>NC_051160.1:13697324-14060124 GCF_013339745.2 Dermacentor silvarum | reverse complement strand
TTTCTCTGCGGCGGTGTACAACCCGGCCGACGAACTCTGCCGCAGAACCTTGTGTGCGATAGTCGCTCGTCGGGTAACTGTCTCCACACTTTACAATATTTTCAAGTGTTAATGCTTAATTAATTGTTTCCTCTGTTTTCGGCCCCAAATATTCTTTCGATAAGCTCGCAGACACTAAACTACTTTAGTGGGGCTTGAGGGTATTGTGAATAAATGTCGATTTTATTTTTGATAAGACCATAGGGATACAACTCACATAATACACAACCGGGAATCTTTCTGTGTTTGACTCTCAGTTGTGGAGTATACATGTACTGTAGGCTCTTAAATGAAATCTTACTGGGATTCATAGCGCTAAAACGACACAAGGACGAGGAGGAACACGGGACGAGCGCTCGTCCTTGTGTCGTTTTAGCGCTATGAATCCCAGTTAAGATTACAATGACCCACCAACACGCCCAAACTTCTTCCCTGCTAACGTCTTAAATGAAATCCTGCGTTCGCTCCAGGTCAGCACTCAACCTGGTCTAGTATAAATCGTAGTGAATTTGGCTGGCCTGTATGAGCAGCTGGAGGTATAATTAAATGTGTCATAGCTGTGAATAAATGACTGAAACAAAATTAACATTTCCTTAGCTCTCCGCTCCGCATTTTACCGACCAGAAGACGCTTGCCAGAACTATGGGAGGCGGCTTAAGTGCAACATTCTAGTGCTCTTGCACATAAGAGAGAGAAACAGAAAGCTTGATTAATATTAGAATGTTTAATACTGAAGTTTATATTTAAAATGATAATACACAAGTAATAAGAAAGCCAAAGCGCATCAGCCACATAAGACGACGTGGAGACGCTGCATTCAGCCGACGCTATTAGTTTGCCCACTCTATAATCAACGAGGCATACTTATAGAACAAAAAAGGTCGCACCTTTACAACGGTCATGTAATGCACGTGTAATAACCTTAATCGCTTCAAGATTCCTCTCTTGCATTCAGGAGCACAAAGTCGTTATGGTGTTTCAGTAATGTGTCCTCTTGCAGTACATAATGATCCTGATATGCAAAGATTGGCACAGTAAATAGACAATTACTCATTAGTCACTCCCAAATGCTTTTTTCTGGCTATGACATTACTCAAACTCACTTTTACTTAATTCATGGTCCCCCCCCCCCCCCCCCTCACGTCCTATTCGCGCCAACACTCTTTCGCGTTCATGTCCACTTCCATTATAACTTACCAGCACCTAGTCAGGCTGCATACTCGAGTACTTTGTCACTCACCGGCACTCACTCACATATACATTCTCGCATCTACTCTCTGCCACCGGTGATCGCCCACGTTCGAACTCACTATCCCTCACACTCACTGCCGCCGACTTTCATTGATACTCATGTTAACCGGATCAATGAAAGTCAGCGGCAATGAGTGTGAGTGATCATTGATGCTCATGTTAAGCGGATCGGGATCGAATCCCGGCCGCGGCGGTCGCATTTCGATGGAGGCGAAATGCAAAAACGCCCGTGTGCTTTCGTTGTAGTGCACGTGAAAGAATCGCAGGTGGTTAAAATTAATCCGGAGCCCTCCACTACGGCGTGCCTCATAATCAGAACTGGTTTTGGCACGTAAAACCCCAAAAAGAAGAAGAAGAAGATGTTAACTGGATCTTACTTCTCTTTGAGCAATCCGCAAGACCTAGCCCAAAAGGCGGAAAGGCTTAATCTTCTTTCTGTCAAATGTCTGGTTGATTTCACAATAAGCTACCGCCATCACTAAGCAGACAAGCTTGGCACCGCTATCTACACTCGGCTACGACAAGCATCCGTTAATGGCTGCATCAAGCTCCTGCGTATCAAGAACCAAGAAATGTCACGTGCGGCCAGTGCCTACTTAGATGCAGCAGTCCCTTCATCATTTGAGCTATCCGCAAGGTCAAGCCCAAAAGCAGATATGCCTAAGCGTCTTTCTTTCTAATTCCAGGTACGCATTATTACTTTTATTGTTACATCACTTCATTTCGTCTTTTTCGGATCGCTCTCCTGGTGCCGACAACTGTGAAAGTTGAAAGAGATTAAATCGCCTAACTTGACGAGCTCGTTGACGAGCTCGTTTACGAGCTTCGAGCAGAAAGGGTTCACTGGGAACAACATTCTGAAAAAAGATAATGAAGAATTGAATAAGTTGAATGACGTTTAGAGACATTAGACTGCAGGCCCTTCAGCCTCAGGAAGATATTACGTCCTTGGCCAACATATTCGTTGCAAAGACGAGCGTTAATGGCCTTCCAAAGATTTCTAGAAGCGAGAAATATTCTCGGAAACTATTGAAAAGACTTTATCTGTGATAAACTCACTCTATGGTCAATTCGACACCTGGGTTGATGTAGTTTCCTTTGAATCGAATCCATGCTATCTTATGTGCCGTGATTTTAGTATAATTACGTGACCGGACTTTGTGATTACTTTAGTGCAGCTATGTGACTGAACTTTGTGTGCCCTTTTTCTGAGTGGATTTTCAGTTTTAGTGTGACATTAGTGTACTTATGTGACTGGATTGTGTGTTTAACTTCCTGCGCCTTTGTGACTGAACTTTGTGTTGCTGTGTTTCTGAGTTGACTTTCAGTATTAGTGTGGTATTAGTCAGGCGCGTAGCCAGGGGGGGGGGGGGGGGGGGCTGATGGGGCTTCAGCCCCTCCCCCGAAATTTTTTCGTGCCGGCATGCACCGCCGACCAAAACTACCACCGACGCCGGGAATAATAATAGTAATAATAATAATAATAATAATAATAATAATAATAATAATAATAATAATACTAATAATAATAATAATAATAATAATAATAATAATAATAATAAATTTATTTCCCATGAAAAGAATTCGTGGTGGGGTTCTGGATAAAAGTTGCACGCTGGCAACTTGACCAGCCCAAAAACCCATCAAAGGCAACAGAGGGCGTCGGGCGCTCACATGTGAGTAAACAGATGGGAAGGTGTCAATTTACAAAAAAAAATGTGTATACGAGACAGGTAGTAATACACTTTAACAATTAGAAAAACAAGTAGTCTGCATTAACAAGGGAATATTCAATTTGTACATGAGCATTATAGATTACATAAGAAAGTCTTATTATACACAAACAGGAAGAAATATAGGGAGAAAAAAACCTAACAGCACTATATTCAGGGCAGTATAACTAAAGCAAATAAAGGGGGGAAAAGTCATACAGTATTGCATATGAACAAACTCATTAAACAACAAGGATTAGTTTGACTGAAAGTAGTTGTGCAGGCTGCATAAAGACAGAAGGTCTATTTCTCGTAAGGCGAGGTTATTGAGTAAAGTCGGAAGTGTATGTCGAAGCATTTGTTGACCATAATTCGTTCTTGAGTGCGGAATGTTCCATTGTTCAGGTGTCCTAGTGTCATAGGCTGCGACATGTTCGTGTAGGCGAGTTATGTTCAATCATTCTGCATTCTGTCTACAATGTCTTTTTCACGCTCGAAAGACATTTCGGCACGAACATTGCGAACTTGGGCTGGATTCATGGCACCTGGGGTGGATTTCGTGGCACCTGGGGTCACGTAACGCAAGGAGCCCCATTCGAGCACGAACTTTCAAGGGCTTTTCGATAGCGTGCGGGTGCGTTGCGGCATCTCGCAGCGGCCGCGGAAACTACGGAGCGCATGGATTTCAATTCCGAAACTGTATGGGTGTAACGTTCTCATAAACTTTTGACGCGAAAGGTGCACTGACATTTCCAAAGGCGTGCTTAAAAAGATTTTCAATTCTGGAACTTTATGGGGTTAATGCTGTTATAAACTTGGACCAACATGCGTGCACTGGAGCCCTCGTGTCCAAGCCGTTCCAGAAATGAATGCACGCGCTCGCAATCTTCCACATACACAAAAATACTAAATATTACCGTGACTGTGAGCTAGCAGCTGATAATTTTCTCCAAACATTTTCAGGACGCGTGCCCAATGTGATCGATCAGCTGGACCAGGGCCGGCAAAATAAAATTTGAGAAAACAGGTGAAAGGAAATGGCCTATTATTGAGGAAATTATTTTTGCGGGCTACAAGGTCTGGCTCTCGTTGGCCACAGGGACAGTGGTCCTATGGATTTAAGCATAGGCCCCGCTGAAAATACAGGTATTTTCAGAGCGCTTCTTCGCATACGAGCTAATTGTGGAGATACATATCTGAAGAACCATTTGGAAAGTTGCCCCAGTAATGCCTCGTATTTAAGCACAGATGCACAAAACCAAATTATCGAAGTTTGTGGCGAAATTATCAAAGAAAGCCTAGTTGCAAAAGTAGGCTGCTTCTCCATACGTCCTGACGAAACGACGGACATCGCCGGAATCGAACAGCCTACTGTTTGTGCAAGGTACCTAAACAAGGATGAAAACAACATAGAAGGAGTGTGTTTAGGTTTTAGCACCGGAATAGATGCCCTCTCCCTTTGCGACTGCAGGTTCTATGTAAATGTGTACAAACTGTTCCAGATTCTAGTCACCCTTCCAGTGACCACTGCCAGCGCAGAGAGAATATTTTTTAACAAGAGTTTAATAAAAAACTACTTGCGCTCTACAATGTCTGTCGAACGCATGGTTAGACTGGTGCTTCTATACACCCACAGAGACGTCGGCATCAACGTGTCCGAAGTCATTGACCGCTTCGCTCAACTTCCCCGCCGAGAGAAGTTTGTCCTTTAGATAGCGAAGCAGCAAAAATCAATGCAAGTAAAGAGCTCTGTTCCTTCAGGTCCATAATCTCGTAATTATGAAAACGTATGAGTGTTCGTTAGCTTTTAAAACCGCAGACATTTTAGCCGTTTATTCTAGCAGTTAGCATCATGATCAAAATTATCATGCGAATACGATAATTACGAGGACATCAATAACCAATTTTGACCGACCTTGCTCATTGAAAGCCCGGCCCGCGCGGCGTTTGCCGAAAACACACTCGGATATTGGGTAGTATAACTTGCCGCATCATCTGTGGCTTTAGTTTGGCTTTTTCTTTCCTTTTTTAGCTACCTGCTTTTACTTCTTTTTTGAACCGAAGCAATACCCAGTTTAATTTTGGGTGCAGAATATTTGTTGCTGCTGTGCATTCAGTTAAATTACACATTTTCGTACTGATTTCTGCATTATTCCTCTATTATTCTACCCACATGGCGCTGTCGCGACCGCCGCATGGCCCGAATACATAACACGGTTTCTGCGATCATAGTTTTGTTCTAGCATAGATCATCTGTCTTTCTGTACGCAAAGTTACTATCTCTGACTCTGCCACGTGTTTATTTGTCTTGTTTGACGCATAATATACAGTGACGTTTGCTTAAATACGTAGATTAATTGGAGACTTAGACGTATATTTAAATATCTCGTTGCAAGGTGTTGTGTATACAAGCAGTGAACTTTGTTTCCAGCGACTCGTTTTTGCCCTTTAGCGAGTTGTATCTTCGCATTTGTATATTCCATTCTATCTTCGCATTTCTAATGTATATTTTGCAGAACTCCTACTTTTATGTGACTTCCACAGATAGGAAGATGAGAGGATTGCCCTTCGGACGGCTTTGGGGCACTTAGACGACAGGCCTTTTACGGAGGAAACGATCTTGGGCGCGTGGCCTCGTGCGTCTGCTGTGTGGAGGGCTACAAAGGCGCGGCTGTGTTTTTTGAAGTGCGCAAGCCTGTATGACCGCCTGTGACGAAACTCAGCGATGAACGCTTAACTTTAAATGTGCAACGTGTGAACTGTGAACTTCTGTCTTCCTTCTCTTTCAATCCCTTCTCCCCCTTCCCGCGTCCAGGGTAGCCTACCGGGCTCAGCATAGTTAACCTCCCTGCCTTTCCCTTATGTCTTCTCTCTCTCTCTCTCTCTCTCTCTCTCTCCTACTTTTTATTTGTACTCACTGTTGCGAGTATAATCTCGGTGTAATTACAATACACTACCGGTAACACCTGCTCCTGCGCAATCTATTGTAACGACGGACAGCGTCATTGAGGTTTTTTTCCTGGCTGTTGCATATGTTCAAAAATGTAAACAAGGTTCTTGAATGACGAAGATTCATCAAAATATTTGTCCTCAACTTATTCATTTCATGGCCTTTACGTTCTTCATATCAGCTGTATACACTGCTTTGCTGGTTTCGAACTGATATAATTCTAATGTCTGTGTGATATTTTCTTTCCTTATTAAATAGACAAAAAAAATAAACGCGGCCGCATTGATATCAGTTATTTCTGCCAGAATTTTTAGGACATCCGAATACATTCTTTTATGAAAAAATACATATTTTACTTGACAGTGCGTAGCGTTCAATAATTCGTTTGCAGCATCTAATATACAATGGCATTATAGCAATGCAGTTATTATTCATGTATTTGATCCCTCGACAACTTCTATAAGGAGGAGGCCGCGCTGCAACCTGAGCCCCCCCCCGAACAAGATTTCTGGCTACGCCACTGGTATTAGTGCACTTATGTGACTGGACTTTGTGTTATTGTGATTTGGAGTTGACATTTAATTTTAATGCGTGTAGGTTCATTCTTTTCTTTTTCTTTTTTTTTCATACCTCTGTGTGAAAAGGAGTAGTCGGCGCCAATTAAAGGCGCCAACCTCTGCTAAATACCATATAATAAAAAAATGACATTTAAAATAAATAAAATGTCTCAATTAGAAGAAGATTCGCGCCTGAACAATGTCCAAATGCACGTTATGACAAGCGCTGTAGATGAAAACCTCGTGCAGCTATAGTTGACATTGGCGCAATGTGGAGTACCCTGTTCTCTCATGAGACATTGATACCCTTTCCAGAGTGCCCACTGCCAACAACCTGAAAACAAACAATGAAATTGTTCAGTTTGTTTTAAGAGAAAAAAGGAATGATTCTACAAAAGAGCCACAAAGGCTCGCCTTACTGCGAAAGATTTCGACAAGAGCAACGACGCAAACCAAGTGTTGTGGATGAGCACATGAAAAAACAAAGCGCTCTTTTCTGAAGCGTTTAAATTCAATAAAACCGAACAGTGGCCATTTCTGTAGATCGACTATAAGTTGCCATTAAAGCAAGAAAAGTGTGACCAGCGTGGTTCAGAAGAAAACTGTCAGCCCTTCCACTGTGCCGGAGATGGAAGACCAGCGAAGCGGTACTATTGTAGGAATTATGTATTTCCAATTATGACTATTAGGATGTGATGGTGTAATTGGTTATTCGAACTATTAAAGAATGAGAAATATATATGATCCTCCAAGAGGCATCACATGACGTCATCAGGTGAGATCATCACTTGATGAGGACGTCATCACGTGACGTCACGTTTGCCGTAATGACGTCACCAGATTACGTCATCAGGCAATATCGTCACCACACGATGGTGTTATCACGTGACGTAACGTTTGACGGGATGATGTCGTCACGCGACGGCGTGATTACGTAATCACGTTGCGCCATCATGGGACAATCCCGGAGATAGCTCAAAGAATCGGAAAGTGTACAGTGCACCGCTTCTCCAAGAGGCATCGCATGACGTCGTCAGGTGACGTCACCACTTGACAATGACGTCATGGCGTGAAGTCACGTTGGACATGATGACGTCATCAGGTGATATCGTGTCGTGACGGTGCCGTTACAACGTAACCTAATTTTTGACGGGAAGATGTCATCACGCGACCTTTCGTGATGATGATGTCATCATGCGACGTTTTAGATGATGACGCAATTATGTTTCGTCATCATCTCGAATGTGACGTCGCACTTGGACACGTGGGTTTTGGTACCATCGGATGTTAACGCCGCATTTTTCACTTCATGGCCCATAGATGATTTCATATTTAAAAAGAATACTTCTCCCAGCAGTTGTAGTGGCGGTTTTCCACAGCCTCGCTGTACATTCACTTTCGCAACTAGAGGCTAACAGCTTCGCTTAAAGGCATGAATGCCCAGTTGAACACTGCTGAGCGGTCCTTCGAGTTTGGAACTCTTTGCAGGCAAGTGAGCGCGTTGACTCGCTTGGCGTGCTTTGATTTGGCCTTACCGAGGCGCAGTTAGAACGCAGGCGATAGCTTGGGCGGACAAGGAACGCACGAAAAAAAGATTTTCACAGAAGGCACTATAATTTATTCGTATTCCCCCACGTCAGCAGTCTTAAGTGTCTCTGCCGCTTTTTTTTTTTTAGAGAAACAGTCACAGAGGTGAAAAGGTCTTGACTCCACACATTTTTTGCATCGCACTGAAGTGTCAACATCTGCTGGAGCTGAGGAATGCAAAAATCTAATGATATTTGCTAGCTCAGACACTCTGACGTCCGCACGGACACTATGACGTCCACACAGTCATAGGAGGCCTACAGGGCCTATCAGTAAATATCGAGGATAAGCTTTGCTCTAAGCTTTTCTCGATGAGATATCAAGAAATCGTGCGGTGACACAGTTGAATAAGTAATACTTGCTCGCGTCAGAATTAACTTTCGAGACCAAAGAAACGTGAACAGTTATTTTTAGTTTTTGGGTTTAGCTAGAAAGTCGTGAGGTTGGTGGCATTCGAAACCTTTCTCTTGAATGTAGCAGCTGCGAACTCACAGTAACTCCGTTTGCTCGGACACTGATTGTAAAGCTTTTTCCACGTGTCTTTTCGTCGTCTATACTCCCGTGTGATACCAAATTCCTCTGAAGAGAGGAAGTTTTTATCCATCTTAAGAAGAAATTGACTTTTTCCCCACACACTTTTATACCGGGGAAGGATTCATGGCATTGGTCTCATTTGGCACGCTGAGGACCACATCTGGGAGCTAAGGACCTGAATCTCTTGCTAATTGACAATTGTGCGCTCTGGAGCCTCTAATAAAATAAGAGGTCATAAAATATAAAAAACGATAGGCGAATGGCACTGTTTGAGTCAGCGTTGACAGACCAAGAAGGAAAAAAAATTTCGAACTTGCAAATGTGAGATCTAATGCTGATCTAAAATGCCGCGAATAAATATAGTTACTTCAATGTTTAACAACAAAAAATATGTTGTATTGTCTAATTCGACAACCATTTTCCACGTGATAAAAATCCGAGACAAACGATGCGAAGATGATATAAGGCCCTCAACTTGCAGTTGAGGGCCTTATATATTCATCATTTCCTGGCATAACAGGCGAAGAAGTTGTCAGCGGCTCAGTATTCAGATTTAGGCGTTGAAGATGAACCTGAGAAGAAACATTGAAACTCACTACAGAGCTGAAAAGCTGAACCAATTAGGGTACCAAAACTTGAGTAAAAGTCTTCGAGAGGTGTAATGTAAGAAGTCCGATAGCTTTAGCAGCAACGTTTTCGACCGCAAGCGCAACAGCAATGGCAAGGGCTGCGTCTACACCTATTTGGTAATGGGCTGCCACTCAGGCATATCTCTTAGCATCTTCTTGGACCTCAACGACGCTGTGAATGCAAGAGCAACGTCTCTTTTCCATTACTCTGATAGTGACTGGATTGAGCGCCAAAATTTGATAATGGATATCTCCAAATAGGTGCAATTTTCAAGATTAAGAGAAGTTGGGGTGCGTTAAAATGTGACTGCCTTCAGGTTTGCTGGTATACAAATGCCCCGAAGGCGCAAATAAATTAAGTAACTAGCAAATTGCAGGAAATTATTCTTCTGAAACTCCCGGGCATCGCACCGGAACTCTGCAAAAACGACATGTTCGCTACGCTCATAGCCTATTTAAAGAAACACTTTTTATAGGTAAGAAAAAACGCCCTTCGTATATAATTTTTTAACGTTCGCAGAAGATTTATAATCGCCTGTGGCATTCCGCACAAATCTATTGATTGAGTTAAAATATACCAGTAGGTTTATACATTACTTACACCGCTAACGCATAACCGTAACTCAGTAATTGACAAATTTTTACTAAATACGTATAAAGTAATTGCTTTAGCGCTTGTATTTCAAAAGATGACTTGAAGCCAGTGATCTGATAAGGCACATTCACTTGAGGCATTTATACAATGGACCACTGTCGGAAGTCCTCTTGCTGGGTGCATGGCCACAGAGTTGGCAGACAATTGAGGCAATGCGTGCTTTTTCACGTTTCTTAGGCGACACGGGCCTGGACTCACGCTTGTGATAATCATTTATGAAATGTGTCCTTTCACCTTGTTCCTCCCATTATCATCCCCCATTGTGACCCTCTTTCTTCCCCTCTTCCCCTTCCCTTACGTAGAGTAGCAGGCCAGATGTTCCATTCTCCGGCCGACCTCTCTACATTTTCAAACCATTAAACTACTACTTCTTCTTCACTTGGAAAAATTGTTTTGAAAGAAGCACCAGTTTCGAGATAAGCACAGTCAAACTTTCCGTAAAGGTGTACTGTTGGTGCATCTGGATAAAAAAACAAAAAATGCCTGTTTATGAATTAAATCTCGAAAGTTACTGAAACACCGATGTGTTTAGTCGTCAACTTTAGGAACGCAAATGTAGAAACTGGTGTTATTCTCAGAATTCGTTCAAAGTGGATATTACTTTAAATATCCCCAGCTACAATTCGTAAGTTGCAACAAGTTGCGTAATTAGTTGAAATGTTCATTAGCACAGATTCTTTCAATAGAAAAATATTCACGTTTTTTGTGCAAATAATGTCTGCCTCTAAGAGCAATATAGCTCAAGTAAATTGTGCTACTTGATGCGGGTTATTTAAAAAATATGGAAACATTCTGTTATATATATTTTCATTGTCACTTCACCATTTGCTTCAAGTCGTGAGCCAGTGCAGACAGGCCTTAGATTGAGCCAATAATTTCTTTGCAGAAAAGAGCGCTACGTATAATAACGTTCATGAATAGGTTTGAATCGAATGCCCCTTCGTTCAATAGGTTACAGCTTGTGCCATTCCATTTTGTACACGAAATAAAAATTGCAATGGTAGTGAATAACATCATAATAAATTATTATCCACATTGAATTAATGATGTTGTGTTGCCTGACAGGAATACTAGAAATGCAACCAATATTATATGTAATTACCCGGTAACCCGTAACACACATGGAAAACGCCTAATTCAATATTACGGTGTGAAAGTATGGAATACAGTACCGCGTGAAATCAAAATCGCTAGCAACTTCCTATTCTCTGCCAAGCTTTTCTACTTTTCGAAGATCGAGGGTTATGTTTATTGATTACTTTTATATTTTGTCTCTTGAGTGTTGATCGCCATTGCTTTGGAGAGTTGTTCATGCATAACCGAGTTTTCTGTATATTCTTTAGCTAAAATAACAAATATGTACAATGGGTCTATATTAGCTTCGGCTATTTGCCCAGCAGAAAAAAAAAGCAAATGATTTTGTATTCATTTTTCAAAAAATAAAGAAACATATATATATATATATATATATATATATATATAATGTCTGCCATGTGGTTATATAAGCTCTTGAATTAAACTTGTAATACGAGCGGTGACTGCGGGAATTAGTGAATCCGCTAATATTAGAATGCGATGCAAACGAGCTGGGCTCAAGGCGCCAACAAAAAATGTCAACTATATACTGTCTCAAAAGGCGACGCTAGCACGAGCACCTAAACGAATTTCCCCCCGGTATTCAACCGGTATACTGATGCCCTTCAGGCAAAAAGGCCAACGTCCTCTAATCAACGCACATAGGAACGTCGCTTAACCCAGCTCTCGCTCTAGCGTGGCATAAAAGAATAAAAAGTCGCGAAAGACGGAAACGAAGCAAACGTCTCGTTTCCTTCGCGAAGCAACGAAGTAACAGGCTATACACAGGTAAGTAAACATACCTTATTTCTCAGATTGCCCTTAAGGTGACTTCGGGAAATCACCTTGAAGGCCTTGAAATACATTGCTGATCGCCTCACTGACCGATTCGCTTGCTGCCGAACAGGAGGCCATGAAGACAAACGATGACAAGTCCAATACAGCCACGCATAGTTTTAGAATCAGACACGGCCATGAGCAACACTCTTTCAGGGCTGTCAGAAAAGTGATAGTAAAAGTGAACTGCAGACTAAATATCTCGTAGAAAAGGTAATATATCCCGGACGTGTTGTAGGTGGCAAAGTGAATCACGTGGGCATCCTATTCTCCAACCTACAAGGGGAAAAAGTGTGTTCGAAGCGTCTTTGCGTCTGGTACCATTCGAGTCTACTACATATAGTGGGTTTAACTGGAGTCAGGTGCTCGACGCTATAGAAGTAACACAGACGCAGCAGTCGCCAAATGCTGTCGTCGTGTCCGTCAGAAACATTTACACGTAGAAACATTTACACGTAAAAGTTAGATTTCAATGGCAACGAATTAACAGTTGTAAATAAGTTATGCAGAACCAAGCTCCATTGCTATCCAAGAAAGCGTTCAGCATGCTTTGGGAGGAAGTTATTTGTGGCACTATGTTGCAATATATGTTGCACTACCTTACCCATACGCGAAAGCCAACCTGTACTTCGAGCGCCACTTCTTAGTTTGGAACCTGTGAAGCGTCTCAAACGGTAGCGTGTGCGTGTTCGGCCAGAGGCGCAGCTTCTCAGCAAGAGCATCTGAAAACGCTGTCACGAGGGAACAATGTTAGAGCGTTCCACTTGCCACCGTACTACTGTGCGGTACCACCACGTGGTACCGCGGGGTACCACCAGTACGAGAGTGCGGTTTTGCCGCGCTGTTATACTGCACTACTTTCAGCCCAGGAAAACGATTAGACACGTATAAATCGCGGTTATTTCCCAGAGAAAGGTAACGGCTTTAAATGTACTTCGACCCAAGGGCGGCATAGCAATGCTGCGCCACATTGAGTGGGGCGTCGTAACGCTCGCAGCTTCGGAAATGGAGGTGCAATAAAGCGGAACTCTTTAATAACATTGTGGGTAAAGAAGTCAGTCGCTACAGAGCATGTCGTACCTGCTAAGCCTCACTAGAGAATGAACAGATGGGAGATGAAAATAAATTGTAGTTTTAACGTTCCGAAATTCACAGTGACTTAGGAGGGACGCGATATGGTGGGGGGCTCGGGAATATTTTTTACCACCTGGTGTTCTTGGTGATCAACCTAGTGACCATCCTGGTGACGCGCCAAAGCGCGGGACACGAGCGTTATTGCATTCTGCCAGCGTAGCCGGGAGTCGAACCCACAACCTCGTGCTCCGCAGTGCAACGTCATAGGCGGTGAGCAACACCTGCAAATTACTTATGCAAGCGCTTGCAGGGCTTCAGAGATGTATATTACGAAACGAGTATGCGTTCGCAACGTCCCGATCAAGTCAAACATGCCGTAGATTTGATGCTTCGAAAATTAGGAGGCATCTAACGGGCTACCTGAGGGACACGTTTAAATGTCTCAGTTGATAACGGGTTTTGCATGTCATTTCTGAGGGAAATGCTCGAAAGCGCCGTTAGCTGAATCGTTTCCCAGTGTCTTACAGTCGAGCGTGTGCGTCACATGCACCAAGTTCCCATTTGGCGAACCTAAAATAAAAAAAGATGGCTGACTAATGGAGTAGCACACGAGGAATAAGGATTATAAACAGGGATAAGGTGCCTCAGAAAGGCTGGCCAGCCTATTAGGATATGATGACGTAATTGGTTATTTTACTATTACTGAATGAGAAATATGTATGATCCGGTGGTTTTTATTTATTTAGTGACCGCAGGAACATGGCCTGATGGGCGATACGGTACACCGCCATAGGGTGTACGGCAAAGGTTGGCACGTTCTTCATAAACACGTCACCAACGCCGCGCGCGTTCGGTGCGAACGCGGGCAAAACGCCGCCGGCGCCGACAACAGTGCTGCGCGTTGCGAAGTATCCATTGCGATAGGAAATTAGTAGCGAGCTATACGGAGTAAGGATAGTAGTTTTATCGGCTGTATAAACTTGGACACATTCGCTTACAAACTAAATTAACAAGGATGGTGTCAGCGCACACACGCAAACATGAATAGATCACACTCGATGACCGCACACAACCGCTGTCAAAACGCTGGCGTGAGAAAGCGCGCCAGCAGCAGCGATCGAAGGTTCATGCGGTCTATCGCCTCAACGGAAACTGAGCGGCGAAAGCACAGCGCATACAAAGGTAGGAGCCGTGTTGCAGATCGGTTTCAAGATACAAAGTACAAAGTACAAGTACGCAGTTAACTGCTCGCACAGCAAAAGCCGCACTCCCTCCATCCCGCGCTGCCTTCCCGCTTTCCTCCTTTCGCGTGGATTATTGCGTCGCCAGTTCCCCTTGCGCCCGGTCGCAAGATACGCAATTGGTGCCACAGCTAAACGTCGCCTCCCATCCCTCCCTCCCTCTCGTCCCCCCACGGCTTTTTTGCGCGACGGAAGAAGTCGCGTTTGCTCTCCGCCGTGCACTCGCTTCCCGTGAAAGCGCGCGAGAAACGCGCGCTTCGCGCGCTTTCACTCACACATACAGCATACGGCCAATTGGAGTTTTTTTTCCTACACGCGCACACGACCATCGAAGACTCAGCCCTTAACAGCTTCGCTTTTATATTTAATGCAACTGCTTTAAAGAAACAGCTTCACTAGAAATTGAGCTGTGATTCCGCAAGGTCTTACAAGTCCGCAGCTCTATTGATCTTATGAAAACTTATCGCACAATGCTGCTGCAGGCACCACTGTATAGTCCATGCGCCCATGACGTAAAAGGCAAAATTTTCGCTATTTCACTGCAGCTTAACGTTGACATATAAAATAATTATGCAGATCGCTCGTGCTGTAGGAATCGAAGATGTGCGAAGCGTTCTGTCTCGCATAGCTAATAAATAAAAAACACCGCCCAAGCACTTCGTACAGATTGTTAACCAGCGAAGCTGAAACGTGTGGCCCCAGTGTTTAGCAGTGGGCTAATCCCGACCCTGTATTGAAGCGTTTCTCCATTATTGGTTATATGTTTGTGTTTCTAGTGGAACGCAAGCGCCAATGGCGGTCAGATGCTGCCAACCACGACGCCGAGCTAACTCGAGATATCGAACGCATGCGACAACGGTGAGCCGAGGAGACAGCGTTGCGGGCAGAGCAGCGTCAACGTGGAAATGCCGGGAACGCGTTCGCTAACGACGTCACTAACCGCACTGCCAATGGTGCGCGTGCGCTTGGCTGCGACGTAGAGAACGACGTAACTGACGGCGCAGCCAATGGAGACGTTTATCAAAACATGGGACGAACGGTTTTTCGTTTCGCCTAGCCATATACAGCTTTCGCTGTAAAGTACTGTCAGCCCTTCCCCTGGGGTGGAGATGGAAGACCAGCGAAGCTGTACTATGGTGGGAAATATGTATTTCCAATTATGATTATTAAGATGTGGTGGTGTAACTGGTTATTTGAACTGGAGATGACCATCGGAGACTGAGCCTTTAACGGCTTCGCTGTAAAAGCCTGCCTGTTGATAGCCGACAAGAGAAACTAAAGCTTTTAGATATTTTTCGCCGGTTAGCGAAATTTCGCTCGTAAGTATCCGTAGCCACTATTGGTTAGATTTACAGCTAATCTTACTTAATTACCGCCTAGTATTGTTGCAGTCTATACAACGGTGCTCATCGCCAAGGGCATGTCGTGGCTGTACACGTAGAATAGAAAAAAAAAACACCGCATATCCACGGGGTGAATGATGATGAGTGGGCGAAGCTCCGGAGGGAATCATCGGTAAACCGTGAATCTTCCGTGTAATTCGCCCAGTCTCGCCGCACTAAATCGAACGATTGACTTCCACCAATGACACGCGCCATATGTGACGTCATTCCTATTTTATAACAGCGCCCTTCATTATAATTGCACCATCTCCCGCTTAAGGGGACGCTAGCACAAACGCGTTAGAAACATGCAGTACTCTCTAGTAAGGGGAGAGGCCACAGCGCCTTACGCAGCCGTTTACACATGCCGGAACGTGCACCGCGTTTGCCGACGCCATCACATGACTGCTGAGAGAGTATAACCCCCGTATTCATAAACGCTCCTCGACTTGAACTTGACTTGCCACCGCCTTCAACGCGTTTCGAACGCGCTGCCCAAGGCGGTGGCAAGTCAAGTTCAAGTCGAGGAGCGTTTATGAATACGGGGGTAAGGCGGAGAGGCCACAGCGTCTTAGACCAGCTTCTTACACGGGCCGTAACGCGCTAGCACAAACGCGTTAGAAACGCGCAGTCTTTCGTTAATGTTGGGTATTTATTGTCACCGTGGTGCGTGTGTCCATGTGCGCTTCGTGGCGTAGTAGTTAGCGCCGCGCGTTCGGAAGCGAGGGGTCCCTGGTTCGATTCCGCGCTACGGACACAACTTTCGGAATTTTTTTAGGGGCGAAGCTCCTTAGGGTGTGGGTCTGTCCCTCCCCTCCTCTGTAGTATGTAGTAGTAGTCGTCGTCGTCGTAGTAGGTAGCCACGTCTACTTTTATGATCCGGATGGCAGGTTGAGCGAGGGGGCCAGATCAAGGTAAATACATCTGGTAGCGAAGCTTCCATAGAAGCCCATACGTTCAAAACATGGTTGCTTATCGGCGGTTCATGGGGCTTAGCGCCATCTGTGTGAGGAGGGAACACTTCCGGCGGAACAAAAAATAATGTGACGTATATGTGCTAAACACAGAAGTGACGTCATTTTGTTCTCATAGGCGCGAAATTTGTTTTCGGAGGCCTGCCATTAGAGCTGTATATTCAAATGCCCCGCCATTCGACTTCATGGGCGTTCCGAGTTTTCAGCGCGAAAAGCGATGCCGGAAAAGATCAGCCGTACGGGTGTCGAAATCGCATCGCCGCACAGAACATACTTCCTTTGGAGGAAGACGAACGCTTTGGGCGTAGATTGCGTAGAGTGCTCGTCCTTTCGTCGGACGCCAAGCTCGTCGGCCAGCGCTGTTGCACGAAAACAACTAAAGTAAACAAGTATCTAACGGTCGCAACTCACTACTTTTGACTGCACAGGTTAAGAAACAATAAAACTACCCGCGTCACCTAATTCAGACAAACGTCGACATGCAAAACAACGCAACATGTGAGGGGGGCGTATTATAACAGGTGAACTTTACGAGCGCGCCTTTCCACGCACTTCAAGCGTTGCATGGCATTGCAAGTGATAGCGGCGTCAACGCCCGCCGCTATTGATGGGCGCTCTCACGGTGGGCGCTGAAAAAAGGTATTTATTGATAATGATCAAGTAAAATACAGTTGTATATTTTCTCGCCATGCGTATATAAAATGAATTAGGAATTTTATTTTCGTTGAATGAATCTAACTGCGTCTCGCTTTAATTTGAAAACGCTTTTCTCTTTCCCAGTGTTTATTCCCTCCAAACATAGTCGCGCTTCAAGTCGCTGCTCCCATAACCACCCTTGTCGATGTCGGTGACAATTGGTTCTGAACCGCTTTTCGCCCGAAGCTTCGCGACCTATGTGGATCGACCTTGGCCAGATCTCGGACACCATACTGCAGCGCTGTTAGTTTCTGCGACCGCTACTCGGGACAGACTCCTATGGAGGCTCCATGTACACTCCTCGGTCGAAGGAGATAGACAGCTGTTGAGTTGAGTTCTTGTAACGTTGGCTGAAGTGAGAATTGATTGAAAAGCGTATAGGCGTCTAAGATGGCTTATTCCCCACACAGTGGCGGTTTGCACGGCAAAGAGGGCAGCGTGACTAATGGTGACCTGACATTAAAACATCTCTTGGTGAAAAAAAAAAATTGTTGACAGAGCGACCCCCAGTACACGGGGCAAGTGCAAGAGCGAGCACACTGGTCCCGTGTTCTATAGACACATGAGCTTGGGGCTTTTGTATACCGTTTACAAATGCCCAACAGTTTTAGGATAGGAAGTTGGATAATAGGTGAACTTCCATCATTCTGGCGCTATAGCGGTAGACGTTGTGCCCGAACACGACCGCAAATTGTATAAGATGCACGCTAAACGAGTACTAGGAAACATTTAACTAAATTATGGGGTTTTACGTGCATGCGAAAACCCCGATCTGCTAATGAGGCACGCCGTAGTGGGGGACTCCGGAAATTTGGACCGCCTGCGGTTGTTTAACGTGCCCTTAAATCTAAGTACGCTTCCGTGGAAATTTAAGTACGCTCCCATCGAAATGCGGCCGTCGTGGCCGGGATTCGATCCCGCGACCTCGTGCTCAGCAACCCAACACCATAGCCACTGAGCAACCACGGCGGGTACGAGTACTAGGAAACCTCTTTGCGTTAGCGTTCGTTTCAGTTTTATCGCCAGTGCGCATGCAGGAATGAGATGGAAGAAGCAAATAATTGCAATGAGTTACGCCGTTTTGGTTCAATGGTGTGGAAATCGAACTTCGATGCAGTCCCAATTAGAGTACCGGACGCACACTTGTCATTTAAACGCATCAATGTCTGAAATATATAGTTTTTCGAAGTTATCACGTATCTACATTACCCATTCAATATTTTTAAAAAAATGCCTGCTTAGCCATTGCTTCACAGTGGCTTTGTCAGTCCCATACGGTATTTTTATTCAGTCCCATACACAAGAAAATATTTTTATTGGTCTCCTTTCAGAAACCACGATGCGTTTCCTGAGCTTCCTTGCTGCAACACCTGTTCTAATGGCTTTGCTGCTCACGGGTACATTTTTTTCTTATTTATTGACGACACCTTTTAAAGATTGCTGCTTTGGAACGCGTGAATTAGGAGGTGGAGTTGCTCGAAATGATTCAGCATACAGTGCAATGTTTATTGAATGTAATTTCCTTAATTTCTTTAATAAAGTTCACTGGTTGAAGTCACTGGATAGGATAGGATAGGAATAAACTTTATTTGTCCAACGCTTATGGCTGGAAGTTCAGTATATTGTCCCAAAACACAGGTGTGGCTAGCAAGTCACAGCAGGCCGGGCCTCTGAACGAGGCAGCCCTTACGACTTCATTTTGTTGCAGCAGTTGCGACGGCTTTCAGTTGACGAAATTCCGCAGAGCCGCTGACTATAAGCCCCGGAATAGTTTAGAATGAAGGACATAGTTGTTTGAACTCATTTTAAGTAGGATTTGAAACAGCACATCGTCCTTATACGGCTGGAACGCCAGAGCTTGTTCGAGCCGGAACACTGAAAATGACTGGCAGACTTCTTCTGTGTGGTAGAATTGCTCTTTGTAGACTTACGGCAAGTTGTTGTCCTTTCTTCCTTTTAATTCGAAATTTATGAAGAACTTTGTTTCGTTGCTATGGTTACGCTATCGGCGAATATTGTTTATTAGTGCTTATGAAGAAAGTCGTATCCACTACAGTTGCGCTTTGAGTGATCCTGCTGCTGCTCTATCAGTGTACCTGCTTAACCTTGACGCACTATAACGTACCAGCTACAATTGAACATAGAGGCGAAAATGAGTACGTAAATGATTTCGATGAGTGGTGTTCTTGATTCAACAACAGGACTGTAGTACGAGGCCGAACGAGACGTAACCCGTTTGCTGGCGGGCCGCGTTGTGGGGGTTTGATAGCGGCACATTATGAGTACAAATTAGCATCTGTTAATTTCTTTGCGTCCTCCATAAGCAAAGGCACAGTGAGTTCTAGGCCTAGAGAAGCGCAACATATCACAATACAGAAACGTAACATGTCGCATTGGAAGCATAGAGTGGCCGTCGCTCTACTTTGGATTTATTCGATTCCCTTGTTAAACAATGCCAACACGACTGATCAGTTGCAGAGTGTATTCAAGAAAATTTGGCAGACTCAACTCTAGTTGACATGTTCGTAATGCGAAGCACTGCGCGAATCGTTGGAGCACGAGAGGCCGACATCCTTCAGTCCTACAACCGAAGGACATCTCCTTACATGCATGGCACGCAAATACGTAGTGAATTCATCCTTCATAGTTCGTGGCCTTTCTGGAAAGTCTGAAAAAAAAATACCTACGTCAGAGATAACTTCATACAAACAGTTGCAATATATTTTAATTCGAAGTAGCCTGCAGGGCAAGCCAGTTTTTGTGATGTATTCCTGCATGTCGTCGTTCTCGTGGGTCAGCGAGCTGACCACTACTGCCATCTGCATTCAAGGATGGAGAGAAGCTGTGGCTCCGGCAGTGACAGTGTAAATGGGGTTAGGAAAAAAATCCAAGCGCACTGAGTGTGAACTCATCGCACACGTGCGATAACACTTCCCTCATCCGCCAAGAACACGCGTCTGAGACCGCTGGGGGCCCCACACGTGCCTAGAACCCGCCAATATAGTTTCTTACTAAAATTACCAGAGGGAAGTACGGCGCTGGGATCGTTCTATTACAACAGGAATGACAGTTAGTACATAAATTTCTCTTTCGCTTGTAGATTCAGACGTTTTTGTGGCCTTGTTTACTATGTTTTATTTGCCTTTATTACTCTAAATGGAAAAGCACTTGAAAAGAATTTTGTTGAAAACGATCGGTTCGCGAAGTCACAAAGCCGTTTTAAGCCAGAAAGACGAAGCTTAGGCAAATGCATTGTATACCAACCACCATTCGCTTGCCACAGTGACCTAGAATATACAAGGTTCTAGTACACTCTACCCATGCTGGCTGTACCATGGCTGAACCGCCGTGTCTGTGCCTTACGTAGACGCTTGTGCCAAAGTTCCCTGTAGTATAGCATTTGCAGGAATCTCTGTGGCCCCACGACCTCGTTACGGGCAGGCAAGGCATCGGCCTCTCGTGCTGCCAGGATTCGCATCATGCTTCGTGTTACGAAGGTTTCAACTAGAGTTGAGTGTGCCAAATTTTTTTGAACACACTCTGGAACTGATATACATATAACTGCCACTCTGAAACGAATGTCGGCTTGAACAAGTGCGTAGTATAGTGTAAGCAAATTTCATGTAGTCGAAGAGGATCGGGCTTTAAGTAGTATTATTATGGCAGGGGCTAACTTACGTTTTAAATTATCGCTATGATCTGCGCATTTCAAGTTCGAGTCTTGCATTAATCCAAGGAACGAGCACTCACAAAAGGCATGAACGTTATTGTGGTTTAAATTAATTGATGGAATGAACGATGGATGCAGCGACCATCGCCATCTTCATCGGCCGCCTTTTTTATTGATGGTGCGCTCAGGTGCACGTGCTCAGGTGACTCAAGACCAGAAGATTGCGTGTTCGATCACGTCCGGGTCACCACGTTATAGGGACCGAGGTTAGGTCCACTATAACAATGCGTGAGTCTGCGAGCGAAAGAACAAGGAACCGTTCAGGACGATGGCAGCAGCAGAAGAAGCTATGCTTTATTCTTCGTCTATTTTTCTAACCTCGCAGCACGCAGCACGAGGAACGAGGCACATGCGTATGCGCATGCACCTGAACGCGTCATAAATAAAAAGGCGGCCGATGAAGATGGCGATGGCTGCTAGAATGGAGACTTCTGGCTGCAATTAAACAAAATGAATGACGTTTTAGAAGGGTTAATATCGAGAGCCTTACCTCAGCACTAGTTTAAAATTTTCTCTAGCTTTGTATTAAATTTAGTAGGCAAGGAATCGATAGACCAGCCGGTAGCCATGAATGTGATGTCGTCTTAGTACAACAAAACATCAGTGTAAGTAAGGCAGTTAAGGAGGTCACTTATATAAAGTTACAATAATAGAGGGCCCAGTTTTGAGCCTTCAGGTACTCGTTTGTTAGCTATAAATTTTAAATACGGGAATAGGTAACTTCATAATATTTCACTTTAACCAAACATTCTCTTTAACAACAGTTGAGAGGATGTGTTAAGTGTTACGAATAAATTTAAGAACTGGCAAGAAAACTGTGCTCATTCGAAGATTTTTACCCTGTCAGCAGCCCCACACTTTACTTGGTTATATTTATGTCGACTCTCAAACACTTCGCAGCATTCAAGTGATTGACGCAAGCAATAGCTGGAGCTTTGATAAGGCAGTTTTTGTAAGCCACGCCATTTCTCTTGCCGGGCTGCGCAGCATTTGCCGATTTGTTTTAGATGTGGAAGCTGAGACTGCAAAATTGAAGTCATGGAGACGAAAAAGGACACTTCAGTGAGCCGCGTCGTTTTCTGTGCCCAGGTGTGATGCACTATCCGACTGAATTTATGGGGATGGGAAAGACTGTACCAAAACGAATTGAACGAAACGAGGATATTCTTGAGATGTAGTAGATAGATAATGGCATAACAGCTGTCTAACCGTGCGGCGATGCGGATTATTATATTATTTTGGTGGAATCTCAAACAATGCGAAACGTTCTAAGGATGGCGAAAATTAGTCGGTTGAGTGTTGTCATGCTACTGCAGTTGCGTAGATGTGTTTATGATAACACGTCTAGTGTCTCAACACATTCATTACAAACCCCTACTAACCTCAATGGTGTTGGAGCCATTTCATATGAAACTTACGGCGTTTTATACCACTTTATGTGCATAGAGGTGATACTTGGCGACAGTGTCATCTTCTTTGCAGCAGTGCTGTAGTACATGTGTTATAAAACGCACCTAGGACAAATTTCCTTCACGTGATGTGGCCCTAGGATGTGAGCAGTTTGTGAATGTGCCATTACGTTTAGTGGATTCTTGCCACAAGCATCTGCATCCAGTTCTTAGTTCTTGCAATGTATGTTGCCATTGCTTACATAGTGTTCGTTCTATATTTTTTTGTGCAGACTACACTATTTTCACGCATTATTGAGACATGCTAAGTCTGAGTGTAATATATTTTGCAAGAAATTTGTGTTACATTTTATGTGCCTCTAATTTCTTCATGCACACGAGTAACTGCACTTCTTCAAATTACCGTGTTTAGCAAGACATCCAGGTGCAAGAATGCGGTTCATTTATGAACAAAAGCCGTTTTGCTGTACTAGAAGTATTGCAAGGTATTATGATGGCCATGTGCACGCAATTTGTGTGCAGTGCTTGCCATCAGGTGTTCGAACATACCAATGTTTAATGCCACATTTCGAACTACGAAGTGGTAGCTATTCATAACGGTGAAGATTCAAAAGCAATTTGTTTGAAAAGAATTCCTACCGATGTTTTCATCAGCAAATCTAAGTGCTAAACTTTTAAATAAGAGAGAGAGAGAGAGAGAGAGAGAGAGAAAACATTTATTTGGACCATTGAGGTCATCGATCTTGAGGACGAGTGGGTGGTGTCCTCATTCCAGGACTCCGCTGGACATGGTTGCTCGACGTACTTTCTGGACGAGTGCTTCTTCTCTCACCAGGATATCGCCGGTCAGCTGTACCTCCCACAGATAAAATGACGTGCTAGGCGTCTTTAAGTGTTGAGGTTTGCCCCCGCACCCCCACGAGATGTGAAAGAGTGTAGGGCGCGTGTCGCCGCACCAGGGGCAGATGCCGCGATATGTTTGTGGGTATATTTTGCTGTATTTGTGTAGTTTTGGGAATGTGTTTGTTTGGATAAGTCTGAGAGCTACTGCCTCTTCAGTGCTGAGCTTTTTGTGAGGGGGGAGGATAAATCCTGCCGTTGAGTCGATGGATCTCGAGTCGGTCGCAGTAATTGGATGACAGGGGCATGAAGGTAAAGGGTGGGATTGATGAGACGATTGGTTTTGCCCCGCTCGGTTGATTAGCGCTCGAGCTAAGGCGTTCGCCCTTTCGTTCCCCTCCAGTCCCGCGTGGCCCGGCGTCCACGTGATTTGATGGGGTTCTTGCAGCCACGGGCCTAGAATCTGAGCCGCTAGCAGCGGTGTTCGTCCGTTGGTAAAGTTACGGCAGGCCTGTTGCGAGTCGGTAACGACATGTACTTCCCTGCCCACCCTGTCATGTTGCTTTATTATTAGCGCCGCGGCTACGATCTCAGCCGCAGTTGGGGTCTCTGCCCTGACGGAGGCCGCGAGGGTCAAGGAGTTTTCTCTCCCGTTCACGGCGGCTATACCGCGAAGAGGTCCCTTGCAGGGTACGCCGCCACGTCCACGTACGTTACGTATGGGTCGCCCTTGAATTGTCGGCGCTGTCTGTCGACGCGAGCCTTGCGTCGTCCTTCGTGGAGTTCATGACTCATGTGCTTCGGTATGGGGTTCGCCTTGATCTTGCTGGGAGTGATCGTTGCCCATCGAGGGCACGAAGATCCGTTGCCGTTCCGGTCCGGTGGAGGATGATTGTGCCCGCCGCCGTGTTCTGTAGTCTGGCTTTTTGCGAAGCCATAACCGCGTCCGACAGCTCAGTGACGGTGTTATGGATTCCGAGAGCCACTAACTTCTCGTTTGAGGTGGTAGCAGGGAGACCCAATAAACTTCTTGCAGATTACAATACACAGATAACTAGATATAATTTGCAATATTAGGATAGAAAGGTTTTTGCGACAATGTAGATACAGCATTTGAAACGAACTGGGCCCTGTACATTTATTTGGAAATGGACACGGTTTTGAAGGCTTCAAGTGACACATTTCGCCGCAGGGTATCACTGCTGTCCGTCCTTCTTGCGTGAGTTTCGTGTGCCGACTGTAAAAAATATAATGCCTTATTTAAGGCATAACATTATGTTTGTTCTTGTCGTTGTGAGTAATATCTTTCTATCGGCACGATAATCTCAAGACACATACCAGACGGGGGTCGGTCCCTTTACAGCACTGCGTGCCAGACCTCGTTCTCTCTCTCTCATATGGGAACCGGATGCACATCTATACTTATGAGCCGGTCTCGTCCACCAAGCCGACTGGTGCCTTTGTAATTTCGCCTCCGCTAATTACTATTTTTAAACTGACGTTTATCACAGCGCTTGCTGCCCTTGTAGGCTGTTATAAAACACGTGTTACTAGAGCGCCCTCGCTAAGTAATGATGCATTGCGACTTGAAGGCCGTCCTTGATAGCATGCAATTTGGCCTACACCACAGGACTCCGAGGCGAGATAAGAAATCATCCCGATCAGGCTATCAATTAAAGGGGCCATCACACAAACTTTACGGCAATAAAACAAATTTTGCCACATGTACCTCAATGAACTCTTAATTTTATGCCTAACCACACGCGTCCCACATCAAGTTGGCAAAATTTGAGCGCGTTCGGTGCGTTATAAAATTTGTGTGTGAAATTTTTTATTACCTTAGTTCAACCGGACAGTGGTGTTGTAACACTGAGTAGACGAAATGAATTGCACCCGTGAAAACGGCTCCCTCCGCATAACGGAAGCTGATCTCGAAGGATATGCTTTTGATTACAGCGAGAATCGGAAGCAATTACAGGAGCAAGAAATATGTCATGAGCGCCATACGTTGTTTGTTTTTGTTTTATTGTGATAGCAATTATATGGACACAAACAGGATTTCTGCCGTAGTCGTCACCGTGAGGTTACGTATAGATTTCAAGGGCGATAAAATCGTCGCCGCGCGCCGTATGCCCGAGCGAAAGCGCGCGGGGGACGCGCGCTATCACGGAGGGCGAACTCCCCCGCGCGCTATCACGGAGAGCGAACGCACGGCGGAAAGCAAACTCGACCGTCGCGCGAAAGGCCATGGGGGTATGGGAGGGAGGGAGGCGGGGCGGCACCAAAGGCGTATCTTGCCACTCAGTCTCCCACGCGAAACCAAGAAAGCGGGAAGGCAGCGCGGGAAGGAGGCGGAGGGAGGGGGGGGGGGGGGCAGCTTCTCCTCTGCCAACAACTTCTCCTCTGCACAACCCCTGCACTTTGCCCTGCGTTGGCGGTCGCCCGCACCGTCTCTTATCTCCACCCGGCTCTGACCTTTGTATTCGCTGTGCATTCGCCGCTCAGTTTCCGTTGCAGCGATAGACCACGCGAGCCTTCGCCCGCTGCGGCGTTTTGACAGTCGTTCTCTGCGGTCATTCAGTGTGATCTATTCATGTTTGCTTGTGCGCGCTGACACCACGATTGTTAATTCAGTTAGTAAGCGAATGTGTACAAGTTTATGCAGCCGATAAACCCACTATCCCTACTCCGAGTAGCTCTCTACTAATTTGCTATCCCAATAGATGCTTCGCCTTTCGGGCGAAACTGCGACATTTTTGCATAGGCGTCTGGGTGGTCCGCTGCTGGTTTTTATAGCGCGAGTGAAGAGAATGTGGGCACAATTCTACGGCGACGCCCTTGCTTCACCTTTGGGTGCCAGAGCGCGGGAAGCAAAGCGTACGCCCCATGTCGTCTCGAACCGTTTGCGAGCAAATGACGCAGCACTGGCCCCGTATTTCCTAACGTCACACAGTCCATGCCGAAGTGGCGGTCGCTGTCGGTGGGAGATGCCCTGAAAGCAGCTCTCTCAAATAGAAATTTCGAGTTAGAATAAGCGCTGAAAGCGCAGTTTTCCTTTGCATGTATAGCAGTATTGGGCCATCTTATCTCAGTTACAGTCATAAACTGAGAATAGTCATACGAACGTGTTATGGTACCTTTAAGAGCACAACTTCATACTTCAGTGGCTGCTAAGACATACCGGTATTGCTTGTAGTGACTTTGCCGACGAGGTTGTCTTATCCGCCCATGGAGGCCGCAAGCCATTCCGATCCCCCTCCCGAGAAACCACTCTGCAAAAAAACTTCTCGTTCGAACAATGGCGCACACTTATTGGTCGTCTCCTAGTGTCTCGAAGTGTCGCAAACCTAAACTGGGTCTTTTTGTGAACGCTGTATGAGCCTTAACGAATTTAACAAATAACGCTCGAAGGCGACATTGTTACGGCAACTCTGGATTCAGGTGGCAGCTTATCCCTCCAGCTCCTATATACACAAAAGTCAGGCCAACGTGCCCGCCATGCTACCGAGGAGGTTTGGTGCGCATTTATGACGTTGTAAAAGCAGGGCTTTTCAGACGTAAAATTGCGACCGCTTCAAGTCAGTCCTGCATTAGCAGACGTCAAGTACTAACGAGTGCCGCACGTGCAGACCTTTCCCTCGCCTATTTTGGATGTAAATAAAATTAAGCATTAAAGTACTACTACCATCTACTACCATCACTACCATCTACTACCAACTACTACCATCAAAGCCTAAAGATGGGATAGAGACACCAAAGCCTCTGTCACCTCTCTCGCTGCGGATGGCGCCAATAGTGCGCACTTGATCAAAGAGCAAAGAAAACCTACCGCTTTCAAACCACCCTCCTGTGAAAGTGCATATGATGTTCCGGAATATCTCAGTGAACTCTTGCCCGTATCATTTAATTTCTCTCAAAGAATGAAAGACAACCCCGCCTGTTCTACATGATCCACAAGCTCGCCCAGTGTTACTACCCATGGTTGGTACGAAGAGACCAAATGTTAAACTGCTCACGCCTTGGTCTGGGATCTGAAACAATTGTCTGAGCGCTTCTGCTTTGAATGAAAAGTTTGAACAGTTTGATTTAATTTATGCAAGCAATCTTATGATATTTTTTTCTTTTTTAAGGTCAATTTGGAACCCGCGTTGAAGGTAACTCCCTTGATCCAGCCTGCAAGACTCCGAGTCAGCCACTTTTTGAAGATGTCGAGAGTTTAAACAACACAATACTGTACATATACAACGAAACTAGTAGGCTGTGCTCTAATGCTCTGATTGACAAGAACCACAACAATACGTTTAAGTCCCGCTTTGATTGTGTGTCTCTGTGCAAAACGGGTATGTATACGCTATAGGTTGTAAATCTCTTCCTAAGTCTGTGTACGTGTACCCTTATGCTGATAAGTTCGTGTCTTAATTAGCAACAGAGGTGCAGCCTTGGTGCAAGAAAGAAACAAAGCCAGATGTTATGCACAAATAAAAGAAAAACTATGTTAAACCAAAGACAAATGCGTGATACAGCATTTCAAGCACACAAACAGAAAACTAACGAAGTATAGACTATACTGTATAAGGTATCCACAACTGAGATAGTATGACGACGTCACCTCAATAAAACGTGCACGTGTCTCAAGGACACAATCGTAACACCCAGGATGTGTTTCGATTCAACAAGGAGATTACTATTTAGAGCACGAAGTTCTGAGAATTGTTGGAAAATGTTCACGGGTGAACGGTTCCTGGTGACCGGAGCAGTACCCACAGTGAAAGCAGGATACCGTCGCTTCAACGGTCTTCAAGTTGCGAAATTCCAGTAGTTGCCTGGTAGTGAAAACACTGCAGGAAACAGTAGAAACAATATTTATGGAAACCCTCCAGCGCATGATCTTGGAAAGCAGGCGCAAGAAAATTAAAATCTATAAATCTCTCGTGCAAGTACGGCTTTTGCTGACACAGATATCCTGTTGACTTAGCACAAACAGATGATTTATTCAGAAATCGAAGTGTTCAGGATTGTTGAAAATACCTTGAAACAGCACGAAGGCACGAGGAGATGAACAAGAAAACAATCAGGACAGGACGAGCGCAGACTGACAACTGAAATTTATTCGACAAGCACCAACTATTTATACACTGTCGAGAACACACCAGGAACCATCAGGATCGAAAGCCATGCGGACAAGGGCATTACACGTGCATGTGTTCATCCAGAAACAAGATCTCTAATTTTGATAAGCTAAAGTGACGTCTCGCTCAAGCACTTATCTTCTACCGTAAATATGCAGTGCGCCTTTACAATTTCTTTATTTTTTTGGTTCTGCATGCTTCAAAAAACTAGTGCGGTTGAACATTGGAGTGCATGCGCATTTATTACTATGATTGGCTGATCGCCGATGTCCCCGTTTTTACGTTATTTTTCTGTCGTATTCTTGCCTTGTCACTGAAACATTCCTCATTTTCTCCAATGTATAGCTTTCCGCAGCTTAAAGCTATTTTGTGGATTACATCTGAAGTGCACATGGTGCAATTTGTTTCGTGACTAGTTGAACATTGCGGGCATTTTCGATGTTTTAGAGCATATTGCACAGTTTTGAAAACTTGCAGGGAAGGGAGAACACTGATGTACCTTAATGTCAACTCAGTGTTCAAGTGTTCAAGAACAATAATTGTTATTTGTAGGCTCTTACATTAACAGTTGTCTTCCGGTCAAACTTGAGGGACATTAAACATTTTGTAACTTTATTGCATCGTCTGTGGAGTTGGTCCTGTGTATGTGTACTGGGCTTCTAATCTGAACGTCGTAAGTTCGAGTCCTCCTCGAGTCCACTACATTTTCAGACATGGGGTGGCACCTGACAATGGCAAAAAAAGAGCTGCCGAGAGCTAGTGGGGCTATACTAGTCCAGGTCCAACCAAATTAGGATGGCCCACTAAGCTTCATCAAAGTCACTCCCTCACCAGAACAGGAATTGGCCTCCCTGGTGCAGTATTCGGCCGCTACCTCCATAATGACTCCAACAATGTACCCATGGCCCTCAGTCCCCAGCACCTGCGGAGCACATGACCACGGCGGCGGTCAGACCTGCGACGCGGCAGAGGGTGCTAAGAATCTCTGGATCAGGACAGGCCGCCACTGGAATCTGAACCTGGCAACGTTCAACACGCGCACCTTCTCGAGTGAGGCTAGCTTAGCAGGGCTATTTGAGGAATTATCAGGCATTGCCTGGGATATTATTGGCCTTAGTGAGGTTAGAAGAACTGGTGAGGCTTACACGGTGCTGACTAACGGCCAGGTACTGTGCTACAGGGGTCTTCCATACAAGAGAAAATTCGCGGTTGGATAGCGGGCAACACTGATGAATTCTACAGCATTAATGAGAGGGTAGCAGTCGTCGTATAACAAAGCTGAATAGGAGGTATAGAATGAAGGTAGTGCAAGCCTATGTCCTACCTCCTGTCACGAGGATAAAGAAATAAAACAGTTTTATGAAGATGTTGAATAAGTGATGAGAAAGGTGCAAGCTAAGTATACTGTAGTCATGGGCGACTTCAATGCAAAAGTGGGGGAAAAGCAGGTTAGTCAGCAAGCAATTGGCAACTACGGCATCAATTCTAGGAACAGATTTTGATAGAATTCACGGAAAGGAATAGACCCCGAATAATGAATACCTTCTTCAGGAAGTGTAATAACAGAATGTGGACCTAGAAAAGCCCCTATTGCAGAAACAAGAAATGAAATAGATTTCATACTCTCTGTCATCACAGTGCAGGATGTGGAAGTGTTAGGCAAGGTAAATGGCAATGACTATCGGTTGGCGAGGTCTGCGATTTCTCTCAATTTCAAGAGAGAAAGAGCAAAATTAGTCAAGAAGAAACAAGCCAACCTAGACGCAGTAAGGGTGAAATCAGACCAATTCAGGCTGGTGCTAACAAACAAATATGCAGCTTTAGAACAGGAAGACGAAGATAACATAGATGTAATGAATGAAACCGCAACGAGGCTGATTTCCGGAAGCAGCAATTGAAATTGGAGGGAAGGCACCAAGTCAACCAGCAGGTAAGCTCTCCCAAGCAACAAATGACCTAATAAAGAAACGACAAAGCATGAAAATGTGAAACTGAAGAGATCAGATAGAATTCGCTGAACTGCCAAAACTCATCAACACGAAGCAAGTAAGGGATATTCGAAATTATAACGTGGGAAAGATTGAGGAAGCCGTAAAATATGGACGCATAATGAAATCAGTCAGAAGAAAACTTGGCAAAGGACAAGGCAAGATGTATGAACTGAAAGATAAGCAGGGTAATATCAGCAATTTCGATGACAAAGTAAAATAGCGGAAGAATTGTATACTGACCTGTACTGCCCAAAACTACTTTCATTCAAAGTAGTGATGAGCAGGATGCAGTGGCTCCTTCTATAACTAGCGATGAAGTTAGAAGGACCTTGCAAGACATGACTCGGGGAAAAGCTGCTGGAGAATATGGAGTAACAGTCGATTTAATCAAACATGGAGGAGATATCATGCTCGAAAAGCTTGTGGCCGTTTACACGCAGTGCCTCACGACTTTAAGTGTACCAGACAGCTGGAAGGACGCCAACATTATATTAATCCATAAGAAAGGATGCATGGATGAATTCATGGATGGATGGTGGGATGGAGGAAAAAAATGTGGTTGATCCCTCTTATATAGGAATCGGTATAGAACACGAAAGTGAAACGTGTCTTCACAGAAGTAGTGTAATGTTTATTGCACATTGATATATAATGTCTATTGGTGTTTTGTGGCTAAAGCGCCCTTAGGCGTTGATGCACCCACGCTGACGCCTGGTGGCACGTCTCCTCCATCACGACTACCAACGTCGATGACCATGAGCAACCGTCGTGCATATGGAAGCTGCACTACGCTGCACACGCTAGCACAACGCGAAAGACGAAGCACGTAACTGACACACTAATACAACGCGCAAGACAAAGCACGTAACTGAATCGTCATCGAGTCAAATCAGCGCGTACAGCGCGTCGTAATTGCAGCCTCCGCGATCAACTTCAGAAACATTTTCAGAGCTAATTGCGGAGGCCACGCTCCGCTGTGCTGAGTACGGTGAACGCCACCTAGGTGGCGTTGGTAGTGCTTCTTGATGCCAGCGTCCCTTCGAATGCTGGCATCGAGGCGTCGTAGTGCTGAGACCACCGAAGCGTTCACTGTCGGTGCGCGTTAGTGTCATAATGCAGTACTTCTCTTTTCTGCTCGTAGGCGGCGGCACCGCCCCGAGCAAGAGCGCGGGTACACGGAGGAGTGTTAAGCCCAGACCACACGTACGCTTGCGGACGCGCGTAAGCTCGCGTCTACGCGCCTTGCGGTTGCCGCGCCTAGCGAGGAATGGCGGTTTGCATCCACAAATACGCGCGACAGCGCGCGCCACTGGCTTCACTTGTTTACACCTTGGCAGACGCCACTTCGTATCAAAATGCTTCAAAGTGCTTCAAAATGCTTCGATATCTATAAACGTAATTGTTATCTTTTTGGAGCTGTTAGATCAGCACGAAAAGTGAAGAAGAAGCACTTTCTTGCATGATATAATTCTGCTTAACTGAGAGTTGAATGTACCGCGCCGTCGCTGCGTAGCCAGGCGCGCCGACGCGAGGCAGCGAGGCAGCCCAGGCGCGCGATAACTGAGAGGAGCTGATCACCGAGATCGCGCCGCGTTTCGACGCGTACGAGCCGTGACGCACCGTCTGCGCATGCGTGGGCGTGCGGACGCGAGCTTGCGCGCGTTTGCAAGCGTACGTGTGGTCTGGGCTTTAGATATATAAGGCGCGTCTGTGTAGCTCTCTGCAAATGCGTTTGTGGCGCAATGGGTTAAACGCTCGGCGATCTATCGTCGCGGACCGAAAGGTCGTGGGTTCGATTTCCAAATTTTGCATGTTTGTGGAACTTTTTCTTCTGGTTTCTTTCTTTGTATTAAGTTCTATGACGTATTTCCGTGACGGAAATACGTCAGTGAAGTCTTGGTGGACCCCGGCATAAAACACTTTCGTGTTAAAAACTTTATTGTGGTCCTTGAAGGCGCGCGTTAGCACGCAGGGGGCCTCGCCCTTGTCGGGACAGAGAGGCCAAACCTCTCCGCCGCGTCGCGGGCCCGTTGGAGAGCCCATAACTGTTCTTCGAAGTTGGGGCTGCGCATAACCGCACCCCAGCGCGAAGAAATGTTGCTTCCACGGCCGCGTAACGCGAGACACCGCCACAGCATGCGATCTAAGTTCGCTAAGTCATTACATACTCTTCTCCCTCGACGACATTGCCTTCTTTCCTCACCGTAACAATATTTTGGTCTTTTTATAAAGATTGTGTGGCAGAATGGAGAACTTGAAAAATGAAACCTTCGGCAGTAGCTATTATCGAATTTAGACTCCAATGTATATGGGACAGTCCGAATCAAACAGTCCATCATGTGCACATTCATACACTTGGGTGCACAAATTGTAAATGACAGCGCCAACGGACATTCAACTAATTTAACCAGCTAGGCTGCCTGATATTTCACTGCGACATGAATGTGGTTGTAGCCATTTACAAATCTTTGATGACTCTCTTGGACTACGCATTGTTTTGATTAAGCTCCATTAATACATCAGCTGCAATTTCAAGTTTCTCCCATGTCGGTCATTTTATTCCTCGGTGCTCCAACAGCTTATGCGCAACATGTTACAAAAAAAAAAAAGCTTTACACTGTGCGGAGTTTTCCCCTAGACTAAGGAACGCAGTCGATTTAATTGGGCACTTCTGTGAAGCTTGGCTAGCGGCTTCATCTCGATCTCTCACTGTTTTTACATAGTTTGCTCAAATGGTCTTATTCTTTACTAAAGTGCCGCGCACAGCAGGTGCAAGACACGGCGTTAGTTCAAGGAGAATCGGTAGACTAGCTTGCAATGCGTTCAAGGAACGTTCTATCGAGTACGACAAACTTAGTAGGTGTCTTTTATCCTGGCACTAATTACTTAAAAATTGTAAAGGAATGAAGAAAGGAAGGAACAGGAAGCTTGCTACGACTAATCAAACAAACACTTTCTGCCGTAGTGCCACGGGCATCATACCAGCTAACCTTATTTTGCGAAAAATCTGCGTGATATTTTTTAACTCGGTCTAACTTAAGACATGGATAACCTCGGAAAAGGCACTTGTCTTGAATATTTCACATTTCGTTTCTCAAATTTTTTTATTAAAATAAAAAATTCCCCTTTTCCCGAACGTTCTTCCGGCCGTTTCCTTGAATTGGCGCATAAATATTCTAAGAAACATTTTGTGATTAATACTACTTAGCCCTACACTCATCACATAAACTTCAACATATACTGTCATTATATCGTACATCACGCTAAATGTTGCGGCTTTCAAGGTCCTTCAAATTACATGATAAAATATAAAGCCATAGAAAATGATACTGCATAGAAAATACTGCATTTCCGGCAGTATAAGCAATGGATTTCGGTGACCACTGTTTATCTCGATGAGTTCATAAACGTTAAACTGGAATTTCCCCAGCTTATGTCCGTGTTTTATATGTACTATCGTGCTCAATATGAATGAGCGACCACGTTGCCGCGCGCTCGCGCGTTGTACCTCGTGCTGAGCGCGATGGTACGTCGATTGACACCTTAGACGGAGGTTAGTACTGCCATGCTCAGACCGCAAGGAGTTTTGAAATTGCTTGCGGTATTTTGTGTCAAGTCGCATTGGTAACGTTTCCTCTTTGCTAATTTAGGGCAGGGGGCTGAAGGATGTGTCGGAGATCCAGTGAACGCCTGCAATAATTCCGATATTAAAAGTTACCTTGCATCGAAATTGAAGACTCCGTATGGCTCAGGAAATGACTCTCAAGATAAGCTGGACGGAGAAAGCTCCACTGAATACTTCTATGTCCCTGGGTTGGACGATCCATTTGAAGCGTACTTTTACAATGTGACTGCAGAGAAATGTCAAGAGTACTTGGCTTACGAATATCCAAACAGAAGCCTCGTAACAAATTTTTTCTTGGATGAGGAGGTTTGTGAAGAAGAGTGCAGGTAAGTAAGTTCTGGTTTGTAGAGTTTTATAAAGCATCAAACTTATGCTCTCTTGTTAATGCAGCAGAGCACTATATCATATGACTAAAAAAATCGATTAATCAAGGGGAATGAATGCTCATTAAGTGCAGAAAGCATTAGTGAAGCGGACATGCTGTGTAAACAACGCGGGCATACTAAAATAAATGTGTTGAAAACGTTACGGACATTGTTTACCTTCTCCTAATATTCGCAACAAATAGATAGGGATGAAAAATAAGCCACAACGTGGACCCGGTGGCACCTGTCTACCAAAACCTCCTCGTGTTGCTAATACAAATTTATTACGATAGCAATTCTATGGATACTCTTGGCTAATTTTGGCTGTCGTCGTTGCGGTAAGTATATCAAATTAAGTGTACAAGTGTACCGAAATATAAATGTCCACCGGCCAGATTCAATCACTTTACCTCCAAGCACAAGATCCCGGTACTCTAACTCTATATGCTAGAGTTAAGGATCCCGCAGGGAGCCATATCCAGTATTCTACCATAGGCCAGAGACGTATGCCTCTAGCGGCGGCATATAACACCCTTAATATAGAATTACCCGCGTGCAAGCCAATGCATTCCGACGTTTGGCGCGTTTTGCCGAACGCCGACGGTTTCCCGCGGTCCCATCTCATGCACAAATCGGGGTGCAATGCCTGCAACACCACCTCCCGGAGGACAATGATCCTATTCGGCACGTTTCCGGGCGTTTGGCATCAACATGCCTCAGGACAGTACGCACCGACACCCCTCACAACCGCACGCTTGACTATTTTACGCACCTGGCACGCCAACTAATGGAGGCATCTAGTCGTCTCCGACGACAGCTAAACTAACTTGTTGAATGGCTCACTGCTACCTAGCGGGCGATGCTTGTAAACGTCTAGTCTTTCTCTGTCCGGCTCTCGCAACAGCGCGATCCACGCTTATACGAAGGCGGCCGCTGTTGTGTTTGGCGGCCCTTCGGGACAAAGAATGACTCACCGGCAGACGTGTAGCTGTGGAGTACTGTTCACACTTCATCGTTCTCGAGGCCAGGGAGCGTCACCGTCACCCGGGACTAATGGAGGAGCAATTAGACCAGAGGCTTCAATGAGAAATCGGTCTCACGAGTAGCTAAAACGGCAACCTCGCTCTTGGTGTGGTTCCGTGAAGCACCTCCACCCGCCCGGACTACGACGGGGCTCGGCGGTTGCTTTCGCGAAGGCCAGCTCCTGATTGACAAGTTGACCGTCACGGAGAGGTCACTTATTCTTCCAAAGTGCCAACGTCAGGCAGTTCCGTGGGAACAGCTTCCACGTTTGGTTCCCAAGGTGCCATCTGTTGCCTGGTATGTGGGGGCGATCGTGCAACATTGGAGGCGGAGCCCGTTGGAACGGCGCCATATGATGGGCGGGTTTTTGCGAACGGCCGACAACTGTGAATGGTCGAGAAGAACCACAATGAAATCTCTCGGCGAGTCAAAGTGAGAAAAGAACTGATAAAAAGCGCAGCTTGAGTGTAGTGTGGACACTCGGAGATGTAAACGGTCGCACATGAAAACTAGATCATGTAGATTTGTTTATTAAACCCTATTCCCATCTCTTCGACGTGGCTCTGCGCCTCTCCTTTTCTCGGCATTCGCACGACACCAGACATCGAACCCTCGCGGCCGCTCGGACTCTCGGACTTCGCAACACCGCACACATCCAGGCCATCCACATTCGAAGAGTGGGCGTGAACCGTTGGAGACGACAATCTGCGCAAGAGGATCCTGAAAAACTCATTGTTTACCTTGGTGAGACGGGCCTCGGGGCCCAACTCCAATGTGCCAGTGCTGTTCCAGCTCGTCAACACCTGATGACAATATCCTGTAGATCTAAGGGAGGAGAATGTGCTATGATAAATACGTTTCAGCAACAACCACTGGCGGCGTTCTTCATCTCACCAGCGTTGTGGGACGCCTGGTATAGCTGCCAGGGTGCTGTTCCCGTTACCCAGCAGGAGTTGCTATGCGTGTTACGCCACGCCAAGATTTCGCGTGGTATGAACACAGCTGCGCAGAAACGCTAGTGCGTGTGCGCATGATGCTCATGACAGTATACCGGACGGCAGGGCGCTGCAGTGGCTCCGGTGCTGAGACGATTGAGCGTGACGGTGCGACCACTTGGTCGGTTCTGCAGCCAAACACGCTGCGTGTTGCTCGCGTGTCTGGAGACTTATCAGTCGCGGGCCGCGCATGCACTGTCGATGCCGTGACAGCACGACAGCGCGAACGCGCCTCGGGTGGCTGTAAATTTCTATCGCAATAAAAAGTGTCAGCTGCAGGAATCAACGGGAGCAGATGACGAGGCGCTAGGTGAGATGCATTCCTAATGGGGATTAGCTGCCCTTGGAATGTGCCTGATATGCAAGTAGTGAGGCCCGGCTCTGTGCGAAATGATTGACTAGGGTGAGCGAAGGGGGAAAGGTACCTCGTTAGTGAAGTCGTAGAACGTCGCAGTAAGCAGCAGACGCTGAACTCACGCGCAACCATGCTGAGAGTGTTTTTCTAGTTATTTTTGTTTCTTCGATTCTTTCTCTTGATAACTAATTGAACAAGGTAAAAAAACTGCACTTGTTAGAAATGCTCCATTTGTGCTGTGTTTCTAAATTAGTGTGCGATTTATAAATTATAGTGTAGTTACTGCACGCCAAATACGATATACAGACTGCACTCGGAACCGCACCTAAGCTAAATTGATATATAACTCGAAGAGGAATAGGAACTTATTTACTAATCCGCCGGTCGCACTTGGAACGAGCACCGCACCAAGTCTGTATGCTCAGTCTAACAAGAAAACATGGGAACATATTCTACATCCACAGAAAAGGCCCATCCTATCTAGTAGGATCCCTCCGAAAGGCGGTTACATCAAATCAAGTTGTATTGAGACGTGTACCATTACCTGCGAGGTAGCTTAACTTAGAAGTAAAAAAAAAAGTCACAGTTTCGCCCTAAGGGCACAGCAATGAATGCGATAGCAACACAGCAATGCCATACGAAGTAAGGTGAGCGGCTTTGGTAGCAATATGAATTGTAGTAAACATGAGCTGATTAAGTAAGCAGGTGTGCTGCGGCGTAAGTAGACCGACATTAAGAGAGACTCGATGACCACGAGAAGGCGCGTGTTAAACGGTGGTGTTGATGAGAAGCGCTTCCCGTGGGCAGCGCGTGCGAAGGGACACACCTGTAGCGCTGCACTGCCGATCCGGGCAGCATTGCATGTGTAGCGTGCGTTGGAAAATGTGGCCCGACTATTACTAACTGAATGAACAAGCGTGGTGTGAGCGCGCACAAACAAACATGAATAGATCACACTGAATGACTGCAGACGACTGTCAAAACGCTGGCAGCAAGCGCATACGCCGCAGCGGGCGAAGGTAAAGCTTTAGGCGAAGGTGCGTGCGGTCTTTCGCTTCAACGGAAACTGAGCGGCGAATGCACAGCGCATAGAAAGGTCAGAGCCGTGTGGAGATAAGAGACGGTGCGGGCGAGCGACGAGCGCGGTTGTTGGCAGAGTAGAAGTCGATTCACCCATCGATCCAAACTTTCTATGCTTAGTTAGTAGGTATTACTTGCGAAGTTATAAAACTATTATGAACCAACTTGCGCTAAAATGTACGCAATTCAAACCTGAGCCTTATCTTTACGGCGAACTACAACTTTTCTGGTGCATACTTTGTCAGGCAAACTGTTGTTGTTCAAGGGCGAGAACACATTACTAAATTATACAAGCGTAATAATATCTGATGATCTTTCGCTCCCACTACATGTCACCACATATTTGAGAAATTAGACCTCACAGCCACTCTTACAAATGTCGCTGGACTAGAAGTCTAATCACGTGAGCCCTAACATGAAGCGATTACGTTCATTTTCGCGTTTATTTTCGTGACTAGAAGTCTAATCACGTGAGCCCTAACATGAAGCGATTACGTTTCATTTTCGCGTTTATTTTCGTGTTTCTCTTTTTAATGCAGGAAAACTGTACGTTGAGGTATTTGCTTTCCTTTTGCTGTTGCAGTGGTTTCAACACATCGAACATTTACGGGAACAATAGCAACCGGATGACTTAGGGAGCTAAAGCTCATGGTGCTGGATGTTTCGTCCTTCAGATTGGTTTCCATCCCTGCGATTCTACGGTCATTGTTTCACTGAACAGCAAATAAATAGCATTTGTGTTAGATTGGTTTCCATCCCTGTGATTCTATGGTTATTTTAACGCGATAGCTTTAGAGGCCCCGTGTCGCAGAAAATCCCGCATCGACGTCGGTGTCGGTCTCGGCGTCAGCGTCCGAGGCCAAGAAAATCACCCCCAACCACACCGAACACGTGGCCCTCCGCGTGTGCGCTGAGGTGCTTGTGAACTAATCGAATTTCTCAAAGCAAAATGCGTCAGAAAAATCGTAAAGTACGACGTAACCACAACATAAAGACGAGATAGCGTCGGATTGTAATTTGAACATAGGATGAAACGTAATTCACTTACGCGAAAAACTCAAACACAAGCCATTTTTGCAGCATTTGTACCACTGATACTGCGGCACGGCGCGGTTGATTCTTGCAAAAATACCATACAGATGGCGCTCGCCTCCTCGGAAGCCGCATGCGGAGGCGAAGTTGGAGAAAAAAGAAAGCTGCAGTTGCCGGGAAGCCTGATAAACAGCCATGGATCTTTGAATGCTATCGCGTTCCACTCTTAAAGGTGAAGCTTAAGCGTCCCTCCAAAGTTTTTTCACTGGGGCTAGGTTAATAAAAATTGTGCAGAAAGCATCGACGGTTATAACCAATGTAAGCAAATATGCCGAACAAACAAACCAGCAAACGAACAAATTAGTACTAACGAATTAACGAATTAATGTTTTCCTTGCCGAGTCTGATCACCGACCCTCGACCACCGAGACACCACGAAAACGGGTGAAACAGGAAAAGAAAGCTATTCACTTTAAAAAACTTACATATTTTCTAGGATACGCCCAGTATTGGCTTATTCATCTCTAAGATCTGCGCAGCTTACTCGGCAAGACAGCCGACACGCCGAATTCCGGAAAGGCTTTAAGAACACAAATGTCATTTCATTGCACTGCTTGAGCGGGATTGATGGGTCATCTTCCTCGCTGTGTAAACTTGACCGATATAATAATAATTCTGGGGTATTACGTGCCCAAACCACAATTTGATTATGAGGTACGCCATATTGGGGGACTCCGGGTTAAGTTTCACCGCCTGCGATTATTTAACGTGCACCCTATGCACGGTACACGGACCTTGCAGCATTTCACTCCCATCGAAATGCGATCGCCGTGGCCGGGATTCGATCCCCCGACCTCGGGCTTTGTAGCAGAGCGCCATAGCCACTATGCCACCACGGCGGGTAAACTGAACGAATCCAGTCAAGTCGAAGTGTAATCAAAGATGGTTACTTGGTTGGCCGGTCATGAACCCAGCGCGCAATATACTTCGAGCTTCCAAGGGCTTAAATGCGGTTTTGTAACGCGAGCCTATCATGGAAGCAGTGCAATCGAAAGCGTGTGTGTGCCGAGCCTGATAACGATTACAGTCAATTGGACATAGCATATTAACCTAGCTTTTTTGCCTTTTGTCCTGGTTTGGTGCCGGTTGGATAGAAACGCAGCGCGACTGAGATAAGCCGCGACTGATATAATAAGAAACACAAAGCTACATCACAAGCACTGACCAGTGCTTGCTGAGTATAGACATAAGCGGGGTGTCTCCCACACATCTTAGGCGGGGAAATGGCCAGCACAAAGAGCAGCTGTGATGATAACGTGAAGGAGTTTGGAGAGGAAGCACTTGCAAAGTAGCGCTGGTTTGTACGCCCACTAATGTTGCTCATATAGTTCTCCAGTGTGACCGCAATGGACTTTTACCATTGTCTCAGGTAGGAGGTGTAATTGACCATGTCTTGGAAGGGAGTTATACAGGTGACACCCATTAAACACTACGTTTCTTAATTCTCAGTACATACATTCATAATTGCACTTATACCTGCAGCGCGATACCATCGAGAAGTGTCGCGACCACCAATTTACGCAGTGAATGATATCTGCATATTTTTTAAATTTCTCAACGAAATATTGAGAAACCATGGCTGGTAAAAAACAAGCAGTGCGAAAAAAAAAACGCGGGCAAATTGCAGGGTGGGGAAACAAACAAGACAACCTCATCCAACTATCGGTTTTTTGACCGATCAACCGCTTGAATACACGAAGTCTTTATAGGCGCCTTCGCTAATATGATCACAATTGAGATTTGCCAATGACCTTTTTTGGCGAGCTAGTATATGAATCATAGTAACAATGAGGAGGAGTTACAACAAATGATTGAGGACCTTAGCCGAGAGAGTGAAAAGTGGTGTTGAAGATTATTATGCAGAGGACAAAGATAATATTCAATAGCGTGGCAAGGAAACAATGATTCAGGATCGCCAGTCAGCCTCTACAGTCTGTAAAGGAGTACGTTTAGCTAGGTCAATTACTCACAGGGGACCCTGACCATGAGAAGGAAATTTACACAAGAATAAAATTGGGTTGGAGTGCATATGGCAGATATCGCCAAATTCTGACTAGGTGCTTAATTACCACTGCCATTGAAAAGGAAAGTGTACAATTATTGCATTCTACCGGTGTTAACATATGGGGCAGAAACTTGGAGGTCAACAAAGAAGCTCGAGAACATGTTAAGGACCACACAAAGAGCGACGGAACGAAAAGTGTTAGGCCTAACGTCAAGACACAGGAAGAAAGCGGCGTGAATCAGAGTGCAAACGGGGATAGCCGATATTCTAATTGACAATAAGAGGGGAAAATGAAGCTGGGCATGCCATGCAATGCGTAGGATGGATAACCGGTGGACCATTAGAGCTACAGAATGGATACCAAGAGAAGGGAAGCGCAGTCGAGGATTGCAGGAAACTCGGTGGGGTGATGAAGTTAGGAAATTTGCAGGCGAAAGTTGGAATCAGCTAGCGCAAGACAAGGGTAATCGGAGATCACAATGAGATCGAGGCCTTCGTCCTGCAGTGGGCATAAATATAGGCTGATGATGATGATGACGACAATGATGATGATATGGCTAATATTGTGTTCACAATTGAGATTTGCCAATGACCTTTTTTTACGAGCTATATCGATGTGGCCAATGTGTGCGGGAAAAACTGTATCCGGAGGCCTCCCATTAATTTTGATAGACATGTGTTCATCCGCAAGCGCCTAGATATCGACACACACGCACTTTCCGATATTGCCTAAACGATAATGGTGGCGGAAATCCCTCCTCCAACCTCGTCATCATCAGCAGATCTTTGTATACAGCCACTGCGATAAGTCGACACTTAGTCCAAGTTAAATAACTTTAGCCGTTAAATGAAAGCATGAAATATACAATATTAATTATACTTCAATGTAGAAATTTCAAAGCACTTAAATGCAGCTAGCAGATGGGTAAAGACAGGAAATGCTACTCTTAACAGCAAAGGAAGTGATTTTAAAAGGGTGCCGACCCTTCCATCTGCTCATTCTCCAATTGCTTTTCTGTGTGTGCAACAGTTTTACAGCTATGACGCACACGAACGACACTGCCCTTATACGTGCACAGCATTCACCGGCTGTAGCTTTCGTAGTTCCTAATAGTCAACAAGTTATTGTTAAAACTGGTTTCGTTCTTGCACCCTTACACTACGCAGTAATGAAACTAAGCATTATTATTACTTTATATCGGACAACCTCCGACTTGCGATTTATTGTCTTTCACGCTTAGCTTTACACCGCCTGACCACGCCCGAAATGTTCGCCACCTGGGAACGACTTTGGAGAATGGCTTAAATCTGTATTTCGCATTGTACTTTTCTGCAATAAATTAAGCAGAATTTGCTTTATGCTTTACAAGTGTCGCCGTTACTTTGGCATGACGACCGTAAGTAGAATTTACCTAAGCATTTTGCAATGTCGCCTCTCCAACTTCGTTGTACCTCGGGAACGTATTTGCTTTTTTAGTTATGGAAAAAGGAGCAGTTCGCCTTTGTGGGGATCGAGGTGTCTTCCCACGCCTCATCTCCCTGCTGAAGCGTGCATGGTGACGACCACTTTCCAAGCTCAAAACTGTGGCAACATGACGTAGCAAGTGGTAAAGTGAGGACATAGTGAGCGCGCCGTTGCTACATTTCCGCGCAAATCGTGCTACTCCCTCCTGGCGTCGAGTCACGCACGCGAGCACACGCCTCCAAGACGCCTCCTGATTGGTTGCCCAGTGGCCGCCCCCGCTCGCCCTCTCCCCAGAGCTTTGTGCCGCTGAGCGCTTCGTAGCGGATGCTAACAGTACCAGTTGGTTACGTGGGATCCTTACTTCCGTGACTTCTCGTTCACGCGCTTGGTGGACTGCTACCCGGTTTTGCCCAGCGCAGTGATCGCACGTATAGTCGATCAATCTTGCAGTAAGCTTTTCCCCGCAAGCCGTGGCTGTTACACTGTGGTGTAATGTGGGTTAATACACCCGCGTTTGTTCGCGATATTGCTCTGGAGCCTTCTCTGCTGCGTGTACAACCCGGCCGACGAACCCTGCCGCAGAACCTTTTGTGCGACGGTCGCTCGTCAGGTAAGTGTAAATCCATCTCTATACTTTACAATATTTTTAAGTCCTAATGCTTAATTATTTCCCCTGTTTCCGGCCCCAAACATTCTTTCGATAAGCTCGCAGACACTAAACCACTTTTAGTAGGGCTTGAGGGTATTGTTAATAAATGTCGCTTTTATTTTTGATAAGACCATAGGGATACAAATCAAATAATACGCAACCGGGAAGCTTTCTGTGTTTGACTCTCAGTTGTGGAGTATAGCTGCACTGTAGGCTCATAAATGAAATCCTGCGTTCGGTGCAGATCAGCACTCAACCTGGTCTAGTATAAATCCTAGTGAATTTGGCTCTCCTGTATGAGCAGCCGGGAGGTATAATTAATTGTGTCATAGCTGTGAATAAATGACAAACAAAATTAAACATTTCCTTAGCTCTCAGCTCCGCATTTTACCGACCAGAAGACGCTTGCCAGAACTATGGGAGGCAGCTTAAGTGCAACATTCTAGTGCTCCTGCACATATAAGAGAGAAAAAGAAAGCTTGATTATTAGAATGTTTATTACTGACGTTTATATTTAAAATGACAAATACATAAATAATAAAGAAAGCCAAAACTCATTAGCCACATGACACAATATGCAGACGCTGCATTCAGCCGACGCTATTAGTTTGCCCACTCTAGAATGTTGTGTTCTTATCAACGAGACATATTTATAGAAAAAAAAGGTCGCACCTTTACAACGGTCATGTAATGCACGTGTAATAAACTTAAATCGCTTCAAGATTCCTTTCTTGCATTCAGGAGCACAAAGTCGCCATGGTGTTTCTGTGTGTTCTCCTGCAGTACATAACGATCCTAATATGCAAAGATTGGCACAGTAAATGGACACTCAGTCATTAGTCACTCCCAAATGCTTCTTTCTGGCTATGACCGTACTCAAACTCACTTCTACTTAACTCGTGGTCACCCACTCACGTCCTATTCGCGCCAACACTCTCTTCGCGTTCATGTCCACTTCCATTCTAACTTACCAGCACCTAGTCACGCTGCATACTCGAGTACTTTGTCACTCACTGGCACTCACTCACATATACATTCTCGCATTTCCTCTCTGTCACCGATGATCACAAACGTTCGAACTCACGATCCCTCACACTCACTGCCACCGACTTTAATTGATACTCATGTCAACCGGATCTCACTTCTCTTTGAGCAATCCGCAAGACTTAGCCCAAAAGGCGGAAAAGCTTAATCTTTTTTTCTGTCAAATATCTGGTTGATTTCACAATAAGCTACCGCCATGACCAAGCAGACAAGCTTGGCACCGCTATCTAGACTAGGCTACCGACAAGCATCCGTTAGTGGCTGCATCAAACCTCCTGCGTATCAAGAACCAAAAAATGCCCCTTGTGGCCAGTGCCTACATAGACGGAATGCAGCAGTCCCTTCACCATTTGAGCTGTCCGCAAGGCCAAGCCCAAAAGCAGAAATGTCTAAACGTCTTTTTTTCTAATTCAAGGTACGCATTATTACTTTTATTGTTACATCACTTCATTTTGGCTTTTGCGGATCGCTCTCCTGGTGCCGACAATTGCGAACGTTGAAAGAGAGATTAAATCGCTAAAGTTGACGAGCTTCGAGCAGAAAGGGCTCGTTCTGCTCGAAGCTCGTCAACAAGGTCCACAAGAAATTATGGAAGTCTAACTAGTCTTTTGTTTCTAAGCCGTGCATGCGCCAGCCTTAAGGCGAGACCAAAAGACGTGCTCACTGAGAGCAACTTTCTGAAAAAAGATAATGAAGAATTGAAAAAGTTGAATGACCTTTAAAATAAATAAAATGTCTCAATTAGAACAAGATTCGCGCCTGAACAATGTCGAAATGCACGGTATCACAAGCGCTGTAGACGAAAACCTCGTGCAGCTAGTAGTTGACATTGGGGCAATGTGGAATACCCTGTTCTCCCATCAGACATTGATACCTGCCAACAACCTGAAAGCAAACAATGAAATTGTGCAGTTTGTTTTAAGAGACAAAAGGAATGATTCTACAAAAGAGCCGCAAAGGCCAGCCTTACTGCGAAAGATTTAGACTAGAGCAACGATGCAAACCAAGTGTTTTTGATGAGCACTTAAGTCGAAAAAATAAAGCGCTCTTTTCTGAAGCGTTTAAATTCAATAAAAGCAAACAGTGGCCATTTCTGTAGATCGACTAAGTTGCCATTAAAGCAAGAAAAGTGCGACCAGCGTGGTTCATAAAATAACTGTCAGCCTTTCCACTGGGCTGGAGATGGAAGACCAGCGAAGCTGTAGTATGGTGGAAATTATGTATTTCCAATTATGAATATTAAGATGTGATGGTGTGATTGGTTATTTGAACTATTAAAGAATGAGAAATATATATGATCTGGTGGCTTTCATTTATTTAGTGACCACAGGGACCATGGCCTTATGGTCGCTACGGTACACCGCCATAGGGTGTACGGCAAAGGTTGGCACGTTCTTCATAAACACGTCACCAACTGCCGCACGCGTTCGGTGCGAACGCGGGCAAAACGCCGCCGCCGTCGACAACAGTTCTGCGCGTTGCTGGTGCTGCTACATGTCCAAGTTTATACAGCTCCTCAGAATTTTGAGAATGACAGCCGATAAACAAATGTCACGAAACAAAACACCGGCAGCGCATGTCTTTTATGTTATATATTTTCAGATTGAAATATTCAAAGTGCGAAACAAAAAAAAAATGCTCGAGCTATTGAGAGTTTTCTTCTACACGCGGACACGACCATCGGAGACAGACCCCTCAACAGCTTCGCTCTAATAACAACATAGGACGACTTGCGCATTAATATGTAATGCGAGGCTTTACGCGAAACAAAGCAGTTGACAAATATAGCTTGAACTTCTAAAAAGAGAACGTCTCAATTAGGTATAAAGCTGACTTATTGACCGGACTTGTCATTATTTCATGTAAATATAAGCATCCTTCAGAAACACTACGACGAATTTTTAAGACATTTGCACACATTTCACTTCAGCGCTTAAACGTAAACTTGGTAATTGGGAAAACGCGTGTCGATGTTAACTCCTATCTGTGTATCACCTCGAGCTTCCATGCAAGCCACGTTTATCTGCCAGCATGACAAGTAATGAAATGATGCATTGAAGCGTAGTTCTTGATGAAAGTGAAGATGCGCCATAAAAAATTAGAAATTACATTCTTTTTACTCTGCGGTTTACACTCAAAAATGCATCCAAAAGCTTTTCGCATTGCAAGAAGAAGCGCATACAAGTGGACGCTGATCTACATGTCGCCGCAAACAAACTGAAAATTAGGTTCTATTCGAACTAGACAATCTGCTTGAAAAAAATAGTAGCTTCACTGTCCAGATCTTATCTCGGGTGACCTTATTGGCATTATTCAACGTGATAATTATAACTACAATTACACAGATTTACTTGCCAGTTAATTACATCACCAACACGCATTACAAACTCAAGAAAGAACCCACTAGATAACATAATACATACCAGACACTATATTCTCGATTGAAACGTTATCATTGGTTATTGCAGACCACCTTATCGTTTTCCCTCTACAGTCATCCATTAGTAACGCAAGGCCTTCGCGGACTCTATTATTTATAACTACTGCGTGAATCTCAATGCTTTATTGAAAAACATGGACACCCCGTTTACTCAGTTATGTAATAAATATGAACAGTTCATTGGAATATTTAGCAGGTGCATGAAATAATGTAAAACGGTTTGAAATGTTACTGAGAGACACGTGAAACACAAATCGTGGCTATCTACTGGCATCCTCAGGTCGATAAACTACAGATATGTTTAAGAAATTAAACTGAAAGGAATGCAACGTTAGTTCAGAAAACAAGTATAGGACACATAAGAAAAAACTGGAAAATTAGATTACAAGTTCTAAGCGGAGTTACTTTGACACAAAAAATCAAGCACGCGCTGGGTGGCGTCAAAGCAACATGGAAAATTCTAAATACTGCACTGGACAAGTATATTGGGAGTATCATAGATGATATATCTGTGAATGGCACAACAGCAAGTAACCCTTCTCTAATTACCAAAAGCTTCAATGTTACTTTGCAACTCTGGTTTCTAATATGGCGACAGCCAAGTAAAATAATCCACAATCATACTCTGAATTGACCAGTAGTAACCCTAGTTCTTTCTTTCTTCATCCTACTGACCCACAAGAGGTTAATAACGCAATTCACTACATAGAAAACACTTCATCAATTACTTTAGACTCTGTTTCTGTGGCCTTGAAAAAACATTGATCGATTTGCATATGTGGCCCTTTGTTACATTATTATTAGCATGTTCCTTTCAGGTACATTTCCGACAAAACTTAAAATTTCCAAGGTTGTACCAGTGTTCGAAATATGAGATAAGGTGTATATGTCGAATTACTGTCCGCTATCCATATTGTCTCCGTTCTCGAAAGTGTTTGAAAAGGTACTGTTAGCTTGCCAAAACAAGTTCATTGCAATACACAAAATTTACGCAAGAGAGCCATATGGGGATATCCATGGAAAGGAGACAGATTGCACTACTCAACATCGTAGAAAACACACATGCAAACATGGAAGAAAAACTTTTGACTATGGGTGTTTTTATGAACCTAAGGCTTTCATGTTGTAAGTCATTATATTATTACTGAAGAAACTCGAGAAATCTGGTATTAGTGGCGAACCCTTAGGCTTCACCACAACATTTTATTTATTGATTCAGCACATACTACCGGCCTTAGTGTCAGGCCTTGGGCCGGAGTGGGTACATAAAACGATACATTGGTAGAATGATGCACTAAATCAGCATATTTGAGAAGGCGTCAGCAGTATGGCGTAGTTAATAACATAGCTTCTTCATGGCTAATAACCAACAGCGAATTTCCAAAAGATCCTCATTTGGGCCCGTTTCTTTTTTTTGTCATATCAACAATTTACCCGGCTATCTCTCAGAAGATTGCATCTTATACGCAGAGGACACCAATATTTTGTTAAGCCTAATCGCCTTCGAGCCAACATAGCCTAAAGCTACGCATAGTCCTCGCAGCAAAAAACACCCGATTAACACACACTAAATCTTTAAGGTTGAATAGCTGTCACTTGTAAATAAGGGTTGAGAAGACTACAATTTTAGGAGTGTATATTTAGTCAACTACAATGGCATAAGCACATCCACGAATTTACACTCACTGTCTACAAGAAAACCTCAATACTTTATAAATTACGTCATCTCTTCCCATTACATACACTTAGGACTTTCTATAACAACTTCATACATTCGCATATTGCGCATCCAATTATAAATTACGGACTTACGTACCCCACCACCTTATTGCCAATTATTGTAGCACAAGATACTGCGCTTCGAGCTATGCCTTACTCAAAAAGAATAGACTCGGTTAGAGCGGTTAGAGTCACTTACCCCATGCTTTTTTTAATTATGGGGCTTTACGTGCCCAAACCTCGATCTTATTATGAGGCACGCCGTAGTGTGGGACTCTGGAATAATTTGAACCACCTGCGGTTCTTTAACGTGCACCTAAATTTAAATACACAGGTGCTTTCGCATTTCACCGCTATCGAAATGTGGCCGCCGTGGCCGGGATTTGATCCCGCGACCTCGTGCTCAGCAGCCAAACACCATAGCCACTAAGCGACCACGGCGGGTTACCCCATGCTTAACCTACTACCCATAAAATATTGCATTCATTACCATGTTCTCGTGTTACGTTACAATATCGTGCACAAAATTTTTTATACCCTTCAGTAAAAATTACTTATCCGAATATTGTAAACCGACAACGATCAAATGCCACGAAACGCTGGCTAAGTGGAACGCCCGTACTAATTATGACTCATTTTCCTTTCATTTACTGCAACGCAGCTGTAGAATAAATTACCGATAGATCTAACAAAACAACAGTCATTTATCGGTTACAAAATGAACCTTCACTCCTTCATGCTTGCATCACTCAATCAATAAGAACGGAACATATTTGTACTGTCGCAAACAGTTTTTTTTTTCATTTTCTTTCATTCACTCATTATATTTATTAAAACCACAATACCCGATGTATAATCAATCCATCGGGAAATAAATAACTCGTGAACTTGAACATAATATACGCACTTTTCCTCAACCTACCCGGCGCTCATTCCCATTCACACCCACGTCCAATCACCACTCTCATCGCTCGCTCACGCCACATCTTACGTCAATGAAATGAGTGTGGAACGATCATGAGACAATGTATGCAAGAGTGAGTATGCCAACCTACGCTACTTTGACATTTCTATGGCGCCGCCACTGAACGACTATGTTATCTAGTGACGCAGCACCACGATCACACGCTCAAACGTCATTTTCATCGAGGGGCGCAGAGATTCGGCCTTTTTTTTTCTTTTTGACACCTTCAATCCCACTCATTTCAAGCGCGAAAAGAAACAAAGAGGATCTGCATATGTAAACTATTTGATGAAATACGCGGGAAAAGGAATTTGCGAATCAAAGAGAGAGAGAAATACAAAAGGGAAGGAAAGACAGAACCATCTGTCATAATGCAGTAGGCGTATAAGCAGCGAATTTATCAACTCGTCCACATGTGCATAGGCGCATGGACGCACCTGCACGGCGAACGCAAGCGAACCTCGAGTCGCAGTCACCTTCAACTCTTTCGGCGCTCCGACGACCAGCTGATTATCGCAGGCGTTGTTTCAAGTGGCGTCGATTACGAAGTAGCATTGTCGCCGGGGCAAAGGCCACTCTCCGAGCCCCTCTCCCACAACAGGTGTCGAGATTGCGCCCCACGCGTGCGGTCCGCCGCCGTCAGAAGAGACGTCCGTAGGCGCGCTCTCCACGTGGTCATAAGTGAGCGCGCGGCTCGTCACACGCGTGTTCACTCGAAAAGCCAGCACAAAAAGCCTGCTCACAAGCGGTGACGAACTAAGGGTGTTCAACTCGTACAGCTGAACAGGCTGGAAGCACGGTGAGTGTACTGAGCCTTGATTCTGATTTTTCGATGCGTCTTCCCATGTGAGTTCTCCGTCACAACTGTGCTCCATTATTCTATAAGGTTGGAGTTTATGCTGAGTATGTTCCGCTTCGCGATATTTAATGTGCACTTCAAGTAGCCACAACTGGTCAAATTCATTCGAAGTGAAGGTGAAAAGTAGGTATAAAGATTAGTATGCAGGAAACTAGAGTAACGTTTGCAACAGATTGCCGACGGAGCAAGTGTTTGTGGTTGGTAAATGTCAGGTAGTCACAGAGGGCCATGGATCTCATAACGAATAAAATTGCGTTCGAGCGCCTTTGTCAGGCACTCCCAATTCGTGAACAGCAGCTTACCGAAATAATTCAAAAAGAATGTGCATTGTTAATGCATCATGGCACCGGTGACATATGGGACACCGAAACTCGGAGAATAAGAGACAAGCGTGAAATAAAGCTAGAAACAGTTCAGCGAGCCACATAAATAATTATTAGCAAAACATTTATCCTGAGACGGGAGTATGTAAAAGAGCAAACTATGTTGTGACTACTCTTTATGAGTAACTTGTCTTTGTAAGTGTGTTACAATGTAAAAGAGCAACATTAATGTTATTCGATATAAGGAATAAGTATGTTTTCCTAGACATATCTTGTTCAGAAAAGATAATCATGTGATTTCGAGTAACAGAAAAGCTGCCTAGACAAGATAAACGCCGCTGGCTGTGGCAGGGTATTAGATGCAGTGATGAGATTAGAAAATTTGCAAGCAGAGGATGTAATCAGCTGAAGCGGGCCAGGGTAACTGTTGAAATGTGGGACTTATTCGTGCTACAGTGGACTTAATGGGCATATGGCAATGACCAAAAACGCGACCGCAGTTCCGCGTAGATATCTGCATATCTGCCAACATTTGTGAATCACGCAAATTGGTTTCTACATGACTCGAAAAGCAAACAGATGAGGCGAAGAAAGTTAGCGACGTCGTCGTTGTCGTCCAGAATATATGTGACTCATAACCACAATGACTGACTGGCCATGACTTGGAAATATTATTCCAAGAGATAATCGGAAGTAAGCTTTCAGGTCTGACAAACACTGGGGATACGGAAAGGCAAAATTGATCTGACCTTTTCTTCCTTCTTCTAGTCTTCTTATTACAATCACTCTACGAACATTTGCTCGACTTCTCAAGTTTGTATACATTCCCTGACGTTTTTTTTTTTTGCACCTTTTACTGCCTGAACGTCGTTTCCGATTGCCACTGATGCTAATATTGATGGTCAACTCTGAGAAACCCACTTTTTGTCTCATTTTTTTTACGGTTCCAGCGGTGCACACATCGTTTTTATCATCGACTTTTATACTGAGGTTATATTTAGCACGAACCTGCAAGATTGATCAACATTGGTCAAGGATCAACCCTTACTTGATGCAACAACAAAAATGTTAATAATCCGATACACCTTTTCTTGAACTTTTGTACGGGAGTGAACTGGATGCGTATTGCAATTACTCCTTCGTTCTAAATCATGTCCACCATCCGAGGTTTCGATAGGGGCATATAACCAAAATATTAGAAGTTCTTGAAGCACTTTAACACATCATTTAACAAAAAAGAAAAAGCGGCGCCCTCCTCAACGGTCTCTCTCTAATAATTGACAGTTAGTATTAACTGGGGCCAAGTAAGGGGTGACAATTCGGCTAGCAATTACTAAGAGCTAGTAGCAGTCAAGAACGTAGAACTACAGAGACTTGGTGTGCCAAAGCCTCCAGAAGTAACGTCTTCTGTTGATTCCCATATCAGAATAATAAAGTTTCAAATTTGAAGTTGCTGGTCTTCTTGAGAACAGGTTTATGCCACTAGAATTCATGCAAATTGACCTACAATATCTAAAGCGAGAACACAGACCAACTTCTTCATACTTTGCCAGCTTATTAATGGAAGCAGATCACAGTATTATCACCACAGTTTAAGGAAATACGTTTACAAAGAAACAAAAAACAACGTTACAATTACAACAGTAAAGCCAGAGCTGAGAATAAAAGCCCCCTTTAATTTATAAGCTCTTGTCTGGAACCTGCAAGAAATATTGACGCACCCGGACGAGATAGGCAGTGGTGTGGTGCGATTATATAACTGATGGTGAGGGTGTGATGCACGGACCACAATTCTTGATAAGTGGCCGTCGGGGTCTTCTCAAGCGCTGTCATACTGGATGCATAAACGTGAATATGAAAAATTACTGAACGTGGTAAAGTAAGGCGGAAAGCATTGCTTCCGTAGCTCTTGACTTCTTTCGGCATGCTTCTCGAGCTTTAATAATAATTATCATACGACGTACGCGAAGATCGCCTTTCATCTCCCACTCTTGATAAGCATCGTTTTCTCCACTCAGTATTACGCAGTCAACGACTAAGCTATCGCTTGCAGAGTGCGGCTGCTCGCGTACCCGAAGCGTGGTCAGCTTGGCGTCAAGGTCGCGCCGTTGTGCAGTGTTCTCTTATCGGCGGGAACACCACACGCGATTGCGCGGCCAATTCACAGAGATGGATATGTTGAAACAACTGCTCAGATAAACGTGGAGTGACAAAAAGAAACGCAAGTTTCAACATGGGAAGTGCATTTTCACGCCCCCTATGACGCTGTGTGAGTCAGTAAACGTACTGTATAGGCGTTAAATGTGTTCCCAGAAATGGCTCAGTCCGCATAATAAAACTTAGCGCAAACACAAAGGAACACGCGCCAACCAAATTTTCATGCACTAATATTTACGGAAACTTGCCGTCACTTTTTTTCATTTGGCAACACGACACACTTATCATCCACTATGCCAAGACCTTCAAGGTAGAACCGCTGCACGCATACATGATTAAATACGGCGCTGCAAAAACTTACTACCTGCTTACGAATACTGGCCTGCATGCGCAACTCATCCCCGACGGGGCGACTTACAATTCCAGAAATAGTAACTTCAATTCCTGGAGTAGGTCGTAAATGTGATATGCCCGTAGTTGCGATAAAGCAATTAACTTTATCACATCTTTACACTAACTACGTAGATCGCATTCACGTATATACCGATGGATCATGCTGGAAACAAAGCTCTACATAAGCGTTTTATATACCTGCATACCAAGAGAAAAAATCTTATAAGCTTTGCCAATTTACAACGTCCACAACGGCAGAACTTTACGCAATACTTTCTGCGTTACGTTACATATGTCAGCATTCAGGACCTCTTCGCTGGGTAGTTCTGAGTGATTCGCAAGCCTCATTGCTGAGCCTAAATGAAATGAGCTGAAGAAAAACAAACAGCACATTGGCATACGAAATACAGAAGACATACGCCATAGCGAAAGATCTGCAACACGACATAACTTTCCAGTGGATTCCAAGTCACTGTTAAATCATAGGAAATGTAACGGCTGATCAAATGGCACGTGCAGCTCATCAAAAGAATGAATTATCACTAGTTCCTCTAGCAACGAGTGATGCGCGTTGTTTATTGAACAAACTATGCGGTAAATTGTCCAAGGAAACTTGGTTCATAAATGATGCGCAGAACTCTCAATTATATAATATTGATCCTGGAATGGAATCCAATATTCCGTTTAAAGTTAACCGATCGGTTGAAACAACAGTACATAGGCTTCGGCTAGGCACTGCCTATACCAAAAGCTTCCTGTATAGGAATAAAAAAATAAAAAATAAAATAAATAATAAAAAACACGCGCAGAACAGCATGCATCTCGAGTTTCCAACTATACCTTCTTGCACCCCACCAGGCTTGCGTCAAATCAACAGTTGTGCAAATCCAAGTGGCCTATCTACAAACATGGCTTTGATAAACCATAATGAGATGTGCTATCCTTAGTTAAGGGACCATACGCAACGGCTATGCCTGCGTGTAAGTGAGCATTGATCTAATTATTGAGGCATGAGTATAATCAGAGGGATTGCTTTCTTCACTGCGTGATGAGTGATTGCACCCCTTCATATGCAATTTCTTTCTACTATGCCTTAGGAATGTCCTCTAAAATTAAAGGGCAAAATAATTATGTCGACGTACGCAGTAAGTTCTCGTTCTTCGATGTAATCGCTGCAACTAAAGCTGCCCACTCAATACATGAAAACAAGTAGCCTGCTAGCTGTGATTTTAATAGCATTAAAGATGCGTGGCGACTCAATGAACTACAATTCCTAGGGCTAGCGAAGTTAACTATTACGAATCACGCACTTGCCAGAGAAAGTGTAAATTCTCAGTTTGATTGCAGTAATCCTTCACTAGAAAACAAAAAAAAAACCTTTATGGCTCTTTTAAATGCTGTTCACCTTTAGACTTTATGAGCAAAGCGTCGACAGCAGAGAGTCGGAGACTGACAATAAATGGAACATTGTTGTCATAAATTTAACGGAAACAGTGTATGCTTCAGTGTGGGGGCACATGTGTGTCACCACTCTGTTTTAAAGAAAAATTCAATCAAGACGGGCTTTCGTACGGCTCGGTTAAAAAGAAAACACGAAAAAAAAAAACAGAAAAAGAAAAACTAGAACGCGAGCGGGTAAGTCCCATTTCAGCAAGGCGTAGTTTATGGGTAAATATTTTGTTCAAAGGCAGACCGTCGGTAATAGAGGAAAGAGGAAGGTTTCTAAAGACCCGGCATCGTCATACAAGGCTCAAAAGTTCGATGGGGCAAACAGTTCTTTTCCCTCTTCCACGACTTTAGGTTTTTCACCGCCGCAGTGACTCGTCACCTTTCTCGTCACTGTTGTTGAGACATAACTATTCGATCCCCTTGACCTGATGACCGTGCATCGCATTATTTTTCTTCGCCTGGCTGGTCACCGATGTGTCGTGGTGTCATCGAGATATAAAGCAGCGACGGCCACAATTATTTACATTCGTCGGCGCGGAGACTAGCGTCATCTGACCAGCCGTTGAGACGGGCGTCGACTTTGTCCCAACGCATACGTCAACTATCACGACGATACAGAGTAGCAGTGGATCCGCTCTTGCAGTCGTGCTTCCCAGCAGAGCCACGTGGCTGTTGTTGTTTTGTGAACAAATCTCTTGGAGGAGGCTGCAAGTATTCAAGGAGGAGTGTCGCAACGGTGATCACTACAAATCTTTATATTTCACGAGTTACAGTAGCCAGTTTCACTTCCCCACATTCAACGACCCAGTATTTGTAACTCGAGTTACCACGAAACCATGGTCTTGTACACAATGCGACCTACAAAGCTCCGATTTAAATCCCGTGGCTAGCAGGAAAAATATAGTCAATCATTGTATCAGTAGCGCAGGTCAGATGATGTTCGCGTAACGTCCGGCCAACATTACATCAACGTGAACCTCGCATGGTGCATCCATCTGTACAAAGCGCCTCGTCACTGAGATTTAAACGGATGGTTTTGAAATCCTGCACAGTCCGAATATTGCTTTGGGACGGTAAAATGATATACATAATCATCTTAATTATTATCGCCACAACTTAGACATGCTACTACTTCTACCACTGCGATGTTTCGAAATATTCACGTAAGCCTCAATATTAAAGGGATACTAAAGGCAAATGTTAAGTCAACCTGGAATGTTAAAATACAATCACAGAAACCTCGAAACGGTTGTTTCGTGCCAAGAAAAGACTTATTTTAAGAGAAAATTGCGTCTGAAGCCTCCGCGTACCTCTAGCGCCATTCAAATCGCCCGCCCTCCCGAGCGAGGAGTGGTGACGTCATGGTCTCATAGTGACGTTATGCCGCCGGTGAGAAAAACGGCACCCGCAGACAGCGCTACGGCTTTTTTGCGGAAAACGCAGACGCGCGACCAGAAACAAAGCCAAGACAGAGCCAACGGCAGTGCGAAAGCGAAAGGAAAAGCGTGCGCCGTATTGTAAACGTGATGATCGTCGACGCTCGTCGTAATGAACCTTGTTGACGACACTGACAACGACACATTGGCTCGCGATGCTGGGCTCGATTTCAGCGATTTAAGCTCCCATGAGCGTGACATGCTGCTGAGGGCTCGCGCCGCCGACGTCGTTTCTTACTACGATGGCGGCCTCGACACCGGCTTTTCCGAGCACGAAAGCCGCGAGGACTCCATGCAATGCGACGTCGGGCGACGAAGCGGGCCACCGTCTGGATGTGCCGTCGCGCGGACCGTTCGGGCATCCCGCGACATCACATGGACGTGGCATTCTCTGCAGTTAGCAATTTCTAGTGTGAGTTTAGCGAGCCAGTAACACCTGCGCAGCCCTACGCGATAACGGAACTACTGAAACTCGAAAGCGCGCGGCGCGGAATTGAGCGAAAACGAAACCTTTACACCACCCGTATCGTTATCAAGGGTAATGCCAAAAAGTTTTTTTCTGAAAGTCTAATAGAAGTAGACAAGTAGCATTTTCTTCTGTCTTATAATTCGACGAAATTATCTTTTTTATCCGAGTGGTTGAGTAGTAATGACATAATTTTTTGGAGGAGTGCCTTCGTCATCGGGTAAGTACCTGAATGACCCTGGGAGTCTCTTATTGTGCCCTGCACTTACCTCAATTTCTCGACTACTTAAGCTCTGTTCGCGATTATATTGACGCCTTAGACGTTCTGAAGCATTACTCTATCACTTTCGCTTAACTTTTTATTTGCCTTTATTGTCCCTTTAACACTGCTGACACCTCCATGCGCTTGTTCGACTAAATTAAATCACGTTTCACTCTTTTCTATAAACAAATGCACATTTGATTGCGTCTGGTATGTGCCCTAGCGGCAAAACTATGAGGATATCTGTCTGAACTTAGCTGTGTAAGCCTATTACAATAAAAGCGCAAATTAATTATAGCGGTAACGATTTCCCGCATTGAGGCAGCCCAAGCAGGAGTCGTGTTTGTTTATTCTTTCTCACTATAGTTACCAATAACTTCTAGCAAGTGCGATTGTTACTATCAAGTTCTGAATTTATAACCATTCGTTGCGCTGAAAGCAGACCAAAACCAGCCGTTGTTTGCAGAATGACCTTGGAAAGAAAAAGAGGGACGCAAGGATGCCTCAGGCACTTCGGACAACAAAGAAACGGCCACAAAAGTTCCGTATCAGTGTTTTCGCCAAGTCGAGGCTGGATATTGCCTCCTCATGCGCACACTTCAGTGGTTGCTAAACATATCCCAAGAACCAACCCTTCTCTCGACCGGCGCAAAACAATATTCTCTCGAGGTCATTGCCCCCTTTAACCCCTGTACGAAGCACTCTCCACAGATGGATGTTAAAGTTGGGGCTGAAGGTATTATGGCATTGTGCGCTATCGCCTTAAAGAACGCGAACGATCATTCCATCTGATCGAGGAGAGCTCCATCAGGACAATGTGACAGATATTCTACATCCGCTTTGCGGGTAAAACTGCACTTGAAACATTTTTTTTTGACGCCTCGGTTACGATATGAAGGTCTAAGGGCGAGTATCTAGAACAAAGGCAGACAGTACCGTTGAACAGTGCGCTCCGAACAGATAAACGCATCAGATTTCGTATATCTGTCGACGCCATTCTTTTGGCTGCTTCTAACGGGGAGTCGGCCGCTTAATGTCATCGATGTTATCAAAGGCTGTTATATATGGTGGGTCTCGATGACGTAACCCTTGCGGCAATCCACGCGGCACCCGACCGCTACGCGCACTTCGTACTCAAGAGCCTCGGCGATTGCACGCTTCCGCCTTCGAGATGACCATGGCTCCGTCTGCTAAGCGGTTTTCATTTCTTCTTTCTTTTTATTTTACCTCCGCTCCAGACACTAGCTGCGTCCGCATTTCGATGCCAACTGCACTCGAAGTGTTTGCCAGTGCGACCGATGATATCACTGGATAGGGCAAACATTTGAAATGCGGGGACAAGTACTTCGAACCGGATGCTACGAACAGATATTGTACAGAACACAGAGGAGCGACCACAAAATGACGAAGGCGAGATTTGGACAAGACAGCGCTAACAACTACCCCGCGACCCCCTCCCCAAAATGTGCTTGGTATGTGTGTCAGGTTATATCCTCAAGCCGATGACCTCCAATATCATGAAGGACAATCCGGGTCAATATCATGAAGCATGCCTCGGACGCAATAGCGTGGTCGTGCCATGTCAGTGTTGAATGATAGCCGTTGATAACACCTGTATGCTCACTTAGTGAATGTTCTGACTGCGATTATTCTGCCAACATGTAACACGAGAAAATACAACTCGCTGTTACATTTATTGGCTGATAAGGCGGTCGTTGATATCAAGGGCTTTGTGTCGAAACAAAAGCTGGTATTTTGCAAATGGAATTATCTCTGAGGGGAATTCACTTACTTCGCATTCTTTGTCTCCGAGCTAGATACATTGTACTACTCAGCAAGCTTCGATTCCATTGTCGTAGCGTTGAAGCTAGCTTACCTTTCTAGTACAAATAATAAGTGGGTAATTAACACAAGTAAGTTACTTTAATATGAATGTAAGCAGAGTAAGCACTCGTATGTTTTTACACACCTTTTACGTTGTATTAGCTACTACTGCTTGCCAATATTTGTAGTTGCCCCCACACGATTCTATATACGAGGTCCACCGGACAGTTTTCGCCAGCACGTGTTCATACAACACCCTCGTGTTTTTTTAACGCGCTAGCGTTAAGGGCTTTGTGTCGCAGAAAATCCGGTGTCGGCGTCGGGGGAGTTCTCCGTGAGCGAAAATTTCCGTATATATTTAGGTATATGCATACGCAACGTCTTACTGTATGACTTGCGCTATATGCGGGTTATATTGGCACATTCCATCAATAAGTTGCTCATACCTTGACTTCCATTCCTCAGAATTTTGAGATTGACAGCCCAGAAAATACCGACAGCGCATGCCTCTTATGTTAAACCTTATTCGACTGAAATATTAAAAGTGCGAAACAATAACAGAAACCTGAAAATGATGTAAGTGGTTGAACGTGGCTGTGCAATACCTCTGGGATCGACCCACGCAAGAGGGCGCATTTCTACCAGAAAGCTCGCCTTCGTGCATAGCGTTCACCGCCAGCGTTTCCCGGCAAACATTACAGTTACATAAGCTGTAGTTGCCGGGAAGAGTGAGAATTAGTCAGGTGTCTGTGAACGTTACATTATGAAAGGCGAAGCTTAAGCGTATTCGAAATTTTGAATTCGTTTTCGAAACTTTAAACATGCCGTCACCCCTAAAGAATGTTTTATGTCGAGATTTATTCCTTGTATATATATATATATATATATATATATATATATATATATATACGAATTCTTATATATGTATATAAGAAGCTAACAAACACAGACATCAAGGTTAACTTTGTTGGCTTCTTATATGATATTAATAAAAATCGGGCCCCTCGGTTCCCTTTTTTCTCGGTCATATATATATATATATAATCAAGTTAAAGACAAGAGTAGTTGCGCAAGTATAATTAGAATAACTAGACCATTACTCAGAGCTTTTAGTGTTGATTGTGTCATTGCGTCCGTTGCGATTAAAAAACGAGAATACTGAAACGCTAGGCCTATATTCTACAGGTAATATGTGTTGTGTATTATTAGGCAAAGCGACATATATCACGCCGGAAGAAGTTCTTGAACTGTCTTCATTTTGGCACGAGTATTAGTGGTGAGATGTCTGACGAGAACATTGAAGATGCTTGGAAACACACTCCGACGAGGTCTGTAAGATTAAAGTGCCGCAGCACCCCCTGCTGCTGCTCAAGCCGGAAGATAAAAGGAGTGCAAACGTTACCGATATGCAGAAAGAAAAAAAATGAATGCCTATCATGCGCGAAGGGCGAAGCATTGACAGAGATAGCAAGGTTTGACGTTGCGCTCGAGATACTCAGGTGCTGTGCTAATGATATGCATAGGGGACATGATGGCGTGACGGTGCACGTGAGACAACCTAGCAGGATCCCTTTTCAAGCGAAGCTTGTATTGCCTCACTCGTGTCGGCGTCGGTGTTGATGTGGGCGTACGAAAAAAAAAAAAAAACCCAAGCGGCGCGAAAAAAAAGATTGCTCGTTGGGCTGTGGAATCGAACCATCGACCACCGGGTTGCGAGACCACCATGCTAACCGATCCAGCTACTGCCTTTTGTTTTGTTTTTCTTTAATGCATGGAAAATAAAGTGGAAGGTATATTACAGTGCGGACATAGCTACACACTTAAAACTCGGGCAAACACACACATGCGTCCAACAAGTGCATCCAGTCAGGCGGAGGTTCCTGCACAGCGTACACACTTCTTATATAAGCTGCACTTTCTTGAAAGAATGATCTTGTAGATCGCGGGCTTTCGGCATGGCGATCACACATTCTAGCTCTCCATAGGCTATACAAACCCAGTACTACGAACATGTCATAGGGAGGACCGCCACTAATCTTAAACGGTAGGAATCTAATTGCGTATGGAGTGATGTCAATGTCCTTTTTAAGCGTCCGTTGGAGAATGTCCCAGAAAAATATAGCATCTGTACAGTCTATAAAACAGTGATCTATAGTTTCAGCACGTGGACACAGTCGACAGTTCGTGAACCATGGCACGAAGCAGCCCCTCGCGTTCAACTAGGTTTTAACAGGAAGTGTTTCCGTATGCAATTTAAAGAAAAATGTTTTAGCTCCAGGAGGTATACACATTTTACGGACCCGCCTAAGTACATCCTGATAAGGCTGATTTAAATAAGGTGCACGATACAAAGGATCTGGAAAAATCGAATACACCAGTGCAGCAGAAATTTCTTTTCGACTCGCAGTGAAAATGTACTCAAGGCTGAATCTAACTTTCAAGAAAAGGAATGAATCCACAACCTCCTTGAGAAAGCCCCAAGGAGCCTGTGTGACATCATTGACATCTGATGACACTGCTATATCAGGAAGATAATGAGCTAATCGGAGCTGTAACATTTCACGCAAAAAGGGATGATCACTGTCTCGAAAGAAAAACAGACGAGAAACAATTTGCCTGACGAAGAGATGGACTAATCCTAAACCACCTCGTTCAAGAGGGACGAACAGATTATCGCGCCGCATCGATTCGCAACTCGAGCTCCAAATAAATGTTTCAAATACGCGATGCAGTGCCTGAATACGAAGTCTTGAGCAGTGCAGTACTTGCAGCACATACATGAGACGGGAAACTAAAAACACGTTGCACACTTCAGCACGACTGAACATTGACAAATTCCGTCCTCGCCATGAATTCACTTTACTTTGTATTTTTCCTACTTCTCCCGACCAATGACTGTTGCTATTTCTATACTGTGAGAGAGGATACACCTAAGCAGCACAGATCTTTTTTGCATTGAATGCCTGCGTAATGTGATGGCATTGTGGCCCATAGTCCAAACCAATAACCTGAACTTTTTTCAAAGTTAATGCTGGCACCAGAAGCCGCACAAAATTCTTCTGTAATTGCGAGAGCAGTCTTTACACTCTTTTTATCAGTACAAAAGAAGGCCACGTCGTCTGCATATGCAAGAACCCGAATCTCACTCGACGGCAGTTTAAACCCTTGGAAATTTTCTTCTTTCAGGATGCTCATACAAAGTGGCTCCAAATACAGGCAAAAGAGAAGCGGTGACAAAGGGCATCCTTGTCTTACTGATGATAAAAGCCTAATCGGATCGGAAAGAGAACCATTCACTATCAACCTCGTTGAGCCATTAGCATAGCATATTTTGACACCTTTAAGGAGCTGGGATCCGATATTTATATGCGCCAGTACACTAAACAGGAACGAGTGATTCACCCTGTCGAACGCCTTAGCCAGATCTAGCTGTACCATTGCTACCTGTCCAATCCCCTCGGCTACACACTCAAGCACAGATCTCGCAACATGAATGTTGGTCTGAATGGACCGACCTCTGATGGCACAGGTTTGATGATAACCTACCACAGATCTTATCACGACTTGTAAACGGTTAGCTAATACTTTTGCAAAAATTTTATAATCCACATTGCATAAAGAAATAGGCCGGTATCCGTCCACTTTTTCGCAATTTAGTTTCATCATTGCTTTTGGCTATGAGTACAGTGTGCCCTTCGTACATTGTGGCAGGTAGGTAACCTACCTCCAAGGCTTCACGGTACACCTGAAGTGATAATGGGGACAAGAGGGAACGAAAACACTGATAAAATTCGGCAGTAAGGCCATCCGGGCCAGGCGTCTTGCCTTTCGCTAATGAATCTATGCATGCAGTTATCTCATTAATATCAATGTCATCGTTTGTATAATCATAATCGTCCTGATTTAACTGAGGCAGCAGGGATACAAATTTGGTGGCAGACACACATGTATCCAATGGCTTATGGCTTCGAAATAATTTTGGTAATGTTCAAAAAACGCTTGAGTTATGAGGGTCGGCTCATTAACAACGATTCCACCATAGTCTATTTCTAGGATTTGTTTAGACAGCGCATGTCGGTGCTCATCACCTAGGGACCTACTGCATGGCTGTTCTTCTAGAAAACGCTGCGCCCGCGCACGCACTAGTGCACCTCTGTATTTTTCTGCGTACAAAACCTGTAACTGCGCCTTGGTGTTATGAATATCAATATATTCACCCGGATGTAGACATTCAAGTTCATGTAATTCCTTCAGAAGTCTATACAATTCTTTGTAGTTATTCTTTTGTTCAAAGGCCAATACTGATGATTCTTCGATAGCTATCATTTTAATTTCCTGTTTGATTAATTCCCAAACAGCAAAAAGAGGCAAGTCCTTGCGACATGACAGATGAGCTATAAGCTCAGTAACACGCTTTAGGAAGCAATCGCGCGAAAGGAGTTGGTTATTAAATTTCCACAACTCCCAGCACATACGCCGGCTTTGGTATCGACGGCTACCAAAAGATGCTGAGACTAGGCAATGGTCACTGAAGAACACAGGGTGGCACAGTGTAACCATGAATAAGTGATAGGGCGCTAAGCGAAACGTAAATTCGATCAAGTCTTGCATGCGAGATACCTTGGAAATGCGTGTAGCGACATCCCGCTTTTTCATGTTCCCCAATGTCCACAAGCTGATAATCACACATCAGGCGTTGCAACACATCACTACTTGGATCACGTCTCAGCCTCAATGACGCACGATCTTGCACATTACATACACAATTGAAGTCACCAAAAAGGACCAATGCACGATCAGTAGACAAATGATGTTCTAGAGATAAAAAGAAACACTCTCGTTCACGTAGCTTGTTCGGGGCATAAACACACACAAATCTAAAGCTAATACCACTGATATCAATATCACACCATATTAGGCGCCCTTCCCTATCTGTAAACAAATGCAGCACATCACATTGTAAATGTCTTCTAACGAATAACATACAACCAGCGCAAACTCCTATTGCATAGCTTACACAAACATTATAGTCAGATAGAAATGGAGTTAGAGCTACTTCTGTGTTTTCATCGGATTCAATCTTTGTTTCTTGGATAGCAGCAATATCTAATTTCCTATTGCGTAGCAAACGAAGGAGTTGAACTTGCCGTCGCTTACTGCGTAAGCCACGGACATTTAAAGTACCAAAGTGGAAGGGAAGAGCGCCCGCCATGATTACCTATGTTGGTGCAGCGTTCACACGCTGCTCTAGGGGTGCATCACTCCCGTCTTGAGGAGGTGATGCACTGGCGACCTTTTGCTGCACTTCAACACAATAGACATCTGTGGGTGCAGGCGTTCCTCGGAGCGGTTTTGTCAACTTTGACACTTTGGGAACCCGGGCCTCCTTTCCCACGGACGATGGGTTGTCAGCTGGCGCTGGACGCTTCTTAGTATATAGCCTATCACATCAATCCAGATTCTACTGATGGCGGGCGGTCTTGAACTGGTGGCAATTCTGCCCATGACATAGTTGGTTCGTCGTCAGGCCACTTAGTATCCTCCACAGCGGCAGGCTTCGGGCTAAGGCTATCGTCAGCCGATGAAGGCTTTGTCTCTTCCTGTCGATGAGCTTCAGCGGGTGTTTCACCGGTCGCATCCACAACCTCGCTCACATCCATTAGATGATCGGTGATGGTGTCATCCTCAGCTGGTCTGTTTCCACGAAGCTTGTCAGCGTAGGTTCCGATGCATGCATCTGCAATGTGACCGTACCGGTGACAGTTGCTGCAGCGTGGTGTCCTACATTGTCGCCGGATATGCCCGACTCTGTTGCACCGTAGGCAAAGTGGTGGTCGGCCAGGAACCAAGATGAGGCACTGGTGTCCGTATATGCTCAATAGGTGAGGCAGATTACTGGCAGAGACTCCGTCCTTCAGTGTAAACGCCACGTCGCGATTAGTCATTTGCCAGCCCTCCATGCCGTCACACCGCCACATTTCTCTCGTGATAGACTGCACTGTTCCATAAGGTTCTAGCGCTTCAACAATCCGTCTCTGTTCGAGGTGTGGGGGAAGCCAAAGAAGCTTCATCTTGATATTTTTGCATTCTGGGTCTATGACAAGGCACTTGAAGCCCTTCACCAGCAGCTCGCCTTTGTCGACAAGTTTCTGTTTCGCGATGCTATTAACGCATGTTACTAGCCACAAATGACTCATCTGGTACTGTCCAGCATCGAGGATATCAGCTGCATTCAGAACTGAAAGGAGTGCATCGCGAAAGTCCGGGGCCCGATATGGCCGCCCTGCCAGGTCAGAATGCAGGAAAACTGAGTTGAGAACGGTATTGCCAGTTGGTAGACGAGGGAGAACGACCTTATAATTACCGGAATCAGTAGTTGACGGGGGGTGGAATCCTCGGCCAAGGGCCGATGCGCTGTTTCCAGCAGAGCTCATCGCAGACATGGCCGTTCGAACCGGCTTCTTCTTCCATGGGTACGACGGCTACTGCCGGCTACTGCCTTTTGTTTTCTTTACATTGCCGACTTTGACGTTATACAACAACAACAACAACAAAAACACAAAACACCAAAAACCAGGAAAGATAAAACATGTCAGCAAAATATTTACTGTCGGTTCATCATACGCTTCAAAGCCGGGTTTTATATGCATGAATAAGTAGATGTGACGCCCACAGCTGGCACGCCATACCCCCAGCTAATTAGAGGCATCCTCTCCCTCCGGAGTAGGGAAAGGGTGTGATCGCGTGTTCGCTCAGCCTCGCGCCCGCCGTTTCCCGCCAGTTCAGGCCCCGCAGTCAGATGGGGAGGCCGCGTTTGGTTCGTTCTGCCGAAGAGCAGGCTGCGTTGAAGGAACGGCAGCGGCAGCGGGCCCGTGAACGTCACAAATGCTCATAAAACTAACCAACTGCTCCCCTATAGGGTAGGACAAGCTTCGGGTGCACCCCTGTTCCCGGCAGGGGAGGGATTTAAATTTTTATTGAAGCAGGATGTTCAGATAGGAGGTCATTGCAACCTCTTCCCGTTTGCTCAATGTAGCAGAGATTACACGATTACATCGGCTGATGCTTCATTAAAGGGATCCCCTACAGTCATCCCACGGTTCCCAAATGTCAAATGTGCGGTTGTGGCGTGCGGTTCTATCTTTCGAAACTGTATTATAATAAAAAAAAGTGCCGCTAACAGATCACCTGTGAGATATTGTAACTTTCAACATGACTGACACTTAGAGGCACAAACGTCAACTTCCGAACACCGTCACTATTGGCTAAAAACCGATCTCTTTCACTATCATTATTGATGCGAAAGCGTCAAATAGCCCATTGAGTGAAAAAGCCGGCGTCTGTAGTCTGTAGCAGGGAAACGGCACCTAATGTCCCATTGGCTGCGACGCCACGTCATGAGCGCGCCTCGAGCGAGCAGAGCGGGTCAAAGGGAATACCTGCTGCTGCGATAGCGCGAAAGGTCTTGCGTGAGGGTAAAGGGAATCGCCGCTACACCACGTCACCCTCGCTCTCGCTCTCGGATGCGCGTGTTATCCCCGCGTTCTTTGTCTGCTCAAGCTCTCGCCAGCATTCTATAGCTGGGACTCGGTAAAGCCAAATCATAACGCACCGAGCGTCTCAACGCGCTCGCTTGCGCGCGAGGAGTTCACAACTCGAAGGACCGCTCAGCAGCGTTCAATGGGCCAATAATGCTTTCCTCAGATTTTACAGCGAAAGCTGTATATGGCTTGGCGAAACGAAAAACAGTTCGTCCTATGTTTCGCTAAACGTCTCCATTGGCTGCGCCGTCAGTTACGTCGTTCTCTACGTCGTACCCAAGCGCGCGCGCCACCTGGCAGCGCCGTTAGTGGCGTCGTTAGCGATCGCGTTCCCGCCATTGCCACGTTGACGCTGCTCTGCCCGCAATGCCGTATCCTCGGTTCGCCGTTGTCGCATGCGTTCGATATCTCGAGTTAGCTCGGAGTCGTGGTTAGCAGCATCCGCCCGCCATTGGCGCTTGCGTTCCACTGGAAACACAAACATGTAACCAATAATTGAGAAACGTTCAAAATATATATATATATATATATATATATATATATATATATATATATATATATATATATATATATATATAGCCCCCGGAAGCGCAGTGAAGTACCCAAAGAATGCTAACGCGTGAACAAAATACAGTCGAGGTAAGCCACATTTGTTCGTGTATCGTCAGCTATATGAATGATGCGAGATCCTTATGAGGTGCTACCTTCGGTGCATTTGTGCCACTGGAGAGCATATACTATTTACGTCACGGTACTGCATCCCAGTCCGAACTACTTCCCTTTGAGTGCTTGCGCAGAAGCTCACATCCTATTGACAACCGTGGTAGGTATCTTCCTAATATATTGACCATATTATTATTAGAACGTTGGACGTATGTGGGGACAAATGGTAATATTTTCGTTTTGCTGTTGTAGCTGGCGTGGGTTTCAAGTACGCAAAGCGATAAATGTTTCAGTGCCGAGCATTCTTCTCCGAGCCAACCCAATTTTTGCAGCGTATCTGGTCGTTTTCGTTGACCGATGCCGACGATAGTGCAGTCTAAAAAAGTATGTACCTCTTGGGCCACTGGGTTCGTGCCGCTGGTTATGTGCCGTTCTTCAATGAAACTGTAGCGCCCAACGACGCCGCAGCGCGGGGACGCCAAGATTGGCGCTCTCAGCCGTCGCCTTGGTGCCGGCTGGCAGCATGTGCTCGATGCGCAAGCACGGCATGGGCAGTTCTGTTCTAGAAGCTGATCTTACTCTCGCGCTCCGTTGCAACCCCTCGGTTCCCGACAGTGCATGGTGACCCGGACGGGATTCGAACACGCAACCTGCCAACTTGGGCGCGTGCCACTGAGGCCCTCGGGTGTGTGCCACTGGGTATGGGCCAGTGAGTGCCATGGATGTGTGCCACTCTTCAATGAACTTATTTGGCGCCAACGTCGTGGCATCTACGCAATGCTCTACATAGGTGTTGAATTTCGTTGAGTCTGTTTGGCTTTTGCGGTTCACCCAATAGAGTCAAATCATTCGGAACAAAAACAACTGCGAAAGCTCCATGCCAATGAAGATGACCAGCTCGTAGAGGTTGCCATAATAACGGGCCATGAGAGGGCTTTTTCATGAATCACCCTCCGTGCAAAAGCAAACTGTTTTATTGCGATAGCAATTATATATGGACACTCCAAGCACATTTCTGCCATTGTCGTCGCCGTGATGTTCCGAATAAAGCCTAAACACTATAACATCCTCGCCGTGTGCCGTACGCTGCATGTGCGAGTGAAAGCTTGCGAGGGTCGGCCGTCAATCGCGGCTCAATCTCGCACAATCAAGGGAGAAAGGTGGGGCGGTAGCGCGCCATCTTATGTCACGCACGAGGCACGGGGAGAGGGGGAGGCGAGGGAGAGGGGGCGTTCTACTCCGGCAGTTACTACTGCTTACGGCGCGGCCGCGCTTGACAGCGACGCGGGCAAAGTGCGCCCCCGCGCGGGCCTCATCTTCACAGCGATCTGCTATGTGCACCAAGTGCGCCGAGTGCCAGTAGCTTCGTATGCGCTGTGCTTTCGACGTTTGGTTTGCCTTGAAGCGAGGCACAGTACGTAGGTCAATTAGCTCGCTCTGCTGTTGCCGCGCTTCCTGACTGCAGCGTATTCACAACGAGTTTCCGCAGTCATCGATCGAGATGGGTTCGTGTTTACTTGGGCGCGCGTGACACTGCGCTTGTTCCTAAGCGAATGTTTGCAAGTTTATGCGGTTGATAAAACTAATATTCTTACTTCTTATAGCTGTCTACTAATTTGCTATCGCAATCGATTCATCGCACTTCGGGCGACACAGCGGCTTTTTTTTTTTTTCAAATACCTGACGACCATTTGTCAAAATCCCGTCTGGCAGATCCAATTGAAGTAGTACAAGCGGGTTCGCAGAGAGACGTAAATCTGGCAGGATGAAGATTTCAAATTAAGTTAACTGCTCGGCTACCCAGTGATTTTGAATTTCGGCACTATAATTTAACTGCCGAAAGGCAGACGTTCACAATCGGGAGCCCGCGATGAACAGCTACCTTTCTTATTTTCTTTCTTATTTTCTTGTTCCGTATTTTCTTGCTATTTTCTTGCTCGTAGCTTCATTTCACAAAGAGCGGGGCAGGGTACAGTTCTTGAAGCAGCGGCACCGGCATGTTACCTAATGCGGGCTCCGTTTTAAATGATGACGTACTATCACTGCTTTATCATCCTCGACGCACCACAAAATGAACACTGCAGGTGCTTTACGCCTGTGGTTTCGCTGCTGGTGTCATCGGCCAAATCTGACGAATGTTTTGTTAACCCCGTAACTCTCAATGTGTCACATAAGCTGCGCTCTTTTAATTGGTACCTTGTAATGCTGATTTAGGCAGGGAAAACCTAACACATATATCTGGAGTAGTTCTTTCAATAGACTGACCCGCAGCGGTAGACCAGTGGTTATGGCGTTGTGCCGCTGAGCTCGAGGTCGCGGTTTGAATCCCGGGCGCGGCGGTCGCATTCTGGTAAGGGTGGAAGGCAAGAACGCTCGTGTGACGTGCATTGTGTGCACGTTAAAGAAGTCTACGGTGGTCAAAATCATTCCGTAGCGCCCATAGAGTTTCTCACTATATTACATAGAGGGAAAACTGGCGCTGCTGCGCTGTGGTATCCGTGGGAATGCCGGTATATTGTGACTTCGGATTGGCATCGTTCTCGGAGAACCAAGAAAGCCTTGAAGACGCGCCTGGCTAGCACCGTTCCGTCTGTCACCATGATTCATTTCCTGCTGAAAGACAGCGTAAAAACAGTTTTCGCTTTATGATTACACAAAGACAAGTTTTGATTAATTTGAGGACTTACTATTGGATGCACAATTATATAAACGTAAAAAGTATTAGCTCGCCGCTAAAGTTGGAGTGCAGATGACAAGACTTTGGAACAACTTGTCGTCTGTTCTTGCTTTTCTTCGCTTGATCCTGCATTGTAGGTGAGTAAACTTTATTGAGAGACGTAATACGGGTGAATGAAAGCCTTTTATGTAGATTTTACTTTAGAAACACATTATTTGTGTAGTCATATCCACGTTCTAGACGAAGCCTCGTTCAACACCAACCAACACATGCCTCGCAGACACATATCCCTTCATTCCCATGAGGGCCCGGCGCCCTTTAAGAAACTCGCATAGACGGTGGCGCCAGATTACCCCCTAGGTGTTTTCGCGAGAAACTCAATGGTAGCCCCACACTACAGCGTCAGTCATAATGAAATCGCGGTTTTGGCACACAAGCCGTCGAACTTGAAGCGCCATTTTTTATACGCAGATAAGAGTTTTCAGTTGTTGATATTTAAGCACATCAAGTACTAATGAATTCATTACCGCACTTCGATATAACAAAATGAACATTTCATTGGTTTTGTACAAGCGTACCCTATAGCAGAAATACTGGTGAACAAGTCTTTTCAAATTTTCCGTGATGTGGAACCGTGTTCTGGCATTGCACTGTTAATTCCCATCACCCCCGGGCCACAATGACGGTAACAGAGGTGGTACTTCGAAATGCTACCAGTTTCCTGAAAATCATTGAATTCAAACTTCACTACGCGCAATATGACCTAGAGTACCTTTCTAAACCGATATCATATCGATTGTGTACATTCCAGGACCGCAGGACCAGCGAAGAAAAGGACTCTCCCTGGAAGCTCAAAGAGAGGGCCCGCTGGGCCACCTGCCAAAGCAAGCGGAGCGCAATCGCGGACATACTGGACAATACGTCGGGTACTCCTTCACGAGAGCACCACTTGATATGAGCCGCCAAAGAGCGCTGAAGTGCCATTGCGATTAGCACGCCGCTCGTGTTCCTTCTCAACGTTCCACTCTTCGTGTTTCGGCGTGAACAGAAGAAGCAGCATCACCTTCGAGGAAGAGAAAGACGGACAACTGCCCGATTCTCGGCCGATTCCCCTGAGTGGGTATGCGCCATTGACACATAAGGCTCTACATCTGCATCTACCGTGTATCTGTGGTTTCTAAAGGACCACTTCCCTTGCTCCGTAGAAACTAAACGTAATATTGTCAAATATAAGGAAAGAAGATTTGTCTTGTACATCTTGCGGCATTTTGTGGGAGAAAAGGAGAACAAAGATTGCGATTGCTCTGTTTTCGTTCGTCGCTCCCCCGAACCCCGTAGTGGGTCCGAGCCATACTCATAGGCACCAAACCAAACCGTTCGGCGCTCAACCAGTTCGCCTGAGATCTACAAATTGCTGCGCCAACTTCTACCACCCACATCTTCGTGCTGCTTGCCAGTTTTACCGCTGCAAACTCGGAAATTATGACGCCCGGCGGAGAAGCTGCCCAGCCCGTCGTAGTTCAAGGCTTCCTGCTGCTCATAAAGCTCGTTGTGGCCGTTTACGATGTCGTCACACTCCCCGTCTACGCCGTTTTCCAGAAGCCCTGGGTGTATTGGAAGAAAAAGCGTGCTTGCTTCGCCAAGCCCGTGGTTGAGGGAGACTCGTCGTCACCCTACCGACGTTTGAAGAACAGCTCGATCGAGAGCATGGAAGGCGCCAAGACCTTGGACGAGTTGGCTCGAACGGCAATCAGCCTGTACGCCCAGCGGCAATCCATAGGTATCCGACCAGTGTTGGGTTACAACGAAGAGAAGCAGGCCAGCGGCAAGGTGTTCAAGAAGCTCGTCCTCGGCGAGTACGAATGGAAAACGTTCGAGGAAGTGGACAGCAGAATCGACTTGACAGCGCGTGGTCTCCACTCAATAGGTGCCAGGCCCGGTCAGTACTTGGCCATCTTGGCCGAGACGCGTTTTGAGTGGCTGCTGACGGCGCAGGCCTGTTTCCGCACCAACGTCCCCCTTGTGACGTTGTACGCGACGCTCAGCAACGACGGGATAGTGAGCGCCATCAACGAGACGGAGGCGACGCACTTGGTCACGTCCGAGGATCTTCTGCCGCGGATTCTGAGTGTGGTCAACAAAATGCCGTCGCTGACGCACGTTGTGTGCATGGAGAACCCCAACTCCAAGCCGTTAGAGCAGTCCACTCACGGTCCACAGGTCAGTGTGCTTGAAACGTCCCCCCCCCCCTCCTGTTCTTTTGTTAATATATTTGTTGCATCGACACAACACTACGATACAAAAGTTGTGTGGTTGGAGTGAGAACACACCTTTTTGATTGGAGGAAAGCCGGAGAGGTTGCTCGGAAGGAGCCCACTTCTAGCCTGCTACTCCGCGCTGGAGTAAACAGTAAGGGTTGACACAGGAGAGTAGAAGATGAGAAGGATGATATAGTACTATGAGCTAAGTACTTGCTGTCCGATGCTGTATTTGTTCAACGTCCTTGAGAAATGCACCAGAACAAAACTATGTATACAGAGAATATACACACGCAATAAGCACGCATAAAAGAGTGTAGATGCACTAACTTTCTACGTTAACTGTATTGGCGCGTCAATGGTGTCGCAAAAAAAGTATTATGTATGCGTCAGAATGTTTTAGGGCGGACGTTTTTGTTAGGCACCCAAAGGCTGTAACGAAATCTAAACTGAAAGGAGCAGGTGCTCGAGTCTCCTGCACGCAGATGCCAAGGAGCAAGTTCCTTTGACGCTGTGAAAGGTTCCATAAACCCAGGGTTCAAATTCCCAGTACCATCGATATGCGCTGGAGGAGTGTTACAAAAACTGCTGCGGCTAGTCGTGATAACCGACAGTACGCTAACGGAGGGGCTGGTGAACGACAAATAGTACTCATTTGATGAAAAAAAGTAGTGAAACCGAACCCACCTAACTTTTGTGCAGGTGGCTGTGGCAACATATGAAATACGCAAACATGATAACATGAAAACGCACTCAGCAAAGCAGGAAAACTGAGCTCACCGACTTGTGGAATTGCATCCATTGAAGAATAAAGCACGAGTTAATAAATGTACAGCCGAACACCTTAATAAGGAAGTGCTAGGGGCCTCCAAAATAATTCGTTATACAGATCACTTCGTTGTAACGGTCGTGCCCCGCACACCTCACTATAAAACAAAAACCGGGATATATTTATTCCTTACCCGCCGGGGTTGCTTAGCGATTATGGTGTTGGGTTGCTAAGCACGAGGTCGCGGGATCGAATCCCAGCCATGGCGGCCGCATTTCGATCGGGCTAAATGCGACAACACCCGTGTGCTTAGATTTAGGCGCACGTCATAGAACCTCAGGTGGTCCAAATTACTCCGGAGTCCCCACTACGGCGTGCCTCATACTGAGATCGTGATTGTGGCACGTAAAGCCCCATAATTTAATTATTTAGATTTATTCCTTGTTATACAGGTCACTTGTTGTACAAACGTTCTTTGTAGACGGGCTCGACTGTATAATCAAGATGGCTATGCTTCCATCAACTGCATGGTTGTATCATGATTGCCGGTCTTGTTTCTTTTGCGCTCCAGAAGATGTATCCCTCGATCATGACATGTTTTATATTAACTTTGCCCTGGAAACATCTTTTGCCTTCATAACCGAGCCATGGTGCAATAGTCACGGTGTACGGATTCGAGTACGCGACTTGTTTTTGTATATGCTATTAGCAAGGAAAAAACCATGAACGTGGAGCTGAGGAATAAAGGGACACCATGCTTACACAATTTGACTCCAGTTTTTTTCACACTGTGCAGGATACTGCTATGCAGGACCACATTAGTAGAACCACTACCCCATGTTTAACGAGTTCTTCGACGTGCCACAATGTGTCATAAGTGGTGAAGGAATAGTACTTCCTTCCTTGTAATGGGACCTGCCGTCAATAACTAACACCTGCATGTGGTTTGGGAAGGGTATCCAAGCCTTTGCGATCATAAAACGGAACCGTACTGACTGTAGTTTAAACCTACGTTTAATAGCCTGGTTTAAAGCAAAGTTTTATATGTCTAGGCTAAATCGTATATGCCTCGGCGAAATCGCTTGTGTACAGAAAACTATCATCATCACCATTGGCTCGAGCGTCGTCGTCTTTTTCCGCAGCTGGCCCTCGGGTTGTGCTCGTGCTCGGCACGCGCTCGTGCCACTGCTCCCGCGTTCGTCGTCATCGTCTTCTTCCACAGCTGACTGCGTTGCCGCTCATCATCCCGGCGTAGAATTTCACTTCTTTTCCGTCGTCTTAATGGGGAGGCCGCCTTTACGGGGGTATGAGCCATTGCTTAAGGGGGTATGATCCATTCATGGTATTACGTAACGGACAGATTTATTCTTGAAGCAATTTAATTTCGAAGAATCGCAAGCGGCAATGGCGGCCGAATGCTGCTAACCACACCGCCGAGCAAACTCTAGACATCGAACGCAAGCGACAACGGCTGACTGCGGTCATACCGTCAGTGACGTCGTTCTCTCCGTCGCAGCCGAACGTGTGTATAACCTCATAGTTCATAAATACTTTAATGAACCTTCGGGACTAACCCAGTGATAAACACGGGGGCCGCACGTTTCAGCTTCGCTGGTTAACCATATTCATGGAGTGCAAGGGCCGATGAATTTTTTTTAATAAGGCTCACTAGAATATTCACAAAGGATTTTCCTGCCTTTTTTACTTTCCTTCAATAAATTCCACAGTACATTTAAAATAGATGTGTGTAAAATTGGCGAAGTTATTGAGAGTGAATCATAATTTGTGACGGAACATGCTCGTTCTTTTATTGCAGATTGTCCCGTTCTCTAGTCTCGAGAAACATGCCGGAAGCTGTGAGCTGCCCTCATGCCCGCCCACAGCGGACGACGTGGCCATCGTCATGTTCACTAGCGGCTCCTCCGGGCTGCCCAAGGGCGTCGTCACCACGCACGCGAACCTCGTTTCAGCACTGCACAGCTTCGCCGTGGGCTGCCAGAGGTTCGGCGTCTCGACCTGCAACGACACCTACATTGCCTACCTGCCCCTGGCGCACATGTTCGAACTGGTCGCCGAGCTGCATCTCTTCGCTGTCGGAGCGCGTATCGGCTACTCGTCTCCGCAGACCCTCACCGACAACGCGACCGCCTTGGCTCGGGGTTGTCCTGGCGACGTGACGCTTCTACGACCGACTCAGATAGCAACCGTGCCGCTCATACTGGACAGGCTTGCCAAGGGCATCAGTGAAGCAGCCGCCTCAAAAGGGCCGCTGTTCAAGGCTTTCTTCGAGTTCGCTGTGGATTACAAGAACTTCTGGCTAGACCTTGGATTTGACACGCCTCTCCTCAACCGAGTTATCTTCAAGAAAACCAGCGCAGTCCTCGGCGGTAACGTCAAGGCCGTCGCATGTGGCTCCGCACCGTTGTCCACACAGACTAGCCGGTACCTTCGAGTCTGTATGTGTTGCCCCATCGCCGAGGGTTACGGCCTCACCGAGACAGGTGGCGCTGCTACCATCGTGGACGCCGATGACGTTAGCCAGAACCGCGTGGGAGCACCTCTAACAAGATGCTACATCCGGCTGGTTGACTGGCCAGAAGGCAACTACAGCGTTTCGGACCGTCCTAACCCCCGCGGTGAGGTTCTCGTTGGTGGGCCGGGTGTCGCCAAAGGGTACTTCAAAAACGATGAACTGACTCGCGAGTCATTTCGAGAGGAAAGCGGCATCCGCTGGTTCTACACCGGTGACATAGGCGAGATCTTCCCCGACGGGACGCTCAAGATAATCGATCCGCAAGAAGGATCTAGTGAAGCTTCAATACGGCGAGTACGTTTCGTTGGGGACGCGTCGAGATGATTCTCAAGACCTGTCCGCTCATCGACAACATGTTCGTGTACGGCAGTTCGCTGCACACCTACCTAGTGGCGTTCGTGACACCGAACCACAAGCAGCTGCTGCGCCTAGCTAAGGAACTTGGCAAAGAGGAGCTGTCCACTCTGAAGGAGCTGTGCGAAGACAGTGACGTTGTGAAAGCTGCCACCGACTCGATCCTGGCGTACGCGCGTGCCAGCGAGCTGCACAAGACAGAGGTGCCGCTCAAGCTGAAACTGTGCGCCTGAAGAGTGGATGCCCTGACTCGGGACTGGTCACGCCTACGTTGAAGCTTCGCAGAAAGCCGCTTCAGAACTTTTACCAACGTGATATTGACGAGATGTACGGGTTGGCAGAGGACACCCGACTGGTGTGAATGCGTATTGCTTTCTGGGCCGCGAACTATGGCCCAAGTGCCCTGAAGTACAAAGTGTCCTAATGGGTTAGGTATCCTTTTTTATATTTACAACGGTAAACAAAATGTGGCTTAGTTCTACTAAACACAACTGAAAACCCTGTTTTATCAAGCCGCGCATTGAATAAATTCTTCTACTGCAGGGTCATAAAGTATGTTTAAGTGTGGTGTGGCTGGTTAGTATTTGTTTATTGTGCATTTTAGTGTATTTAGTTTTCCGACAGCTGCGTCTAGGTTTCTGTGGTATACCTGTTAAACATGTCTTTACTGGTGCCAGTCTATCATTTGCACAACTTATTGCAATCATGCTCTGGATAAATATTGTACTTTTAAAGTCGCCTTCCATGCTCAGTTGTTTGATAGAGTTTGTGGCTGCCCTCTCGTTCAGTTGCTGTGAAGTTGATTATGTAGTCTCTATTCTCATTACGCGGCCAAATCTTGCTCGAGCTTCAATCGCGACGTTCTCTATTACAACCAGTCCCTGAGATATAGCTTTCTTACCTCACAATTTTCTCAACCCTCAAAACGGCATTCATTCAAACAAGAAAGATTAATTCCTCCTAAATGACTGAAATTTTATTTACTTATTTATTTATTTGAACGATCAAGGTACGAGTTGAACACAAAATTATATAACTGCGTGGAAGGCCACGGCGGAAGTAAGAACTCGGAAATAGATTGCTCCTAAGTGCGGTAGTCATATTCGACTCGGGATGCGCTTGTCATTCAACCAATCGCCTTGCTAGACATTTCAATTCAACACAACTGAACGCTTTATTATGGGTATACTCTAGACAAAGTGTTTGTCGTGTCAATGGCTATCGTGTATATAGACGAAACACCAACTAAGCGATGTGTGCTCTCGGCCGCGAGACGACAGGAGTGCGCGAGAAGTGGCTACTCGCGCCGACACAATGGAACCTATGTTGACACTTCGATATAATGCGGACAAACAATGCTGGCAGAATGTGCTTCGCAACAACCTACACTGTGTATATGCACATCGTAGTCATCGCGCGTCGCAGTTAGTTATACGTGCTTGCACTTATCTCAAAACAGGCAAGCACACCTAGATAGGCATTCAAAACGGTGAATAGATGCGATGTTTATACTTGGCTGTGCTACATGTGTGCTACTCAGGCTGCGAGCGACAGTCAGTAGTATTTACGCGTAGCCAAAGCAAACGACGAAAGATATCATTCGTGCCGTACGTAACCGCATATTGAAATGTGCGCTACACACACACACACACACACACACACACACACACACACACACACACACAAAGTAATTGATTATCACAGCTAAAATTTCACGTATGGACCAGTCTGGTAGAAGTCAGCGCGTCTTATAAGTCATGCATTCAAGACACCCCAACATGCCAATTTTATAGCAAAAATTAAATTCTGGGGTTTTACGTGCCATAACAGCGCTCAGGGGGACTACGAATTAATTTTGACCACCTGCGTTTTTTTTAAGACGCACATAAATCAAAATACACGGGCGCTTTTGCATTTCACCCGCACTGAAATGCGGCCGCCGTGGCTAGGACTTAACCCGCGTTCTCGGGCTCAAAAGCTCAATGCCATAGCCACTAAGCTATACCGCGGTGGGTCATTTCATTGCAGGCGGTAAAGGATGCTGAAGCGACAACTAAAAGAGCAGGGAAGCCTGTTGCTGCACAAGGACGAAATAGGAAAGAGACGAATAAGTGAATGAAATAATGAATTAACGAATAATCGAATGAATGAATGCGTAGGAGGCCGGTATATAGATTCAGACCGTCTATCTTTTGTTATGAACGGCGGCGATAAACTGTGCAGGCTGTACAGCGGAGCAGCATCCCGTCGTTCGGGCCCGGCGGGTCGTTGTAGTTGGTTGCGTAGGACCGATGAAGAGAATGTTGGGGATTGGGCCCCGTCTACTGGGGCGAGGCGTATCTGTGTCAGTGGACCACGGGCGAAGGTGCGCATTTGCAACACTTGCGTCGTCGTCGTCATGGCCGGGGCGCCCGCATCCTGGTAAATTTTGCAAGGACGGTACTGTTGAGGTAGAGCCTTGGTGCAGTGATGGCGCCGGAGAGTCGTGTGCGGTGCGGAGCGAAGGTGGCGATCGAGCGCGTTGTGACGTCGGTGCAGTTGCGACCGGCACGCATGCGGTTTGGATGCTCGCGTGGTTCTGAGTTTCGTGCGACTCGTCGTGCGTTGGCGGTACGGTCAGAGGTGGGACGTCCTACCGGCGCGAGCTCCGATAGAAGGGGAGCGGGCACCTTGCTCGACGAGAAAAAACCTGCTGTATACTAAACATGGGCGGGTGCGACATGTGGACTCGAAACCCGCCGTGGTTGCTTAGTGGTTTTGGCGTTGCGCTGTTAAGCACGAGGTCGCGTGTTAGGTACGCTCACCGCAGATTAACCTAACCTAACCTAACCTAAGCCGGCCGCGGCGTCCACATTTCGATGGGGGCGTAATGCAAAAACGCTAGTGAACCGTGCATTTGGTGCACGTTAAAGAACTCCACGTGGTCAAAATTAGTTTTGACACGTAAAAACCGCGGAATTTTTTTTAACACGTTGTCGCGTCGTAGCACGCAAAGCAACACCTGCTGGCCAGAACGAACAGGGCCGTGGCCGCTACCAGGCATCGCACAACGCTGACTTCCTTAACGTCTCCAGTGGCTTTGCAGGCCTCGCACCTCGGCGAACGAGACGAAACGGTCGGCGTTAGTCAGCGCCTATAGTGAAATGTTACGTAATTTCGACTTTACGATTACGGCTCAGACCAGGGTATAAGCACAGCAGGAACGCTGTAGCTTTTTTTATTTATTTACATGAAAATATCAGTCGCCCTACAATGGCGGCGGCTACTCCTTTTAGCATAGCGGAAACACTATATAAAAAAGGATGCATATGTAGTAAGAAAAGGAAGAAAAAAACGCCCTTAAGGGCCAAGAATCCGCAGCACACAGTCCTACGCCCACACACGCACGAACATATAGATATAAAAGGCGAAGTAAAGTCGCACCGCATTGAGTTCGTGAACAGAGTTACAAACACACACACACGCGGCAGATGCAGTCTGCGGTGAGCAGGCAAAGAGACGAGGAATACACACTGATAAAATAATGCACGCATACAGATATGGCAATCAAACGGGAGCTTCGGCACCCCCATAATACTAAAGAGTATAACCTGTACTATACAAGCGGCTCATAAATATAAATGGAAGCAAGTTGTACTTACATTGTGTTACTATTCAGTGCGCCATCTAGTACTCGTTAAGGATGCCTGTCTTTGAAAAAAATGTTACAGTGCGTTGAATACATTCCGCTGTGTTATTTGTGATGGCCAAGGGCCCAGAAATTTTGCGAGTGAGAAAGGTCGGTGAGTATCAACGGAGTGTAGCTATCCTTCTAGCTGCAGCCATTCCGTCGCGTGTCGTGGGTTTCGTTTGGTTTGGTGCCTATAGAAATAGCACAACCCACTACGGGGGATTGGCCATGAATCGGGCGGCAGTGGGAAGAAAAATGAAGGATACCTAAATGGGATTTTCTTACTTAAGAATGAGATAATAAATGAATTATAATCGTTAATATTAATTGTCATGCTATAGCATCTTAAAATTTGAAGAAAATATTTTTGTTGTCTTGTGAAAAAAAATTAGCATGGCACTCTCCTTGTTTCCATTACAAAATTAAATATGGCATCACATACGTTCCTATTACAGTGTGGTAGTGCCGACGCCCCCAGAGATAGAATGATAGGTAGCGTAATGGTCAATCCTAGTTGGCGGAGGGGACCTAGAAGTCGTTTTCTATGCATGGTGAACCTACGACACTCTTTAAAGAAATGATCCATAGTTTTGGGTTCATTGCAATAAGAGAATTGAGGGGAAGGCGCCAAACCAGACCTATGGGTATAGAAATGAAGCCTTGGTATTCGGCAACGCATTCTAGTAAACGACACTTCAGTCCAGCTGATACTTGGCAAATAGCTTATGTATATCGAATTGCTTCGCTGATGATGTGGAAACGTCGCTGTTCTTTTGCATTCCGCGTAATTACACAGTTAACCTTCATTAATTAATCAAGTTCTCGAATAATATCGTTACATGAAAAGTGTCAATGAGAAAATTGCACAGCCACATGAAAAACTTCCTAGTCCAGATTTGATTGCTCAATACGTGGTACACAAATGTGTTTTTCCAAGCATGAATGAAGCCCACGAATACACACAAAGTGCCGCAGACGGCCATTCACGCGGCATTTTTTTTTGTGTGTATTCGCGGGCCTCTTTCATGCCTGGAAAACTCATTAGCGTACCACGCATTAAGCAATACAAATGTGGATCGGAACTTTTACAGCGAAGCTGTTATAGGCTAGGTACCAGGAGATCGCGTCCGGTAACGTAAGTAGATAGATAGACCGGAAGTAGATCAACAAATTTCGGCTCCATGTGCGTGGTGGTTTAGCTCCATCTGCGCGGCGGTTTGCCGCCAGCTGTGCACAGGCGTCAAAACGGATGATGGATGGCCCATTGTTATACCACTCGCCACCGCCGATGCCTCTTTCACAAGTGTCGCGATACTCGGCGGCGGCACGTCCCACCAATCGTGTGTTCCTTTGTCTCGTGACGTAGAGATCGCGCTAGCGCTGTTATCAGCAGTTTCCTTTGGACTCGCTATGGGACGGATGCTCGTTTAACATCTTCCACGATCCTGACGATGCCGTGCAGTGTGTCGCGGCTATGAACGCTGCGGCTCATACATTAGTCTATGACGATGGGACGGGCTTGGGGCAGCAAACGCACTACTTGGCCATCGCGCCGGGCGAAAACAAGACGCCTGTGTGCTTGCTCTTTGACAGATATGCCGAAGACGCTCAATATAGTCAATAATGATAATATATAAATTAACTACAGCAACACTGACTATAGCAGACGCACCATAGTCACAGCTTCACTGGCTTCCATCTTCACAGTAATGGAAGGGCTCTGAATTTTTTCATGTCGCTGTACAATTTTCTCATTGAAACTTTTAGTCCAATTATGATGTGCGAGAAGTTAATTGCTCAATTAAGACGAATTAAGTAATTAGGCAGGAATGCAGATAATAATCTCCAAGCGATGGCAAACAACATTACCTTGGTTCAGTCTTGCTACGTGGCATTTTCATCATTTACAGCGAAGCTGTCAATGGCTAGGATCCAGGGATGTTTTTCGCGTCCGTCGACAGAAAACGATCATCAGCAATGGCTCATACCCCCGTAATAGCTCATACCCCGGTAAGCAAGCAAAATATGCAATGGCGCATAGCCCCGTAAGGCAGAGGCTGAAAGCACTCAGCAATAGTGAAGCGAACAGAGCATTCATCCTTCAGAATCACGCATACAACATACAGAACGACATACGTTTCAATAAAGAACAAGTTCAAAACAAGCATCCGAACCACATAATTGATGATAAGGCGCTCGTGATAGCAATGCCAAGCACGTAGCCCTCCCCGCATAGGTTTCCCGGTAAAGATTACTGTTGCGCAAGCTGCCGCGGCGACGGCAGCGTTCGACGTGGGGAGTGACGTCACTAGCATTTCATATATAAAATCACCAACCTAGCAACCGTTATCAGTGTTGTTGCAGCACCGCTATGGGCTCTAAGCACTCTAAAGAAGCTCTACTATAAGGTCACAAAGCTTTGCAAACCCCCCCTCAGCAGTTATAGTGGTGGTTTTCAATAGCGTCGCTGGACATCCACTTTCGCAGGGCCGCTATGGCGTTTTCTTTCTTTTTCTTTTATTAAAGAGGAGCTGTTATACGCCAGGTTGTGGCGATTTGTACGCGTAGTCAAAAAAGGTGGCGGCCACCCCAGAGCTGACGACTGTCTGATCCCGGCGATAAAAGCGTAACGCCGGGTATGCCCCAGCTGCGTTTACTCGCGAGCAGTGCCAAAACATGTGATAAAAAAATATCGTAATAAAAAAAGTAAAGCCGGAATAGACACTGTTTAGTATGGATTGCGGTTTGACGTCACGGGCTCCACAGAGAAAGAGAAACGTGCTATTTAATGATATGCTGGAGATGTTAGCCTGGCTGTTCGTCTGGCATGCTACTATAGCAAACCAGCTAACCTTATCTCAGTTGTCTTCCAGCCCTGCAATGCGTGGACAGCGTGCGGTGAGGATTGCGCAAGAACAGCGCGCCTACGAAGAAGCGGGAATGTGCACGGCGATGGCGAGCGGCACGTAATACGGACGAAGATGGTGCCGCGCAACCGCCAAGCGTATATGCACCTTTGGTTGGATCACCCCTACCGACTCCACTACCACACCTTGATTGTGGGTGATTTCAGCATAAACGTGTTTCGGCCAGACGGAAAGTGGTTCGAGGCGTTTCTCTTGGAAATGTTCGTCATTCGATGTTACACAAACATTAGTGTGCCCACGACACGTCATCGGTCATGTATAACCTCAGGTACAGCTCCGTATTAGCCACCTTCACACAGTGGAATGGCTCTGATTTTTTTTAATGTTTGGATCCAGTTACGTGGGACAGCCGGTGTACATCAGAGCGCCGAGGAACGTACAGGGTCGTCCACTCTTAGTACGAACACGGCGCCGCGTGGCCGCGCTCCGCGGAGCGCCAGCGCACATGGCGCGGCCGCGCATCGAAGCTAAGAGGCGCAAGCGCACAGGGGCTTGGAGGCGGGGCTTCGTGTCGTCTGCTAAAGCGCGCGAGCGAGCCGTGTTTGTGCCGCCTGTTGTCTGCTAGAGCAGACACTTTAGCAGACGCGCACTTTAGCAGACGACACGAAGCACCGCCTCCAAGCCCCTGTGCGCCTGCGCCGCTTAGCTTCGATGCGCGGCCGCGCCATGTGCGCTGGCGCTCCGCGGAGCGCGGCCACGCGGCGCCGTGTTCGTACTAAGAGTGGACGACCCTGTACATGTACGCGAGCGATACAGTGGGCGTAGCCTGGAACGGGCCAGATAATGAGGGGTGTCATATGTAGGTACGCCGTGCCCTCTTCCCCTGCCAACTCCGTTACTCATTTCGTTATCGCAACGGACCCATCAACGTTTACCGCTTCAGCAATCATGAAAAGCACTCAGTAATGCACCTCACGTCTTTCTGCGATACTCGAGCTCTTGTAAATTAGATTCACCGCTGCAGAAAAACGCCTTGCGAGCCGTTTCAGGTTTAATTTACTATGCTCACACTGCTAGTTCCTTCCACGACTGTAACGTTCTAAAAAAAAAATCGCAGTAATTTAGTAACCCTTATCTCCTTTTAAAACACAAATCCATAAACGGTGCTCAAAGTTACAAACCAGCGTATGTTACAGAAAAATGCATCCATTCACCTCACACTACACCGTGAGTGCTGCCATGTCCCAAGGACAGGTACCAACTATGGTTACCAGCGTATAGAAAATTTTTTCGCACACACGATAAATATCGATCACTGAAAATTATCTCCGTGGTATATATATATATATATATATATATATATATATATATATATATATTTGTCTCTCGACGCTTCTCTTATTATTTGTTCTGACCCGCTCATACGTTGCTCTCTGTAGCTCATGTTATACTTGTTACGTATACGTTTGTGCATGCACAGAGCTACCTTGTTGGTTGTCAGATGATCGGAGAAATGGGGCCTGTCAAGCTGCGTAAGCTTCATCAAGTTGCATCAAGCTTCAGTTTTTTAACCTCGCGTTCCTCGTCACAAGCGGCAGGCTGTACATCTGTGAGAAATAAAATTAAAAAAATACAGAGATGTCATTTTTAAACTATTGCTATGCAGTCATCGGCTGCTATGCAGCGTTCCAAATGCCTGGTAGGAGTTCTTTCACCCCAGATAACGCCTGTAATTTTGCTCTCTAGCGTACATTAAGGCACCGTCCTTCGGCGACTCGCTTACCTTGTTTATTCACCGGCATTCCTTTCGACGCTTCGTCCAATGTGTTCGCGTTCGCTAGTTAATGCGATATTCACCTCTCGCTATAAACACTTAACTCAGATGCAAACGCCCCGAAACGACCTTCGTAAATATTATGAGCGGTGCCGCAATAATTGCCCATGCGCCTCTTAAACGAAAGGCTGGTCTTCAACTTTGTTTCGCCATCTGGGCAATTGCGTAGCCAACTGCCTGCGTGCTAACTGACGAGCGCGCTCTCTCTCATTATTATCGCCGGACTTGTGTATTATCGCCGGACTGCGATTGTGTAAAAAGTGCCATGCATTTATTTCTCCCTCCCAACCTTTACATATATTGCAGTCCATAGCATTTTGCCCATCTCTCATTGACCTTATTTCTTTTCATTAAACCATTAGTCTCGATATTGTAACTACCTATGCCTGTAGCGACCTCATCCCTATCACTCTCTTCCCTGCATTTCTTGTTCTGCCAACACTCTAAACGCGTCTTGCTGATCTCTACGGCTGATCAGTTGAAGTTTTCATCCGCTTCGAATCAAAGCGCTTCTGGAATGTACCCGTTCCCTACGGTTCTTCCTGGGTGGATAAGGGACCTTAGGGTGAATATATTGGAATATCCAATACGATGTGCTCAGTCGTCTCAGCACTTATTCTGCAGGATATTAAAATATTGGAGCGCCACCTCGGGGCAAGAAAATGAACGAAAAGCGAGCTTGCATCGAGACAACAAGGCTGGAGTTGGCCTCTTCTATAATTTCATGCTTTTCTCGTCGCAGTTCATGCACAATGTTTTTATTCTCTTAATGATAAGCATTCTTCTCCGAGTGCAGCCACCTTTTTTGCGGGCTGGCGGGGTGTTTCGCCGTCTTGGTGGGCCGATCCCGGTGATGTCCAGTCTAATATTATGCGTCACATGGGCGACTGAGTATGGGCACTGCTGGCTATGTGCACTGAGTGTGTATCACTGAGTAAAGGCCAAACGCCTTTGAGTTTGCTTTGAATCCTACATTTTGTCATTCAAACATTTTCTCCTATACATTAAAAATATAAATACTTCAGCGTATCATCAATACATAACCGTTCACTACACAAAAATTACGTTATTCATACACCTGCTCTCCACAAATCATGAAGTCCTTGCGTTGCGAAGACGTCGACTACTTTTCAGTCAGCCAATTCTATATCTGCTTTTTTTGTTCGCGTGTAGCTTACACCAATAAACACACCAGAATGCAGTTTAGCAGCGGAATTCATGAATTTCCGCTGTGTAGCGAATTCGCGGAAGCGAGCATTTGCGCGTTTTCGTATACTGGAGCGGTTAGTTGGAAATGGGCCGCGCAATGATTAAACGAATAGAGTAGGAAGCCGATGCTGCAGCACTGGTGAAATTAGAGGTGATCAGTCAAACCATGTACAGCCGCTGCGGTGAAACTGGCGGTGCTCCGTATCCTCAATTTGATTGGCCCTGCTGCTGAAATGCAGGCACTAAGTGTTTGGCTATAGGCATAACGCTCGCGTAGTATTGCTTAATGTTGACCGCAGGTGCATAGGTATAGAAGAAGGGTTAATTTTGAACTAATTACAGGGGTTTCGCTCATTTCACATCATGCATGCATGTTCTTTTATTATGCATCAAGTTGGATGAGAACACGTACGTCTTCCACAGGAAGGCGAAAGTGACGAAAGCTGTCTCGGCGACGAATATGACGAGGACTACACATGCAATATTCAATGCTCAGATTGAGCAAGTTGCGTTTAAGGCAACGCGCGCGATAGGATGCTTTCGTAGACTCAGTAACCAAGGATCTGGATTGCGAGGCGATACCTTACTTATGATATTCAAAACGTGGCTACACCCCCTCATGGAATTCAGGCGCGTCTCGTTTTCTGACATTCCAAGTTACAAAAGCAAGCCTCCAGTTCTTTCAGAAGGTTAAGCTCTGCGTTTCACCTTTGACTAACTAGGCCTGTGGCAAACAACTTTCTGTATATGGAAGCAAGGTTATCGTGTTTATGAGGTAATGACCATATTCACAAAAGGTTCTTATGCTAGAATTACCAGCTAGAGTACATTACAGCCTTGCCATGAATTTGGACATATCATTAGCGAATGTGTCTGGCCAATGGCACAGAACACTTAGAAGGAAAACCTTTCTCAATTCGAACCAAGAGTTTCTATTCTCACAGCTGAGAGCTTCGTCACGATTGACGATTTGCATCGGAGGCGATCACAGTATGTTTTATTTAATGAACCAAGTAATTTTTTTGTAATCATTGGTCGCGGCTACACACCCCTGAAGTTGTATTTTTACAGACATAGCTAGCACACTGAATTTACATATTCGGCGTGTTCACTCGAGTGAATAAAATCCATTCCTTAAGGTCAAATCTGACAATTTTTTCTGCGATCCTAAACTTACTGTCGTTACATCATTTGTGTTATCGCTAATATATGCAAACAAACAATAGTACACCCACTGATGCTCTGTAAGCATCTTTTCTCTTTTTCTGTGTTGGTTCTTTGCTTTTCGCCTTCCGGATCCAAAACTTTGGATAACCCAATGGGGACGAAAAACAGACAAATTCCGGATTACGCACTTATATTTATAGCAGGACTATTTGCAATTCTTCTGGCACTACGCAAACTGCCTTAGATAAAATCGTCCCCTGTCATTCTCTTTCTGTGTGTCCTGCGCTTTCCACGGCAGTGAACCAAACGCTCTTAATTAAGCGTGCTCCGATATTTAGCTCCTGCAAACTTACGACAACTACTTTATTATGGATACCTGGTCAGCTGGGCCAACGTCGCCCAGTGGACCTGTGATCCTTACTTTACCCGATTCGGCTTATGTTGCAGACTTTGAAGCACAGGCGCACACGGGAACGAATCACCATGTTTCACAACGTAATTCACACGTCATATCCGGCATTCAGACACCTTTCTCTTTTAAATCTCCTAGCGCACACGCAACCCAACAAAGCCACGCACTAAACATCTTTCCTTTCAGGACACACAGACTGTTTTAAATTTTTCTTTTTTTTTCCACTCACATTGAAAGTTGTCACAACTTGGATGGTTCACTACGCACATTGCTTTTTGCAGAGTTCATTAAGCAATTACCTAACCATATCACCTGCTAATCTGTTTTTATAGTCTTTGTTTGTTGTTTTGTTTGTACTAATATGTACCCACTCCTGCTATGTCTCGAAATAGAGATAGCAGTATTTGCAACTAAAAATAAATAAAAATGTCACTGGAGCGAGTTATGAAAATTTGGCTCACAAAATAATTTCAACAACAATGTTTGGCAACATTTTCAGATTTTTATCATCTACGTTTCGGCTGGAATAAAGAGCGGGTTTCCTCCTTGTCAGTTTAAAGTTCACCATTTTTAACTCTCACCATTTTTAGTCGCATAGAGCTGGTCTGACGGTGTTCTCTCTATGCCATATGGGCAGTGAAATTGAATTAATGGGTCACTTCTTTCTACCATGCCGCGGATACAAAAATCTGAGAAAAGTCTCCAAGTATGTGACAGCATACTTATATTATGACGTTGCGACTGCCGCGCGCGCGTGCTTCACGGGTGGCATTGTACACTCATTTACAAAAGTGACGTTTCTTTGTCTCGCATCTCTTACAAACTTGCAATTTCGTGCACACTATAGCGCACACGCGCACACTCAACACACCTTGAGTTTTCTGTCAGACGCCTCCGAAGTAGGGTGAAGTCCACCTATAATGTTATAAAGAAATGTGCGACCGATGGTGGGATGGAACGTTTGTATTCCAGTACAGCAGGCCAAGCCTCCAACGGTCTAACCATTAAGCCACGATCGCACGCATGCTTTGGTCGTGCCAGAAGTCGCTCCTTGAAACGTCTGGTGTCTGCCAGTCTCTCGTACCATTAAATTATGAAAGTCTGCGATTTTACGTGCCAAAACCACGATCCCTTTATGAGGCACGCCGTAGTGGGGGGCTGCGAATTGGAGTTTGAACATCTGGGGCTCTGTAACGTGCACCAGTGCCCGGTACACGGCCGTATCGTGCATTACGCACCCCCCCCCCCCCCCCTCCTAGAAATGCGGCCGCGGTAGCGACCTTACAATTGCTTGTAGGTACAGCCGGGGCGTGGCACTGCGGGTCACGTGACTTCCGCTTAACACGTGTTGTCATGGCAATCGTGGAGCTCTTAGGTACTCTATCCTAGGTGCCTAGGGCCATAATCGCTTAAGGACATTTGAGGCACTGGTCGGCGCGGCCGCGCGTCGGCTGCTAGTTACTGAGCGTGGCTCTCTTATCTCCGGGATCGGGCGCAGCGACCTTGCCGAGCGCAGCTCCTACGTGCGTAGAGAGCGAATCGTTTAGGGCGCGTTGAATGTCTGGCGATGTCTGGTCCACGCCGGCCGCGCTTTATTATTGTAGCGTTTGTTCTAGTGGCGGAAATCCTTGCAGTAGTGGTGGTGTGGCGTGACGGCTTTTCATCTCGGTGAATTGCGGTAGTGTAAACAAGCGGATACTGCTCGCGTTTGTGCCCCGGTGACGCGGCGGAAGCCGCGATGCCGGGCGTCGACGCGAAGCAGCGGTCGTTGGGGTGTTGCGGAGCGCAGCGTAGCAACACCCCAAATAAAACACTGCTACAGTCAGGTCGAGTGCTCCCTCCCTTATAGTGAGATTATATTTGAATCATCAAAACAGTGATGCGTTTATTTAGGAATACCATCGTTTCTCTCTCGCAGGCGCGAGGACAAGCGGGTTCGAGAGAGAAACGATGGTATTCCTAAATAAACGCATCACTGTTTTGATGATCCAAATATAATCTCACTATAAGGGAGGGAGCACTCGACCTGATTATAGCAGTGTTTTATTTGGGGTGTTGCTACGCTGCGCTCCGCAACACCCCAACGACCGCGGCTTCCGCTGCGGCACCGGGGTACAAACGCGAGCAGTATCCGCTTGCGCAAGAGTAGACGCAATTTTCTCTCATGCTCCCGCTTGTCCACGCGCCTGCGGACAAACGACTGGCGGTCCCTCCAAAGACCGTCTCGTGCCAGATCATGTAGTGCCTCAAAAGTCCCTAAGCGATTATGTACCTAGGCACCTAGGAGCTCCACGATTGCCATGACAACACGTGTTAAGCGGAAGTCCCGTGACCCGCAGTGCCACGCCCCCGCTGTACCTACCAGCAATTGTAAAGTCGCGCCTCGGCCGGGTTTCAATCCCGCGACTTCGTGCTAAGCAGCACGTCTCTCGCAGTGTTGCCTCGAATTAGCTAGCGTTGTGAGAGCAAGGAGGTTTTTTGGAAACGCTGTGTTAGACTGCACTGACCTTCGGGAGCGCTCCATCATTTCCAGGCTAGACGATGTTACCTTCAAAGCGGGCGAAGAACGCCTATAACACGATCGCTTTAAACAGCTACTTGTAGCTCCATTTTACTAAATTTGACAAGGGTTAAGTATCTCTGTCATGCTATAATTTAGGGCCCCAAACATAGAACCATAGCCGCAGGGAGTTTTTTCGAGGCGCGACATAATATGATGGCACGTACCCTGCCACCGTGCTAATTTCTATTTTATTAACGTAAGAAAGATGTTTATTCTCTCTCTCTATTTCACTAAGTCTTTCTCAATTCCATTCCCCTCTGTTCGCTGAACGTTTCACTCAAATTATTTCATTCTCAAAATTGATTATTATTATACACTTTTGTTTCAGTTAGTGCGATCGCACACTAACGGAGTAAGTACACTTGTTTCTTTCTTCACGCTGTTTCTTTTGCATTTTTAGTTTCTTGTATTTGCCTTACATGTCCCCCTGTCACCCGATTCTTGGGCAAACCCTCGTTGCAAGGGCGTGCCACAGCTGAGCATCATTAACATCATCATCAAAAGACGACATGGCATAATAGCTGCCGTAGCTCACAAGTCGTGCCTTAGCGTCTGTTGGCTTGCACGCTTTCAACCGAACTGTTTCTTGGTCTAGTTGGTGTGTACTGAACGACATGTTCTGTTGCCGCAAATTAAGACACACACAAAAGAAGAAACATGTATGATGGCACGGGCGGTAGGCCGCCAGTGCCATCATCTATGTTTCTTCCTTTGTGTGTGTCTTAATTTGTGGCAAGAACATGGCTTGTACGCTGCGTGTGGTTGGTTAAGCATCGGGTATATTTTTTATTTCCGGCTTTCACTTTAGATGCTCAAATTAATTCTCTCCCGGTTTCTCAACTTGCCACATTTAGAGAATATAGAAACCGCGTCGTTTTCTTGTCTCAGCTATCTTTATTGTAAGGGTAGACGTATTTAATACTTTTTTTTTGGTATTGCTTGTCTGTATTTAAAAAAGAAGCTTTATATATATATATATATATATATATATATATATATATTCGTTTTTGTTGATTTTGCGCAGTATGCGACTACATCGTGATTTCCTTTCTTGATTGGGTGATGCGCATGACCGGTTCCTTACTTGTTAAACATACTTGTACAGTGACTGATTATGATGCATACTAAAACATTGTGATTTCTAATCATTATGTTATTACTGATGTTGTGCTCACTGTCCATATGAATGGATGCTGTGAGGCCCGTCAAGCAATTGTTTGACATTACTACTATCTCGCTGTCCTAAGTCTTTCTGTACCGAAAAAAAAAAAACTGAAATAAAGGGGTTATTGGTTTCCGTTTCGCTTGAATCAAACACATTTATTTTAATTTATCCCTCTGAAAGTATGCTTACACCCAGGAATCCTTATGGGTAAGGGTGTTCGCCTTGGTCAGCCTCTCTCCCACCTGATGACTTACGTGTGGAACGGTTTCTACGCGACGACGTGAGCAGCATTCCTGACGCGCTGGTGCCCTTGGGCGGCGGCTCTATTCGGTTCAATAATCCTCTGGCGATCCCAGAGCAACTTCATGCGGTGATTCCTCATTACCGGACTATGTCGCACAGATCGAATAGTGTGCAGGTCGCCTGGCTTAGGCTTGCGTTGCTCACTCTCTGAACTGCTTGTCATTTGCCTCCGTCCCGGTGAGTGCTCATAGTATATCACTACGTCTTGAACGCACCAATAACCTTGTGGGAGGCATTCACTCGCAACGCAGTCCACTTCAGACCATGAAGACGCTCTCTCCGACCGTGGTTGTGTCTGCTTGCCGCTGTAATCGCGTTGTGGACAATATGCGAGCCCCCATTGAATCGGTAGTTGCGACGTTTGCCGGTACATCGTGTCCATGAAAAAAATTAAATGCATGGACTCTTGTGTTCAGGGTTGAACCGCTTGCTTGGCGTCTCTTTCAATGTCGGAATCGATGTCGATTTCGTCACAGTGGTGACGGTCGTGAATCTGGTTTGCACTATGTGGGGAGGGCCACTCTGGTAGTGACAGTTCTGCCCAACATGAGGAGTGTTGCCTAGGTGGAGGTTCACGCATAGCTGGCAATTCAAATTTTCGCGTTCGTGCTGCAGGATATGAAGCAGTTGAATATATTTGCCAGGTGGAGGGGTTCTGCAAAAGAAGCTCTAGCGATTGTCTAGACGAGGTCTCACGGGTATGAAAGCGTTGCCGGTTGCCAAGCTTCTATCACGGATGCGACTACATCGCAAACGATTTAAGGTACTGTTGAAAAGCCAATGTCAGTAGGACGAAATAATTAGTGCTCAACCTTTTTGAATTCCTAGCTCAGTTTTAGTACTCAAATGGGCTAACATCCTACATATACCTGCAGCACCCACTCTTGCAATTTATTTCTTGAAATTGAATAGGACCCTATTCGATTCGGTCTTCGAATCGAATAGACACTATTCGTACATGCGAGTATTTTTCGAATATTTCTAAACGTTGACTGCGGGTAAATAAACGTAAAATTAGAGCAAAAGTATGGTAGATTTTCACCCCCGCGGGCATGGTTAAACAAAGCATGAGATCAAGCTTACGTAGTGGAGCAGGCTACTTCTTAGGTAGCCATACTTTACAGGCTGTACGCCGTACATACAGCGATCATTCACACTCTCTGAAGAGCCCTGTGCATGCGAAGAAGCTACTTGCTTGCTCCTAATGACCCAATTGTGCTTTTAATAAACAACGCTTCATACGTACTACGTGATGAAAGAAACTCGCTTATTTTAAGAATATTGTAATGTGGACATCGTTTCATATCACTTGTCATAACGGCAATTCATTATTCTATACCTATTGGAAAATTATTCGATATTCGATTACATTCGTTTCGTTTCTGGCACAATTCGATTCGTATTCGATTCGTTCTCAAAAATCATTATTCACACACCCCTATCCTCCAGTAAAATCGAGTGAGATCCTCGAGGATAGTGTCGCCGCAAAGGTTTTTTCTTGTTTCTACTGTAATCCCACACTCACCTTAGAACCGGTAGGCCTGGTTTTCTATTTCGATGATATGTATTTTCCCCCGTTTGCGTTTCATTTTGACGAGATGTCGTATAAGGATGTACGGAGCTTCTATAAGAAAGAAAATATTCTCTCTGTTTGCTGGCACTAAAGCAAACGCCCCGCCGTCATCGAGCTCATTCAACCCAGCTCGCCGGCGCGCTCCAACCAAACGCGCAACTCGACGACGCGTACGCGCGGTCCACGGCGCACATGTCACCTCCTCGGTCACGTGGTCGGGATCGCACGTGCTCGCCTCGCAGCACACGCACGACGACAGCTCAGCTACTCGACAGAGCCGAGAGGCAACGGACGCGGTCGTAAGCTCCGTCGAACGTCTTCTGCCATCTACTCACAAAGGTAAGCAATCGGGCCATTACAAACTCTCGCTTTATACACTTATTGGTTTGTTCGTTCGTGTTAACAAATTGGTCAAGGAGGCTTTATCGGGTGTTACTTCCTCTTTTCTGTAGAGTTTACAGATTTTTTTTTTTTTTTTGCAAATCGCCTTGGGTATATACCACAAATCTGCTCATTGAACTGGAAGATCGAATGAACTAGCAATGATGTACTCCTTGAGCATGGATTACTCGAAAAGGCAGACATAATTACTTGCACGATAAATCAAAATGCATAATGGACAAATAAGCAAAACTTCCATATTGAACGTTCTGATATCTTAGGGCAGATATTGCAATTTACGAATGGAAGCCAGCGTGTTCTCCAAGGCATATTCATTTGGAGAGAATTTGAAACCAGTGCCAGTTTTAAAATAAGCGTAATCGAGTTTGCGGTAGATACACTGCTGTTCAACTTACGTTTTTTAGCAAAACGAATTTTACAGCATTGCAAGAAAAGCCGTATAAAAAGAGCAAGTTCATTTCCCCTGTTTTCATAAAGTTAATTATTTCCATCGCTATATAAATTCCTGCTTCCTTCAATAAAAGCCAGTTGATACTCCGCGGTCTCATTTCCTTTCTGTCATCCCTGTGTAGCTCTTTATGCTGGTCTAACCTATCAACGTTTTTACGCATTGAATCACAAAAGTATAGTCTAACTGGAACGCCGGTTTCATGTCGCACATTTTGCGAACGCATGTTTTGAAACTGGTGTCTTTCTCAGAATTCGTTCTAAGCGGATATGCCTTGCGAGCTCATGGGCATACAATCCATGAATTGCAACACTGTGCCGTAAAGCAACAAGTTTCAAGCAAACTTTCGTACATGCAACTCCATTTTACGAGCAAATAATGTGCCCCTGATAGAGTAATCCGGATGAAGAGGAAGCTTTAGCTCAGGCCCGACACCGGTAATGCCTATTCCAATACATACAAAGCGCAGAAACGCTTTCCTGGGATAACCATTAGGCCAATCCCGATTAAATGTGTTTCACTTGAGCGAAAAAAGTTACATTCTGGCGTCTGTTTAAAGCGGAATTTTAATTTGAGACCTCATTGTTTCAAAATTGGTAAGCCCTCAAGACCTCTAAAGGTAAGTTCGAAAAAAAAAATAGGAGCATGATGTTTACAAATTAGTAGCTCTGCACCAAGAACAGATATCGCAGTTCCGTAAAGTGCACCCATTAGAGCATCCAAAGAGGAAAAAAAAATTAGATATATTGATATCGTGCGTGAATTTGTTACATTGGTTACCTGGGTATTGCAAAAGTGGCCTATTTGAGTAGGCATGTATCATACATCAATTCTGTACGCTTTAGATGTACTATCAGTTGCAATTTACAGAATGATGGTATCGTTTTTCATTGCTGAGTTATTAAGTTTTAAACATGATGGCTTTCTTTTATAAAAATCAACAATATTTAACAATTTTTATTAAACATATACACAGCCTAAATCGAAAATTCGTTAGGAACAGTCACTAGATTCTAACTTCTTTTATGTGCAGCATAACTCATCAGATTTGGTCCAGTGGTTGACGAGAAAATCGATTTCTCCTTTCCCATGTATTTAGAAAGGAGGCCCCGAGCTGAAGCGTCCTCTTAAGCAGTAGAATTGTAATTCTCGCTACAGGAAATCTTGAAAAATTTATTTAACTCAGCAAAAAAGAAAAAAGAAATATTACCAGGGCATGGGAGCCATACCTGTCGACCCCAGAGACTGGTTTAGTGCTAACATCCGTCGCCGCTAGCCACGTATTATTGGTGTCATTGCGTGGGTTTGCGTTGGTGTTGACAAGCATTTACGTGCTGCGAAGGAATTCACAAAGAAATTTGAATGAATGAATTAAATTATTGGTTACCTTTGTTTTCCGCTCGCAAGATTAGAGGGGCATCGAAAAAAACAAGCTGAACAGAACGTATCGGGCTCCGCCTTCGCTGCTCACTTGTTGCAATGACGTGGAGCACGAAATTGTAATTTAACCATAAAATAAAAGCTTAAAACGCGTGTACTTGTCTGAAAGTCTCGTGGGAGCTATCGGCCGGTATAGTACGGCCGCCGTGGCCGGTATCGAACCCGCGACCTCGAGCTTAGCAGCGCAACGCCATAGCAACTAAGCTACAGCATGGCGTGTACGGTACAGGTTATCGAGAGAGACAGACAGAAAACACTTAATAAAATAAAAGGAAAACTGCAGCACAGGATCTATCGAGGACTCGGGGAAAATTACAGTTCTTTGGCAAGCCCGATACATGTGTGTCAGGAACTTCCAGAGAAATGTACAGTCTTCGTGAAACGTATTGCCGGCTACACTGCCTGCGACGACCATGCTAACTACCAGCTGTTCAAAGGCCCCTTCTCGGGACGTACCACGGGCTACCAACGCCCTCAGTGAATGAAACGAACCTTAGCACTGTCCTTTCAGAGGTCTTGAGTGCGTCAGGGGCCCCACGGTGGCTGCTGTCATGGGGTTTTGCATTGAAGAATGAGTCAACATCAATCATTGCAGTAGGTTAAAAAAATCACGAACTGTTGAGACGTAAGCACTTAGAGCTGCTTATGAACGCAATGCCAGTGTTTGTGTGTACAGACCGCTACTTACACTGGCTAACCTCCCTATCCTTTCTGCCCTTCTTTCTCTCTCATGCGTGTACAGAATGAACTACGAAACGCATATAACATTCCACACATGCAAAATAAGACCAAGTTCAGTAATGTGGAAAGTTGGGCGAGTTGGTGATGAATCATCATACCGTGTTGGTGAAGCAGCGCACTGACCAGGACAAAGTGGAAAGACATCGAGTGTGGTGTATTCTTGTGTCCCTGCACTTTGTCCTGGTCAGTGCGCTGCTTGACCAACACGGTACGATATGATTAAAGACCAAGTTGTTCGAGATGAAACAAAATTGGGCAGGATGATAAAAAAAGCCATTCTAAAGAAATTGTTGCGGGAATTCTTGATCTGATGCCACTTCACCATCGAACAACGCAGCAAGCGTTGAATATAGAACTGAGTAATAACCACGCAACCACGCCGTTTATAACCAATGTTTCTGATCGTAACGCAATGGCTCACTTAAACTGTTAATGGCCTGCATCTTAATTGTCTTTCCTTCGCCTCCTTCGTTGTTCTGGCTTTGTTTTAATACTATAGGTAGCCTTGAAGAAGCAGCGCCTCATGAATGCTTAAGAAACCAAAGATGCCGACCGAAAGAATTCAGTAGCAGTACAACAGAGTGGTTTTTAAAAAGACAATAAATCTGCGGTTGAGGCAACGCAATGGCACAAGAAGACAACATGAAGCGAAACTGAACTAATTATCCATTAGATAAACGGAGATTGCACATGAGAACAGGAAAGCTCTGAACCACAAAAAAGTTTACCTTAGATTTGGATTTTGTCGTATACTATTCGCAGCTATAGAACATTTTTTGCGCAGAGCAGTAAGTCTTTGAGCAGACGTTTGCCGGGCAGAGCACTGACTCCTCTACGCAACACGGTTGACGGAGAGCATGCGCCCTTTTCTGCCGGCGTCCTTGGATCGCGAGCCCGACTATACCGACAACCGCCAACTACAAATTGGGCGAAAGGAGTCAAGAAAGGTATTCTCTAAAAAAATAAAAAAGAAACAAATGAAAAAAGGCCAATAAGGGTAGAAACTCCCCACTGGGGAATTGTCATACAGTGCATGGTACGTATTGTTTGTAATAATTGCTTATGAAGCTTATACTCCACCTTTGCATGAAACCAAGACTGCCGTATTTTAAGAGATAAGCAACGCCAAACAATACCACGTACACTATGACAATCTCCCCAGTAAACTCGTTTTTATCGCCAATCTCATGTTAGGTAAATGAAAGAAGTGTTTTAGAGTTTTTTTCTCGCATAATTTGCCCGCCCGCGCTCGCCTGCGTCACGTCGGGTCTTCGTCAGAAGCCTCTCTCCCCCTGTTTTTGCAGACGCACTTCTCTGGTTGTTTGCGTTCGCCGTGCAACGCATATTGAATGAGCTACCGTGGCGGGTGATGCCCGATAATATACACCCGTACTTGTGCGAGGAGCTGAAGGAATATAGAACGTTATTGGTGCTAAATGACCGTTCTATTGCCTTTAAAACATGTAAAATTTACAAGTAGTATTACATCAACATTCTAGTTCGTAAGACAATGCCAGATGCAGTCTGATTGCCTATCTCCTATGATGAATTTATTCACATATAAATGTGGGTAAGAAGTCCAGCTTGTTCTTCTGCGCAGTGATGCCTACTTGTGAAGCTCAATTCACAATCGGCAACGATTCTTGTGCCGGTCGCATCTCTGAGAAGTTTATTCTACGACTTTTCTGCATGTTCGCTACGTCGTCCTGGTGCATATAGTAGCTATTAATATATACACGGGCCGCAGTTTCAGGAGTCAGCCTGGCCCGGGACGGGCGCGAGGAGAAGACGGGCGTAAGCCCGACGATGGACGGAGGTAGGGCCGCGGGCGCTGCCCGACAGGTCATAATTACTTGTTTTTGCGCTAAACAAGTAATTATGAATTCGCACCAACTAGCCCGCCAACGCATTGTGCCGACAGGTCATACCTAAATAGCTGGCCAGGCCCGATCAACGGCCGATCAACGTGACTGCCACCAACCGTGCAATAGTGAAGCACACGACATTAAGGAATGAAAATCTAGTTTTTACGCTTTCGCCATCGCTGTCGTAGAAACTGCAGACGTATAGTGGTGGCAGCTGCAATGATAACTATTACTTCGAATATTTTGTAGCGGTTTACCGCTAAACAGGCACGCCATACGTTATTTGGATATGGCGCTGTGGAGATATACTAGACATGTTCGTGTTCCATGTTCGTCTTCATGTTCATGTTCCAGTTGCGTATCTGGTGTACCTCTGCAGCTCTGTCACCTAATAATACTATTCTGACAAGCCTCAGCGCAAGCATTATGCAATGTTGATCGCACCGGGCAGGTGCCGGTGATCTACCAGACTACGCGGTACATATTTGGTCCGGTTGAGGCTGCTGACCCTACACTTTTATTTATTTATTTTTAGTTACCTGCATCGCCCCGTAGGGCATTATAGCAGGGAGGTTACAGACCTAACTAAATACATGAACAAATAATTACAATGCGTGGAAGAAAGCATCATTTTCTGTGATGTATACAATGCGCGATGGCAAACTGTTCCAATCTCGAACAGTTCTAACAAAAAAAGAATAACGGAAAACGTCAACCCTACAAGAAAATTTCCTGACCTTCAAACAGTGGTCCAGTCGCTTAGATATGTAGTGTGGTGCCTGGATTTATTGTTCGCGGTTTATGCCTGTTTTAGAATAATAAATATCGTGGAAAAATTTGAATCTGATATGCCTTCTACGATCCTTCAGCTCTTGCCATTTAAGTTTATGTTTGCTTTCTGTCATGCTAAGCTGCCGACTATAGTTACCAAGAACAAATCTAACTGCCCTATTCTGGATTTTTTCTAATTTATTTATAAGCTCAGATGTGTGTGGGTCCCAACAAACACATCCATATTCAAGTATTGAACGTACATGACTGAAATACAGCTGCGTTTTTAAGTTACTCGGTAAATGACTAAAATTACGCCGCAAGAATCCCAAAACTGATGCTGCCTTATTTTCAATATAGTTAACATGCTTGTTTCATCGTAAATCAGAAGTAAAAAAGACGCCTAGATATTTAAATTCTTTGCTTATGTTTAGAGTAAAATCATGAATTCTATACCTATACGGATGATTAGCTCGTTTTCTTGTGAAGGTGACGTGAACAGTCTTATTTATATTTGATGACATATCCCAACGCACACACCAGTCTGCTATAGTATTTAAGTCAACTTGCAGGATTTGTCAATCGGAAATGAAATCTACGACTCTATAAACAACACAATCATCGGCAAACATCCTGAATGAAGACTGTATACCAATTGAAATATCATTAATGAACAACAAAAACAATAGTGGCCCCAACACTGAGCCTTGGGGAACTCCCGACGTAACTGATGCATATTGTGAAGATATACCGTTCAGAACAACAGCCTGTTTCCGCAATGACAAATATTCAGTAATCCACGCTATTATTTGACCATCCAAGTTGTAAGCTTTTAATTTTGAGATTAGGAGACTGTGTGCGACTACATCAAATGCTTTACGGAAATCTAAGAAAAGGCAGTCCACAACTTGTTGCTTATCAATTGCCGAGGCTAAATCGTGTATAAACTCTACCAACTGTGTATTGCAAGATAAACCACGCCTGAAACCATGTTGGCTGGGGCTGTTGACAGTGAGCGGCATGCCCGGCTCCCGCACGGCGTCGTCTACTACATCAAGTCGCTTGATGACGCCTGTCTGACACCATCGACATGCCTGATTCGCAAGCTGAGCTGTCGCTTCCATTTCTGTATTGAAAATTGACCGACCCGCCCTCCGCGGCACCGAACAAGTGTGACTCAGATTAGGCTGTAAGCGAAGGTAGATGGAGCAAACTGAGCTCTCCGCGTTTTGCTCGGTGAACCTGCGTGGATATGGCTCCAGTTTCGATACGTTACACTTTCACTATGCTACTGTTAGCAATGCCAGTATATGTGCGCACGCAGCGTAGGTAGGCCTGTGGGTAATCTTTAATGTGGAAGCTGAGCGCTAGCAAGAATTTCTGGCCCTAGTCAGGCTGTAATGCTTGTTTGGGCCACTCGATGATATAAACCTGTTGGTCCGAGCCCCAACCGGGCCCTTGTACACCTCCACTATAGGAACCGAGGTCAAGTTTCGGAATGTCAGTGTAAAAAAGTAAGAGGATTCCGCAGCACACGCAGCACAGTCACAGCGCAAGCTGGAGGAGTGGCTCCATGGGAGCTCCATTTTCGGCATCCCGCACTACCGGGTCTTCGCGGCGAAGTCTCTTCGCGTCGTTTTCACGAGAACGATCTGAACTGCCTGCCCAGTGTCGACGGCGAGCTGCGGCTTGTGCTGCTCTCTGTTGCTCTCTGCACAGCAGTCTGTTGAGCCCGATGATGCCTGGTTGTAGCCTCGCACGTAGCTCTACGATTCGCTTCTTCAGCAGTGGTTCGTACCTTGCGAGGAGATGCCATAACGTGTACCGAAGAGGAATCTAGAAAACGCGGCGCACATTTCACATCTCTTGACCCGCGGCAAGGTACGTTGCTGCTGACGATCATGATGATGATAGCTTATTGGCATCCCCATTGAAACGAGGTGCTGACAAATAGTCTCCTAGCCTAATTGAGTTAGCTACGTCCAGCTAAATGCAGCATGCAACTGCTATATGAGACTGCTAAATGTCGGGACACCTGGTGGAATATGAGGGAACTGCAGTGCCAAGTTCGTACGTATTGACGTTACGCGGCGCGCATGTCACATCGCGTGTCAATTGGCACGATACGATGGTAACCATGATGATGATTCAATGGCATTCCCTTTGAAACGGGAGGGTGATAAACAGTCACCAAGTCTGCTTGATTTAATCAGGTATGCCGTACATGTTTTTCATCACATCAATATTTATACATCTCCATAGCCTTCTTTTTCTTCCTCAAGACTTATCTACTTTGTACCGCTACCTAGGCATCTGCTACATGGCGTACCATGTAGCAGATTTTCTTTGGCAACACTTGATGCAATTGGTGTTTACGAGGTGAAAGTTCCGGCAATAAAGAAAAAAAAAAGGCTGGCGTGGCTTCCGCGGTAGAGTAGCTGACCCGCATGCAGCGGGCCCGGCTTCGATCCGGGCGGGAACTGGGCATTTTTTTTTTCTCATTCCCGGCATTTGCTGATACAGACACCGGACACCGGCGGCGGACACCATCGTCAACCGAAACGGCTATTGGAATGATCCCATAACAGCTTACGCCGTATTAAACACGAAATGGATAGGCTGAAGTGAGACAGAAAGGACACATTCCTACAGAATTGACGCCACTGCCGACTGTGAACTTTATTTGAAAAGCTCGCCAAAACAAGTGATTCAATATCTGAAAAAATGCTTACCCCCCCCCCCCCCCCCTCCCAAAATAAAAAAACGAAGAAAGCGGCACATGCGGCCGCGCGCCGCGACATAGAATTGCTCCAAGCGCGGTTATTGGAGCCAGTGAACTGAGAACGAAAACGCAAAGCATGCACTATGTTAACGAAGCAGACCCAGTCAAGAAATCCGACAGGCTGTCGGCTTGTCAGCTATATGTTATTTTGGCCTGTGGGCTTGTAAGCCTGTCGGCGTGTCAGCCTGTAGGAGGAACCGTTTGTCGGCCTGTAGGCGAGTCCGTTTGTCGGCTTGTAAGCCTGTCGGAACGTACTAATCGCCGCCGTTTGCGGCAGTATTCTCTGGCAATCACTTTCAGCGATATTTTCACTTTCGCGAGATTTCACGACTCGACCCACGAGAGCTTCTTGCATTTGCCCGGCGCTTGTGCGCAGGCGTACAGTGCCGATTCTCGCTTAAGTGAAACTACCTCCGAAAGTGATTTTCCGAGAATACGATCCCTATAGTGATCTGCGCATCAAGTATATGCTTTACTATGCTGCCCGATAGTTCCTAGTATAGAAAATACACCTTGGACTGATCAGTGCCATGTTCCCATTGACTAGTTAAGGTGCTGTTGTTCGCAGCAGAAATATGCCTACTTTTGCAAATCTCCTCGCAAGCCGCGTGCCAAAGCATGAATATTGTCATAATCCTAGCGTATGTAATTATCAAGCGGTTCTGGATCTCAGTACCACCAAAACCAGAAATTGTCTCGAATTTGCATATTGAGGTACCGCAAGAAAATAACGCTCTACATGTTGTGAATGGAATAATTCTGTGCAAAAAGGAACGCAGCTCACACATGCTGCGCATACTTTACCAGCTGTCATGATTGGTTAAAAACAAGAAAGCATTATTATAAGTAGATTCTAAACAACACGCTAAGTGAATGTTGTTCATTACCACAAAAACGTCTATTACGTCTATTTTCATTCACCGTATGTTTCATGCTCATAAACACGGTCCTACCAGCCAACTGAGGCTGAGAAGCGGCCTGTTTGTGTTAGCATTTATTGGTGGCAATAAGCATTTTATTATTATTGTTTCTTCTGATTGTACAATGTGCATATGTTTAACTAGTACGCTGGTACAAAGGCCTGATGGCTGTTACTGGGCACTTAAATAAGAGATACAGATTGTCTGATTGATTATTCAGGGGACAGGAACATGAGCAGAAGAACCTTCATGGTCCATATGTATGTCAGTGCATATTGTGTTGGCATGTGCTTTTCTGTGCTGTTAGAATGAATATACGAGTACAAGCAGAAATGTGCTCGCTGTGCCGTGAAAACTTATTTAGACGTCTAATGGTGGATTCGGGTAGCTGTAACGTACGTATCCCTCGAGCAATAATAAAATAAGGAGTTCAACTTTGTAACATTTATAAAATTGCAGAAGCATGAGAAATAGCACTTTTCCTATATTTAAGTGTAAGTATTCCCGCCTTTGTCGGTTTTCGCTGGCCAACTTCGTCCCAAAACAACATTAGAGCATTCCTAAAAAGCTAAATATTCTCTAAACGGCTTCGTCTTTATTAAGCATGAAATGCTTTTAGCTCCCGTAGTCAGGCGACCATCGAGTGACCTTGAGCCAAAAGCCAGAGCCATTATCCGGGTACTCAAACGAGATCATCCAGGCACTCGAACGGGAACATCTGTGCACCGTGGCGAAAACAAAATGAGGTCATCCGGGCAACCAGTCAAAAGTTAAGAAAATGCGGTCTCTGGCCCCCAACCCTTTGTACTGGATCGCATTACATACGCTAGATACTTCCCAAACAGGTTGCAAAAAATAATGCTTCCGATTTCTTCCTAATGTTTATTCACAATATCACTCAAGCTGTAGCTTCTAGTACGCTGAAGTTTTATTTGTCATTTTCAATAGCAACGTTCAACAGGTAGATAGAGAGGTTGCCTGTGCTCTTTTGAACGCCAGCGGTCCGTGAGTTGTCAGCGGTCCGCGACAAGAAGGAAAATGTCGTAGTTTCGCCCGAAAGGCGAAGCATCAATTGCGATAGCAAGAGACAGAAGAAAGGGGAAAGGGCAGGGAGGTTAACCAGATGGGAAGATCCGGTTTGCCACCCTACGCTGGGGAGAGAATCGCGATAGCAAATTAATAGAGAGCTATACGGAGTAGGGATAGTAGTTTTACCGGTTGCATAAACTTATACACATTCGCTTACTAACTGAATTAACAAGCGTGGTGTCGGTGCGCACAAGCAAACATGGATAGATCACACTCGACCACCGCACACAACTGTCAAAACGCTGGCGTGCGCAAGCGCGGCCGCCGCAGCAAGCGAAGGTTCGTGCGGTCTATCGCTTCAACGGAAACTGAGCAGCGAAAAAACAGCGCATACAAAGGTCAGAGCCGTGTGGAGATCGCTTTCAAGATACGGTGCGCGCGACAGCCCGCACCGACGCAAAGTACAAGTGCGCAGTTGTTGGCAGAGTAGAAGCTGCCCCCGCCCTCCCTCCCGCGCTGCCTTCCCGCTTTCCTCCTTTCGCGTGGGAGATTGAGTCGCCAGTTGCCCTTGCGCCCGGTTGCAAGATACGCATTTGGTGCCGCAGCACAGCGTTGCCCCCCCTGCCTCCCTCCCTCCCTCTCTCCCATACCCCCAGGGCTTTCGCGCGACGGAAGAAGTGGCGTTTGCTCTCCGCCGTGCGTTCGCTCGCCGTGAAAGCGCGCGTCCCCCGATCGCTTTCATTCGCACATACGGCGCGCGGCGACGATTTTATCGCCCTTGGACTTTATACGGAACCTCACGGCGGCGACGGATACGGCGACGCCGACGGCAGAAATCCGCTTGAGGTGTCCATATAATTGCTATCTTAATAAAGGTAGCGACAGACCCAGAGCGCGCTGCACTATTGGAATGAAGGCGGCGGCACCACAGGTAGAAAAAGATGCCATATAGCAGTCATTTCATGCTTACATCTACTCTCGATTACGGGAGAGCCAACATTTCTATGTTTGTTTTATTATTTTATTGAGGTGACGTAATAGCAGAGATCGGTGCTTTAAGGTGGCACCACTTACTGCTAGTCGCTTGGCAAAGAAATAGGTTATCGCACAATGTGTCGAAAGACACTGAATTCAGTCAGAGAGGGTGAACACCGAGTCCTGCGCGTGAGTGCAGGAAACTACAACAAGGAAACACGTATACAGTCGCAGAAGTGTGCGACGCTGTTCAAATTGGTTAGGCATGATCATAAAAAGGTGAAAACACCGCAAGAACGAAGGCACACAGAAGAAGAAACGTCCGCCACAGGCGTTGACTGACACGTGAAGCTTTAGTGCGGTGGAGCAACGTAAAAGGAGGGGAACGGAGGGTCGGGAAAACAACTGACACGTGATCCGCAATCCGTTGTCACATGGTAAACAGACGGAGTGAAAGAGCAAACTAAGCAAGGTGCTCAGAAACACGTACGCTGATTTCTTATGCACTTTCAAGGTGGCAATTTTTTTTTTCACAGGTAGGGGAACCTACACAAGCTTCACCTCTTCGGTTAATCGCAAAGGCCTCAGCTATCAGGTGGCCATATGCACTTTGTAAATACGCAAGTACAAGTGCTTCGTATTGTGCGGCAACGCACACGGAACTTTTCAGATGATTTTGCGGTAAGAAAATTTTCGAAGTTTTCAACTTATGCTTGCGCTCTTCATGGTTTAAATACCGTTTACTTCACACGGCTCCTTAGAGAAGCCCCTTTAGTGATGCTTCATCACTTGTACAAAAAATCATTACTATCGTCGTCGTTATAATCATCGCTTTTATGAGTTCCTGTGTCGTAGAAAACGGCATTCGTCATTGCGCTCATGTGCAAAACAACAAGTTATGCTTTATCTTTCTTTTTTTAAGCTCTAAGCTGAGAGTTCCAGATAGATCAAAAGGCCTGACAAAGAATGAACCAACTAGCAGCACAGAGTGATAGAAGTCTCCAACACAGAGAGGCAAATTTGGAAGTAAATTCACGGCTGCCGTTGTTCTGACCACGTAAGCTCCGTAGAAAGCGGCCCTTCCATAAAAGCCTGAGAAACTCGCTCAAAACATGCAGCCCGCCCAAAAAAGAAAATAGCCACCTGTTAAACGCCAACAGCTGCGCAATTTGTGACGTGTCCGACGTATTCGTGCAATATATTCGAGCAACGTGCTTACGGCAGTTTCCCTTTGGCGATGAGCCTAGTGAGGCGCTTATTAAATGATAAATTGGCCACAGGAACTTCCACAGCACAAGGTTGTCCCATAGCGACAGCTCGGATGGCTTCAGGACTCTTGCTCTTGTACATGTTACCCAGCGTGGCCCAGACGACACAGACGTAATATGAAAACTCAGAAATTCATCTTTTGATTTCTTCTAACGTATATATAGATATAACATTATGATGAAATGTAAAGTTAGTTCGCAGAAAAGAATGATTACAAATCCCTGCCTAGGCTTCTTTTTTCTTTTAACTGACAGGCTTTCTTTCTCAGAAAACCATAGGGGTTTCTTTCGTAGCTTCGTGTTGCTACGAAATGTCAATTTTTCTTTATCATGAACTCTCCTCCAACTTGGGGCTTCCGCCGAACTGAGATGTCATATTTAGTGTCATTGTGCTTTGAATTGTGGAATAATTCGCCCTCGTTCTGCTAGCCTCCTGGTCAGCTCAGATCCTAGAGCGATAGACCCGAAATGCGTTGGTTCTAATTCCGGACGAGGAGGAATTTTCCTTCGTGTTCAAAGTTTTTTTTTTTCTGAAGAAAAAAAAAAGCGTATGATTTGACAATAGAAATGTCAAGTTTTCTCTTTCATTTATAAAGGCAGCATGGAACTACCACACATTGCTCATCTGATGAAAGCCCTGCCATCCCGCTAAATGGCAATGCGCTAGTTTTCTAGAACTTCGAAAAATATTTTAATTCCTTAATAGAAAAGAAAATGATAGGACTTGATAGGCTATTAGGAGAAGGAGCTATATTTACATAGGAAATACTGAAACTTTCAGTGGCCACTACACTGGAGCTATAGTGAGGGATTAACTAATGTAATAAGGTATCTTAAGATACAAACGGCAGGAATCGTATCTGTTACAATTAACCAGATAGTATATCTTGTATCTGTACTTCAAATACTTATCAGCTCAGTATCTTCTATCTGTATCATGATACATTTCCAAAGTAATATTGCCCAGCCCTGCCTACTACACACTGTGATAAATTTACTGTTTATTGTCACTCACACGGACTCTAGACAAATGTCAGGGGTGTTGGTAAATGGTTTACGTCACGCTAGTGTATATTATGGTGTTTCAAAATGCCTACGTCACCTAAAAATTTACTCCCAATTTCTAGCAACCCTCCAAGAGACATTGCAGCAAAATTTAAAGGAGATTTAGTGACTTTTCCGTCTGACTTTAGCGACAGGCTTTAAAAGAAATGTGGCAACACTGGTGCTCTGCAGGCTTATCATTAGCCTACTTCTACTCTCTTTTATGATTGGCAGTTAAGACGTTTTATGCTCAATTTATTGTCTCGCTGCACAGCTATAATATATATATATATATATATATATATATATATATATATGATCGGACTGCGGCGATTGCTCTGGCACTACATTCATACAATAAGATAGCTTGCATCTTACGTCATGGACCACCATCTTGGTTCTCCGTCATGCGGCTAGGATAACGCTTAACCTATCATATTCTATAGAGGCCACGGGTGAATATTTCATGGTGCACATTAGGTCCACGGGCTCCAGTGTCATAGAGAGAGACATGGTCGGAGCTCTGCTGGCGTCTGTGCCAGAACCACGGTTGAACCGGCGGAACAACCACGCGAGACGCCAACAGACGCAGCTTCCCATGGTGCTGGTGCTCCAGCATGGGGTTAGAATGACGTCAGTGCAAGCAATCATAGTTACAGTGGGGTCTCAAAGCTGACACCGTCACCTTCTGAAGAACAACTTTTTTTTTAAGGCGAAAGCCTTATATTCCCCCATGACGCGGGAATTCCAGCGAGAGTGCGGTGTTAACATCCGACGGCAAGAAAAGCCCACGTGACCAAGTGATGACGTCACGTTCCGGACGCTAGACCTGCTGCGGCTCGCACTATAAGATCCCCGGGTGAAGAGCCGCGGCGTCGGACGGACGTCGTAGACCACACACAAAAAAAAACTGAATGTCCAATTCGAAAATTGAGATGTCCAACGTTCAAAACTGACCAGGCCCATTCCCAAAATTGACTTGGCCACACCCCAAACGTTTTGGTGGCCCACACCCAAAAAAATTTACTTTAGACAATCGGAAAATTCAGTCGACCCTCGTTCAAAAACGACCTGGCCCACTCCCAAAATTGACAGCCAAATTCTAAAATTGACTCAAAGACTCAAAGTGTGCCGACCAATTTTCTTGTTTGTATTCGCAGGCTCAGAGGCTGAGAGGAACCTACGAGACGTGGCAAGAAACGACTTCGTATCAATATCCAGGGCGTTTTACGCAGCGGATCGAAGATATGCCACGAATTCATTGAGCGCATCAAGCACCGAATCCATCTTGCATACCGACACAGCAATGCTCTTCAATGTCATTGCTGTGAAGCGTGAAGCCATCCTATGAAGCTGCACTCGCGGAAACTGTGATGATGATTCAGTTTTCTCAGCGGTAAAGCCTTCGGCTCACAGCTGACAGAGAAGCCATGTCTGCCTTCGTGGTCGACCTAGTACTTTTCCTAATTAAAGTCCTCGTTACCGCTTGCGACATCATCACTCTTCCTATCTATTTCGTACTTCACAAGCCCTGGGTCTACTGGAAGCAAAAACGAATGCGCTTCGCCAAGCCTATCAAACAGGGGGACCCATCGTCACCATACATGCGCCCTGAAAAGCTCGAGATAGAATGCCTGAAAGGTGTGCAAACGTTGGACGAAGCTACCCGCAAAGCCATTCGTTTGTACCCCGAGCGACCCGCTTTAGGAACTCGGCCCGTCCTGGGCCAAAGCGAAGAGAAGCAACCGAACGGCAGTGTCTTCAAGAAGCTCGTTCTGGGCGACTACCGGTGGCTCACATACGAGAAGGTTGACCAGCAGATTGACCTGGTGGCTCGCGGTCTACAGTCAATAGGTCTGAAGCCCCGCCAGTATTTGGGCATCCTGGCCGAGACACGCGCCGAGTGGTTTATAACAGCGCAGGCGTGTTTCCGCACCAACGTCTCACTAGTCACTCTGTACGCGACGCTTAGCAACGAAGGAATCGTGAGTGCCGTCAACAGGACCGGACTGACACACCTTGTCACCTCGGCGGATCTTCTGCCCCGGGTGCTAAGTATCGCGGACAAGACGCCGTCACTTACCCACATTGTCTACATGGAGGACGCTCACTCCAAACGTGAAGCACCGCTAGCTCAAGGTCCTCAGGCAAGTGCACTAAGTGCCTTTTTTATGACTCTACTTAATCGCGATATTGTCACGCGTACTTCAATACGTTCGCTGGTGAGCTATACTTGCTGATGCAGCTACGTGGTAGTGTTCCGGCAGATACAAAGCATAGAACAAGACAAGTGCGATGAAGCAGCAAGAAAAAAAATACGAAAAAAAAACAGCACAGGAGACAAAGCCGGCTAACTAGAGAAAGTGGGACTGTGTGTCAGCACACCATACATTGTATTAGCGAGAAATGAACACGTTTGCCTGTAAACAGACAGGGAATGACTTTTGTATTTGTTAGCGAACAATGGCGACGCAAAGACACGCGATTGCCTTATTTCCCTTGTGTCATCTTAAGTACTTAGGTCATTGCATATATGCGGAGTTAGCCCTCCACAGCTCTCTCTCCTGCTCATTATTTTGCCTTATACACACTATGCGCTGAAACACTGTCACAAAGGAGTCGCGAGTACATTTCGAATTTTGACAGTGGCCGTTTTTCGGCGAAATATCGCTGTTATCGCTAGGCGCAAGATGCGCCCAACTGTATCCGAAATTTCTTTAGTGGTGTCAAGAATGCCATAGAGCAAGATTCCAGTCTAATGAGAACGCTATAGAACGTCGTGTCTAAAGCGTTTTACGTTCTCAAGTGCATGAGCAGTAGCGGGAATGTGAAACTTGACAAACTGAACGTGTCGCTAATTCAAGTTAAACATGAATAAATAGTTGATCTGCGCGTTAAATTCGACGACCGACTACTGTGCATAGGCTGCTATCGTTGTGATTTGGGTGTTGCTTGTCCCTCTCGGCAAACGTTTGCCCAGCAAGGAGCTAGATCCTTAACTCGCACTTAGGGCAGTGCTAACATTTTCACGGCCACTACAGCTGGACAGTATAATTTGTTGGCCGAAACGGGCTAGCCATAACCTTAAAGGAAAAAGAAAGATCAGCGTAGCATATAAATAGCAAACGCGCGTTGGCAACGTTTCAGTGCCTTGCACGACGCTGTTCCCACGTAATGAACCGTTAAACTTCAGTGAATGCTACAGGGCTTCGGCTGAATTGCCAGAAGGGTTTCTTCTTCTTTCTGGGATTTTATGGGCCAAAATTAGTTCCGATTATGAGGCACGCCGTAGTGGAGGGCTCCGGATCAATTTTGACCACCTTTGGTGGATTTATTTTGACCACCACCTCGGTTCTTTAACGTGCACTGCAACGCAAGCACACAGGCGTTTTTCCATTTCGCCTCCATCGAAATGCGGTCGCCGCGGCCGGCATACGATCCCGCGATCTTCAGTAAAAGTATAATACTTTAGACTTTAGAGGAAGCTTTAGCTCGAGCAAAGTGTTGGTTTGGGCAAGTTGGTAGCCCACGGTAACGCATTGACAGCGTGAGTAAAAGAAAAAAAAACATGTTTTTCTTTATCTTCTACGCACGATGTTATTCTGTTGCCTTTACCTCGACGCTAACTCCAGTTTTCCTATTCAGATGCATGTCAAACGCAGGAACACTCTCCCTCGATAACCGCTAAATCAATTTGAATCAAAGTTTCTTTCTTAATTTAAAAGAGAAAGTTAAATTGTACCGACTGTATGAAAGATTTTCATTAGGGTCTTGTAGTTCTTACAATACTTGTCGAAAATTGATAAGCTTAACAAAACTTGAGGCACAATGTGCACAAATACGTAACTGCGCAACGAAAACAGATTCCGCTGTTCTCTAAACTGCAACTCTGAGAGCACATCAAAAGAAAGGAGCAACATGATACTTTCGAGCTCCCCCTCGACCTCTCTCGGTGGTTGTGCGCTCGCCGCTCCGTAACTGAATGGGCATTGGAGTTCGAAAAATGGAATCGCTCTAAGAAACAAAGCTATAAATCAGGCATTGATGGATATATGAAATAGACGAATTTGGAAACATACGACAGATTTCAGCTACGCTACGGTTTTCTTTTTATTTCTGACTTGAACTCGCCAGACGTTTCAAAAAGCGACTTTGGCATGAGAGAAACATGCATGCAATCACGACCTATTAGTTAGACCGTTAGAGTATTGGGCTGCTGTGCTGGAAGACAGGTTCGATGCAACCATCGGTCACGCATTGGTGCGCAACTTACAATATGCCTTTTTTTTTTTTTACACGATGCAAGAAGTAAGGCGTGTAGGCTATCTCGAGGCGTAAGCGATTTAGAGGACGTCTGGTGTGCGGTCAATCTTCAGGTTTACAATAAAAAATGTCACAGTTTCGCCCTACGGGCGAAGCAATGAATGCGATAGCAACACAGCAATGTCATACGAAGTAAGGTGAGCGGCCTTGGTAGCAATATGAATTGTAGTAAACATGAGCTGATTAAGTAAGCAGGTGTGCTGCGGCGTAAGTAGACCGACATGAAGAGAGACTCGATGACCACGAGAAGGCGCGTGTGAAACGGTGGTGTTGATGAGAAGCGCTTACCGTGGGCAGCGCGTGCGAAGGGACACACCTGTAGTGCTGCACTGCCGATCTGGGCAGCATTGCATGTGTAGCGCGCGTTGGAAAATGTGGCCCGACTATTACTAACTGAATGAACAAGCGTGGTGTGAGCGCGCACAAACAAACATGAATAGATCACACTGAATGACTGCAGCCAACGACTGTCAAAACGCTGGCAGCGAAGCGCATACGCCCGCAGCGGGCGAAGGTACGTGCGGTCTATCGCTTCAACGGAAACTGAGAGGCGAATGCACGGCGCATAAAGGTCAGAGCCGTGTGGAGATAAGAGACGGTGCGGTCGAACGAACGACGAGCGCGGTTGTTGGCAGCGTAGAAGTGCCCCCCCCCCCCCCCCCCCTCTGCTCCCTCCGGCGCTGGCTTTCCGCTTCCTTGCTTGCGCGTCGGAGATTGAGTGCGTTCGCTCTCCGTGATAGCGCGCGTCCCCGCATGCTTCCGCTGGGGCATACGGCGCGCGGCGAAGATTTTATCTATACGGAACCTCACGGCAACGCCGACAACGACGGCGACGCCGACGGCAGAAATCCGGTTGAAGTGTCCATATAATTGCTATCGCAATAAAACAGGTCGGTGGCGGGCGACCGCTTATTCTGCCGAAGTAATCTGAAGGGAGCAAGTGCACGAAGCTCCCATGCGCGGCTTCCACCGCGAAAAACACGGACGTGTGATTTCCGCGAAGGCGTATTATATTTTGGCTCGAGTCTAAGTGCATGACTTCTGCTCTTCTACTGCAGGTTATACCATTCTCTAGCCTTCAAACCTTGGGAAGCCACCGCTACATGGAAGAGTGTCCGCCTGGGCCTGACGATATCGCCATCATCATGTTTACGAGCGGATCCACAGGGATTCCCAAAGGTGTCATGGCTACGCACAGCAATCTCATGACGACGATGAGATCCTTCGGATTCTTCTGCCAGAGCTTCGGGGTCGCAGGGAGCGAAGACGCCTACATCGCCTTCCTGCCGCTCGCCCACATGCTTGAACTTTCTTTCGAGATATTGCTGATGAGCGTCGGTGGACGCATAGGCTACTCGTCTCCTCTCACCCTCACCGACAAATCAAACGGCATCGCCCCGAGCTGTCGCGGAGACGCAACCGTTCTGAAGCCGACTCAGATCACTTGCGTTCCTCTCATAGCAGACCGTATCCGAAAAGCAATCAACGAAACGGCCGCTTCCAAAGGCACCTGGTGCAAGGCACTGTTCGACTACGCGGTTAAATACAAATGCTTCTGGCTGGACCTCGGTTTCAATACTCCTCTCCTCAACCGTTTACTTTTCAATAAGACAAGCCGCCTTCTCGGCGGCAAAACCAAGTTAATCGTGAGCGGCTCGGCCCCACTGTCCGATCAAACGCGCTGGTTTCTGCGGGCCTGCTTGAATTGCGCCGTCGTCGAGGGGTACGGCCTGTCAGAGACCAGCTGCGTGACCACCGTCATGGATCGGCGGGACACCAGTACGGGCCGCGTCGGATCCCCTCTGCCCGGTTGCTACCTGCGCCTGGTCGACTGGCTGGAAGGCGACTACAGCAACACCGACAAGCCCAACCCTCGCGGCGAGGTCGTCGTGGGAGGTCCGTGCGTCACCAAGGGCTACTTCAAGGATGAAGAACTTACGCGAGAGTCGTTTCGCGAAGAAGACGGCATCCGCTGGTTCTACACGGGCGACGTCGGCGAAATCTTTCCAGACGGCACGCTCAAGATCATCGACCGCAAGAAAGATATTGTCAAACTCCAGCATGGCGAGTACGTGGCACTCGCGCGCGTCGAGGCAGTGCTCAAATCATGTCCTCTCGTTGAAAACGCGTTCGCGTATGGGAACTCCCTGTACACCTACCTCGTGACGTTCGTATCGCCAAACTACGATCAGCTGCAGCGGTTGGCCCGACGCCTCGGGAGGGGACACTTGGTGACTATGAAAGAGCTCTGTTACGACGCCCAAGTAGCTAGCGCCGCCGAGGAGTCGATTCTGAACTACGCGCGTTCGTGCGATTTGCAGAAGGCCGAGGTGCCGCGTAAGGTGAAACTGTGTCACGAGCCGTGGACGCCGGACACGGGACTGGTCACGCCTACGCTCAAGCTTTGCAGAAAGCCGCTGCAAAAGTACTACCAGAGTGACATTAACGCCCTCTACGAGCCGGATGAGAAAAACATTGTGTGAGGCATGAAGCACCACAAATAGCTCTGCCAGAAATTGCAGTACCTGTCATGTTCGAGATACTGTTCTACATGGCTTACCTGGAGACGTGTAAGCGTTGATACTCATGGACCGCACTGGAGTCACACTGACTGAGGATGTTGCCGCGAAATGACATAGCTACAGGCCAAGAAGGGGACGCCACCCCAATATTACAAACGGTTGACGGAGACCAGGCGTAAAAAAAGGCATGTGTATTGCACAACAGGCGTCAGCCCTACCATGGAACGCCTCCTATACATATAGGAATCGCGTTAGCCTGCAAAATAAACGCGACAGTCACTTGGACTCTCATACCACGTCTTTCCAAGACAAACACACCCAGGGACGACGCACATACAAAAGAGACTAGTCATCTCTTGTGGGACTTGGCGCGTTAGGCTGGAGTGGACCACCGCATGCGAAATGTGTATGTGTGTGTTTGTGTATGTTTTATTTTGATCTGTCCCCCTGTCAAACTTAGGCAACGCTGTCTTGATTCTATGTAGTAAAAATAAACCAATCAATTCTATTAGTAAAGGAATCTCAACCACTGAACAATTGCGTCGACTGAATAAAGGTTTGTTCATTGCGGTGTTTATTCGGGCTAAAAGCCATCAAATCTCTGCAGAAACAGCCACTAGTGGCACTAATATTCAGAGCTTATAACAACAATTTAGTTAATACTAATACTAATTAGCAGGCCTCACATTCATTCGGTGGGCCTGTATTAACAAGGACAACACATGTTCGTCTTTCGGTTCATTTCGTAGGCCCTTACCATCTCATTCCTTTCTTACCAAAGAAAGGAACGTATCAAAGAAAGGTGCAGGTCTTAACAGGCTGTATTATAGGCCATAATATAACAGGCCAGCCATAACAGGCTAAACAAAGTTAGGGAAATTTTTTCATTAAAAAAAAAACTTGAATATACAGAACCATACAAAGCAGTTTGCCTTTACCTCGAATAGAAACGTTTGACCAGATAAACTGAGAAGTATGTAAACAGGGATTTAGATAACTCATTAAAGCTTGAGTTTAAGCTGCATATTGGTTATTCACTTTTCCGGTGAATGAGACCGACCAGGGAGCAAATATAAATCTCACAATAAGTAAAACGGTCTGGAGACGGAAGCTTAACGCATGTGTAAAGGAACAAATCAGTCTTCCATCATGGCAGTCTTCATCCATGTAAAAGTAAGCGAAATTTAGCATCGGGAACGCTTTGGCCACTCGTCATCACGTTACATCACCTGGATATCATTCACGATATTAAAAGTATTTGGAACAAAAAGGTCACTTTTTTTTTTTTGCGGCATGACAATACTCCGTAGCATGGCGAGTTCCGGCTCTTCCTTTATACAGGCGCACTAACCATCGCGAAGCAAAATAGGAGGGTCACAACACAAAACTCTCACGGCAAACTTTAAATTGAGGCATCTGGACCGCGGTATAATGTAGCAATCCTTCCGCTGGAGTCCAGTCCGTCACTCTTGTCAACCATTCAGAGCCGGCTAGTCTAGTTGACAACGAGAGTAGAGAGCCCCTCGGCGCGATGATGACTAAGCGTGACAAGGAATGGCATTGGCATAGAGTAGTTATGTTACACCGGCCTTTAGGGTTACTTTTACGTATTGTTTTAACACGCAGAACTTCCCCTTTCCACTTAGGTAAGATTTGGCTCCAGTATGTCTGATGTCTTTATCAGCAGAAAATCTGCGGTAGCTAAGCGCACACCGAGCCATGGTTAAGAGCCAAGGGTCGGGAGCCGATGACAAGCATGCAGCAAAGTCTTGTCAAATATACGGTGACACTTGTAACAACAATTCTCCGCCTTCGTATCTGCTCGATTACGTGTAATTCCATTAGACAAAATCGAAAATTTAAACTAATTGAGATCTGCGATTTTTCTTGCCGAAACCCCGATCTGGTTATGAGGCCCGACATAGGAGTCTGCTCCGGTTTATTTTCGACCACCTGGCGTAGCTAACGGTACACGAGAGTTCTTGCACTCCACCCTGTCGGAATGCGGCCGCCGCGGTCGGGATCGAACCCGAGACCTCAGCAGCGCCATGCCATAGAGCGACTGGGTAACCGCGGCGGGAAGCGTAATAAACATAAAAGTTATGAGACCATTCGCATAGTCTGCGATGACACGGGCGACATCGTTTCGTTCTTTGTACATCTGTAATGGGATGTATGCTACTCGTTCAATTCCACGTACCGTGACTCCTTCGGTGACCGTTTTGAAGTGTACGAGGATTTCCCGTTGTCGTTCACTAATATACCGGGTTCCCTAATATACAGCGAACACTTTCAAAATGTTTTAAAGGTTGTCTGTGAGAGATAGCACAATTCTAGTTCGTGAGCTGGTCTACTCGAAGAGGCGGACATATTTCCCCCACAAAAATTGAAATGCATAATCGAGTAATTAACACAAATTCACTAATTATGTTTTAACTAGTTACCTTATGGTCCATACTACAATTTACAAATTCTAACCGTGGACTTGGCAAAGCGGATCCACTCGGAATGAATCCTCAGGATGACGCCAGTTTCGAGATATTAATTCCCGAACTTTGCGGAGCAATGCGTTGGTGTTCCACCACCGCAATCGTAGATTTATTTATTGTCCAACCTTAACAAGCGCCACAAACCTCGTTTGCTCTGCTTCTAACAGAGCGTTATAGCTCAACGGGTTTACTGGCCAGCGGGCTAGCGGAGACGTCACTGCGCATGCGCTGTACGCTGGGGCGGCCAGCGTGTTTACGGAGCGGGCCCTTCGCTCCGCTGGTTTCAACTCCCCAGCTATATGCTAGGCACTATACCCCAGCGGAGCGCACGCAACGGACCGGCATTTTTACGAAACAAACATGGCGACCACCCGCGCGAACAGCCGCATGACGTCGGCGTCGTATTCAAACGCGGCGCTGGCTCGCCTACAGGCGAGAAAGCCTCGGATGTGTTTCACCACTGAAGAGAACCTCTCTATACTGCGAGAGGTTTCAGCGAAGAGGCCGTTTGGCGACTATTTGAAGTGGATGAGCGCGATCGAGAACCCGTAGTGCCTAGAATATACTGGCTAGTGCGCGGAGCGCGCGCATTCTGTACGGGCGAGGACGGCCCCGCTCGCGATGACTGCGCGCAGAGGACGTAAGGGGCGCTGCGTGCCGAGTGGGTGCATGGAAGCCGCCAAGCTCCAGTTGTCCCATTGCTCCCGGAGCCTCGCCCGATTGCTTAGGGAATTTCATACGTATGAAATCAGGCATCGTCTCTTGGATTGTGAAGTTGGAAGACGCTAAATTTGAGCAGCAACATAGAGATGTTGCTGTTCCGAGTGTGAAAGGAGCCCGCGAATACACGCAGAATTGCCGCGCGACTGGCCGCTCGAGGTACTTTGCGTGTATTCGCGGGCATCTTTCACGCTCGGAAAAACATATTTATGTAGCACGTATTGAGCAACAGAAAGCTGTATCGGAAGTTTTTCATGTTGCTCTACAATTTTCTCATTGACACTTTGATAATTAGGACATTACTTCTCGAGTTAGATAATTAATTACAATTAACTAATTAAATCTCGGTAACGAAAAAATTACTGGCGGCTACTCCACTGCACTGGAAACAATACGCACTAGGTTTGCTTCGCGTAACGCCGTTCCTCTTTTTTTAAATCGTGCTGCGTGATAGCTGGGACACCCTGTATAACAAAGCGTTTTGTAAAGAACGCTCCAAATACACGGAGAAAGAAAAAGTTTCATTCGCGCTGCTCCGCAGCGCTTCGGAGCGCGCGGATCACGGCGCGGACTGAACGCAGATGCACCCACTCGCACAACAGCGCATCCAAGCGGGCGCCGCCGCAAATCATCAATGTCGGGGCCTTCTCCATGGAGGAAGGAAGTATTTTTCTGCCTCCATGGCCTTCTCCTAGCCCGGCGTCGGCACACTAGCCAGTATACTCTAGGCACTATACCCGAAGCGAGCGCTTGGCCGCAAGCTGACGATAACTCCAACCTTGTTCGACAGGTGGCGCAGCAAAGCGCTCTGTTCGAAAATCACTGGAACCTGGACTTTACTCAGCTCTAAAGCTCCTCTATATAAAAAAAACATCACATCATCTCACCCTACGGGTAACCATGGTGGGATGCGAAAGCATCGCGGGGGGTGTGCATCGAGTTTCCGTTTCAGTTTCACTTGGCAACCCAACCCAATGAAAGAGAGAGAGAGAGAAGAACGCTGACGTTCCACTTCGGCGTGCCGAGCCCGTGTTGCATCCGTAGAAGTTTCCTGCCGACGTTGACGTTTACGTTCGGCTTCACTGGCCCGAAGTTCGGGGTCCGCTTGCCGACGCAGACGTTTACGTTCGGCTTCCCGGCCTACCTCTGCTCCGCGGCGGTGGCGCTGCCGCTGCAACTAGCGCCGACGTTGACGTTGCTCATGGCGTTTCGCACATCGTTGCACAGAGAGAGAATGACGGAAGCACAGCGAACGCGCACTTTATACTGCGCCGCGACACTTGCGCGGCCTACCGGCGTCGTACCCTTAGAGAGAGAGGGAGAGTGAGAGAGTTATATGCCATTATTTGCTGCGCCGCACCTGTGGCGGAGAGGGGAGGAAGAGAGCATACCTGCGTAGGAGTGGAGAATGAGGGAGAGCTGCGCATGCGCAGCGCGGACACCGCAGAACGGACACTGCCCCGAGCATAAGATTCTCTCGCACATAGAATAAAGAAGCAACTAGCTCTCGCGTAGCGACGCTCTCCTCCTTCCTCGACCGTTGCGCCGCCTACACCGCTTGAGCGTAACAGAAGACCCTTCGCAGAGCGAATGCACGCATAGCAATGCCGTGCGCTTTAAGCGTTAGCGTTCTAGCTCCGAGTAACTTCGCATATAGACCTTTTCGCTGTTTACAAGCATGCGCCCTGGATGGCTTCCGGTTTGCAACACTCCAATTGCTAGTAGATACAGCGTTCGACCGCTGGCGCCACGCTGCGCCGCTCGCGCGTACCGCGTTTCTAGGTGGTTTCTTTCGCCGAGGGCGCTCGAACGCAATCATATGGTTCGTATGAATGCAACCCTTGGAAGCGTGGCTGTATGGCTGAGTGGTTACGGCGCTCGCTTCGGGATCATGCGTACGCGGGTTGGAATCCCGCCCTGGCTAGAAATTTTTTTTCTTAATATCACGCTTTTCCTTTTTTCCCCCTCTCTGTTTGCCAGCGCGGTCGTTTGAACACCGGTGCCACGGCGGCAGCCGTGGTGCCGGGCGCCGACGCGAAGCGGCGGTCGTTGGGGTGTTGCGGAGCGCAGCGTAGCAACACCCCATATAAAAAAATACTGCTCCAGTCAGGTAGACTGCTCCCTCCCTGATAGTGAGATATTTGGATCATCAAAACAGTGATGCGTTTATAATACCACCGATGCCAACAGCAGGCTAGTGACCACCAGCCCAACGTTTTCTCCGTCAACGCCTCCTCCGTTCGAACGGTGGCAGCTAGAAACATGGTACGCGCGAGCGGCGCAGCGTGGCGCCAGCGGTCGAGCGCTGTATCTACTAGCAATTGGAAATACGCTTCCGGCTTGGCTCAATGACGTGGTCTGCTAAATATAGCGAGCAATAAAGGCAATGGCGGTGATATAGATTAGCAAGGCCGCGATTTTGTAGCGATGCCTTTCGCTCGATTATATGCCACTCTTATCATCCACCATTCACGGCCGGCTGATCACTTTGATAACGCGGGCGGGACATCGCTCTGACCACTGACAAAGCGCGAAAAGTGCGAAAAGGAATATCATCGGAGAAGGAATCGCGGCCCAGCAGTGCGCTTTATGATCCGGCACAGTAGACTGATAAGGCCGTGACTGGAAGTTTCTTGGGAGAGCACTATCGCTGCTGTTATCGCGCGAGCGAAATCTTCTATAGCATAGGATTTCTGCGCGAAGGGTTATACTTTACATATATATACAGGGTGTTTCATTTTAGCTGCACCAAATTTTTAAAAATTGCCTGTGGCAGATAGCACAATTATAATCCTTGATCTAAACTACTCGATGAGGCGGCCATTACTTCCACGAGAAATAAAAACGCTTAATTGAGTAATTAACATAATTACGGTAATTAACTTTTTAATTATTCATTTTACGGCACATCTTTCAATCTACGAATTATAGCCGCTGAGTTCGCAAGGCGATGTATTCACTTGGAACGAATTCTCAGGACTGCACCAGTTTCGAGATATTAATTTTCAAAGTGTCCGACGAAATACATGGGCGTTCCAGTTAACTTTGTGCTTCAATGCCTAAAACAGCGTTTTCCTCAAAAAGTTAACTGGAACGCCCATACATTTCGTCGGACACTTTAAAAATTAATACCTCGAAACTGGTTCAGTCTTGAGAATTCGTTCCAAGTGGGTACGCCTTGCGAACTCAGCGGCTATAATCCGTAGATTGAAAGATGTGCCGTAAAATCATGAATTAAAAAGTTAACTAGCGTAATTATGTTAATTACTCAATTAGGCGTTTTGATTTCTCGTGGAAGTAATGGCCGTTTCATCGATTAGTTTAGATCAAGGATTATAATTGTGCTATTTGCCACAGGCAATGTTTAAAAATTTGGTGCAGCTAAAATGAAGCACCCTGTATATTGAGACGTGCACTTTTTCTATCCTTCACCGGTGACCGCTTTTCTTGGGCTAACAAATGCTAAACATTATCACTCGGCGCAGGACGCGCCTGCATGTATCGGAAGTTTCTCGAACGTTGTCGATGCTTCTATCCGTTGTCTGTTGTCATCGACGCTTATGTAATCTGATTGTATGAGCGACGCAAACTGTCTAGTACTTTCTGGAAGACACGAGGGCACCAGGGATTACTCTGGAACCTTCGATGACTCATGTAGAAAAGTTGACGCATTTCGCCGCTGATCAGATCTCCACGATCACCGACTGTGTTCGCCGATGTATATCGTTGTGCTTCGAGTGCAACTTGCTTTTGTGGGCACTGGTTCGCCCAATAAAAAGTCCGTTTCATCATTCACAGTTTTGCGACTGTTTTCTGCAATGCAACTACTACGTGACAATATATACAAATTCAATGACGGCAGATTCTTTTTCATGTTTTGATAACTATATTTATAAATATCTAAACGAGCGCTAACGCCATACCATGACGATTCCGAATGTATCGCGTGCACCACATTTGTCAAGGGCGTGTCGCAAGATCTTGTTGCGCATGGTTGTGAATAGCACGGTTACGATCGAATGCCAACATCTTGGCCTCCAGCAAAACCTCAGTAAGCTAAATAATCCGCTCCGTCCTTGCAACTTGAATTCGCTGCGCGTATAAGCTAGGACTCTCAATGGCTGGCGGAGGGCACGGACGCACCAGCCTTAGTGTCGTATAGCAAGTGCGTCTCAGAGACATAGTGGCCTTACGAACTAATAGTTGAACGAACGTGTAAACGACTAAATTAACGACGACTAAACCAGCCAGTGAACGAGCAGGCGACCGCATGTTTTCTTTGCGAGTGCTCCACCCCCGCATCGTAACCTTCACACACTTTAAAGCTCACGCAAATTAGCACGTACGTCTCAAAGACCTATGATGCTGTCGTTCGGCGACGAACGCACCCCATAACTCGGTTTCGGGAGAGCACGCACGCTTTTCATCGGTGCCTTTGTATCGCAAATCCACCGGGCGGCCGCCAACGACGAACAAGAACAAAAGAGGCAAACAAAGCTATTCGCTCTAAAGAAAGCTAGTAAGTAACCACAAAAGGCAGCGCTGCTTTCCTAAGATGAGTTTTCATGCTCGAGCCTCAAATGTCAAAAGGATTGAGCTGAATCGTAAAAGCTTCGTAATCACGTTTTCACACGCCTTTTCGCGTGCCCGCGAATTCAAGCCTGTTGGCGCACAGGACGATTAAGCTTCTTACCTTTGCTGAAACCAATTTGGCATCCGAAGGCGCAGCAGGTCATGGTGATGGAAATTGCCGCGAAGCGTCCGTCGCACTTGCCGCAAAACATAGTTCCAGGCATTCGCAAGCCAAAGCAACACGGAAGAGCAACGGCGCCAACATGCGCTCCTCGCCAGTCGGTAGACGCTTATCAGGCGAAAATGGCGATGGAGTACGATCATAAACAAACGCAGCCAGCGTCCGGCGGCGCAACGGCCCAGGTGATGCCATTAGGCCAATACCGGTAAGTGGTTCTTGAGGGAAAGGGAAAGGTTGGCGCTATCTTCTGCAGCCCTTGAGGGAGCACGGCTCAGCGGCGACGGCCTCGGACAGTGCGTGCGAGGAGGAGGCGGCATTCTTCAAAGCGTGACGCTACTTTTTACATGAAGGGGTTTTACTAAGTTCTAAAGTTCCTGTATAGTGAAGTACCGCCATCTACTCACCGTCTCCTCTCCTAAAGCGCTATTTTAACACGAAAGTGTTTTATGCCGGGGTCCACCAAGACTTCACTGACGTATTTCCGTCACGGAAATACGTCATAGAACATAATACAAAGAAAGAAACCAGAAGAAAAAGTTCCACAAACATGCAAAATTTGGAAATCGAACCCACGACCTCTCGGTCCGCGACGATAGATCGCCGAGCGTTTAACCCATTGCGCCACAAACGCATTTGCAGAGAGCTACACAGACGCGCTTTATATATCTAACACTCCTCCGTGTACCCGCGCTCTTGCTCGGGGCGGTGCCGCCGCCTACGAGCAGAAAAGAGAAGTACTGCATTATGACACTAACGCGCACCGACAGTGAACGCTTCGGTGGTCTCAGCACTACGATATAGTGCCTAGAATATACTTACTAGTGTGCCGACCGCGGGCTTTCCGGCGGCACGGAGAATGATGCCTTCCGCCGGCGGCCACCAGACGGCGATAGCCGTACGGACCGTGCTATGCCGAGCGGCGTCTCTAGCCAACGCGCGCGTGTGCGACAGACGCCAATGGGCTGTCCCAGCCCGTTTCGCTCTGCGGAGCGTTGGTTGAGGTGCAACGTGTAGTCGAAAGAATATGATTTCGTTGCACTTACAAACGATCGTAGGCACAGTTATCATTATAACGCTACACGATACGGGGTTTTTCTGCGAAAAATACCAATAAATAAATACGTGGTTTCCGAAGAAGTGTAGCTTTTTTCGACAGTAAACTATTATATGCGAGACATGTCCACAAATGCTAAATTCGCACCAAGTTGTATCTAATTACCATAAATTAAATTAATTAACATAAGTGACGGTAACTAAACAGGGCACATTTTCATGGGTGACACGCTGTCGACTAATTTTGAAGGAGCGCTCAATGTAGCAATTATTAAAGTGTTTCTCACACGCGACAGCCGCCAGAGTTAGCCTTCGATCAGCCCTCTTATATTCTTCTCCCACTCGCCAAAACGTTCTGGCCAGTCAACAGGCGCGCTGAATAATTATTGAGACTTGCTCGTTGTTTGAGCGGTATCCAGTTGTACAATATAGTACAAAACAGGTGCTGTGTTTACGCCTCGTTTTCTGCGACGACATCTCGGTTCCGTCCGTGAACAGACACAAGTGCGAACCACGCGCACAGAAAGAAACCCAGCAATGACATGCGGAGGCACCACATGCTACTTGCTCGAAAGCTACAACGCGCCGCAACCGACTGCGCTTACGAACGCGCATCCGAAGTGCACCCGAAGCGCAAGTGACGCGTGATGCGCCGCTCGGTTAGCACAGTCCCAAACAGTGTCGCCGTCTGGGGGCCTCCGGTGGAAGGCATCACCGGCGGTGCCAGCGTCTCCCATTGGAAACGCCCGGCGGTCGGCACACTAGTAAGTATATTCTAGGCACTATAACTACGACGCCTCGATGCCAGCATTCGAAGGGACGCTGGCATCAAGAAGCACTACCAACGCCACCTAGGTGGCGTTCACCGTACTCAGCACAGCGGAGCGTGGCCTCCGCAATTAGCTCTGAAAATGTTTCTGAAGTTGATCGCGGAGGCTGCAATTACGACGCGCTGTACGCGCTGATTTGACTCGGTGACGATTCAGTTACGTGCTTTGTCTTGCGCGTTGTATTAGTGTGTCAGTTACGTGCTTCGTCTTTCGCGTTGTGCTAGCGTGTGCAGCGTAGTGCAGCTTCCATATGCACGACGGTTGCTCATGGTCATCGACGTTGGTAGTCGTGATGGAGGAGACGTGCCACCAGGCGTCAGCGTGGGTGCATCAACGCCTAAGGGCGCTTTAGCCACAAAACACCAATAGACATTATATATCAATGTGCAATAAACATTACACTACTTCTGTGAAGACACGTTTCACTTTCGTGTTCTATACCGATTCCTATATAAGAGGGATCAACCACATTTTTTTTTCTTTACTTTTTGCTTGCGACAGCAAGTCGACGGTGGCGCCCCTAGAAAGTCCCCGTTGAAGCTTTCAGGCAGGGCGCGCGCCGCGGCTGCGCCGCCGGCGACTGCGGCTGCGCAGAGTGACTTTCAACATGGCTCTGAGGCGAAAAAAAAATATGAAGAAGTAAAAGCGCGCGCTATCATCGTCCAATAGGAGATACAAGAGGGAGAGAAGCGGCGTTGATCAAAGGATGGCGGTAGTTTTCCTGTATAGGGACTTTAATCAATTCTATCTCAGTTACACCGAGCGGGAGATCGCTGAGCTAAATATATTCCTTTCGTGCGGCAATTCGCTTCCCTCTCCGCTCGCCCGCTGGTCCGTAAACCAGCTCTCTATTATCGTTTCCTTCAAGCGCCAGCTTTGAGGCCAAACTCGAAAGGCGCGCGAGCCGTCGCACGCCATTTAGCTTTGGCGAGATAAGCAGACCGCAACGTGTTTTCTGGGCGTGCGTGAGACCGCAGCCACGAGCGAAACATGGCAAAACAGACCTGTCAAGTGAGCGAACTCTCCCCGGCCGGTCAGCCACAAGCGAAAGACAAGTCGACCAGTCAAATACAGTCAAATCGAGCTGCGTTCCAGCTATCGTCAGCAGCCGCAAACATACCGGGATATTATCTCGAAAAGAGCGCCAAACACTTCGCGGCGCAGGCGTCAGTCCAAGACGGTCCAGGTCACGCTGCGGAGCGTTCGCGTTAAGCGTGCTGACGGCAGTACATCTACTTTCACATGGTGGAATGGTGGCGGAATTTTTTTTATCGTGCTTCGTCCTCTCGATACTGGTAGGTATGTTCTTGGCATACAATGATCGAAATGAGCATAATAACGTGATTCTAAATAGTTTTTTTTTCACACTGCACGCAGTCGCACGGCAAGTTATAGTGCCTACGTGTTTACTTATAACAGATGGACACGAAGAAAGTATGAGCACCATGGTCTGTATAGGCTGTATGCACAATGACAAGCAACACACTGAGCAACATAACTGATTACTGGGCCAGTGTTGTGTGCATGAGATAGAAGCGTTACATTTTAAATCGCGTGTATAGCCATTTACAGGCGCTTTATTCTTTTCTAGCGCAGTCATCAGAGAACACATAATTTCCGCATCTAGGTGTGTCATCACTGAAGGGGACCCCAGCAAATTTAGGAACTGAACATGCGTCTCGTGTAGCTGAGCGAGATCGAGCATTGCACGATTATAGCAATTGAAGGACCCTGACATATAGCGCAAAAAAAAAAAAACAAGTAAGATATTTACACATGCGCAGCTCTCTCTGTGCATGCTAGTCATATGCAACTTTCTCGTATCGCGGTCCCGACTTCTCGAATGCATGCGGCTCATTCACATGTGCATGTAAAACACAGAACACGGAAACCGTCAAGTTCCGTTCAGTTTTTTTGTTTCACTTGCCGTATAACGGAACAATCGCTGCGCAAGTTGCAAATTCGACACGCACACCCAATCGCTTTCTTCTCACGTTTCTTTCGTATCCGAAATACGGTACAGGTGGACCTTCGCGGGATTTCCGTCTGGAAAATGATCTGAGCAGACCCAAGATAAACACGCCGATACGCCATAAATGGCAGTGTTATCGCAGTCCCGCAGCGCAGGAAGGCAGGCCGCATAATATCGCGTAATTTACACAGCAAAACGAATTGATAGCTTTCACGTGACGTCACGCACCCACCTTATCACCGTTTTGGGGCACCAACATGACGACTACGAGCACTTCCAGTCCAATCCATCGTATCGAAAGCTTTCACGTGACGTTACGGACCCAGTTTAATCATCGTGTTGGTGCACCAACATGGCGGCTACAATGACGTCAGTGCAAGCCATCTATGCCCAACGGAGGTAACTTGCTGGGCACGAAGGGGGGGGGGGGTTCTTTTTTTTCTTTCTTTTTTCTTTTTCGAAGCCACTATCCAATGGTGTTTCTTAGGATGCGGCGAACTCGTGCAGCCGAATACGCAGCACACAAAGTTGCAATGACTTCGTGCACGTCGCAGGGTTGTGATATCAGCAGCTTGCTCTTTAGCTGGTTGTTGGTTCAACCAATGAAGTCACAGAGCCACCGAATGACTAACTTTTGTACACACTCGTTCTCAGTATATGCGGGAAACGAACAGCTCAGCAGGTGCCGTAAGAACAGGTCTAAAAAACACCGCTACAAGGCAACCTGCGCCGCAAGCACAGCCATTTTCTCCCGTCTCCCGCAGTCCCCGCCAGGAAGCAGCACCTGGATTGGACGGTAGCAGTGCAGCTACGCGCCGATTCACATGCTGCGACTAGAGCAAAAAATTCGGTGCTGTCGGACACGTCGCCACGCGAGTTTCAGAGGGCACCTTCCACGTGACTGCGACAAGGTATATGTATACGTGGTAGTGAAACTTTCATAGAATTCCAGGTGTTCAGAAAATGGGGCTTCATCAGCGGTTTGTGGGACTTGGCACTTTCTACGTGAGGAGGGGACACTTCCGGAGGAAAAAAATAAAGTGGACGTGACGATATGTTCGGTAAGGAAAAGATAAATAATTTTTGTTATTAGCGCAGTTTTTTTGTAGGATTGCAATTAGGGCAGTATTTTTTAACACCCTGAAACTGGACCCCAGTCCGCTGTGGACTATAGGTATTGAAAATTTAAACCTCCACTGGATGGGCGCTTTAGGTCGATGACGGCTTCTTAGATCTAAAGTTTTATCAAATTTTTATCAAATGCGAACTCACGTTTAGTAGCAGCTAGGTCAATGAACTTTAGGCAAAGTGCCTTTCCGCCTTGGTTCAACCTCGAGAATTCATAGTCTGCGGTTTCGTGACCTTACTATTAGCTTGGTCTTTGCTTATTTATTTCGCAGCCGACTAAACACACCAAGCCATGTACCATAAGTTTTTACACTATTTCGTTGTTTGTCAGGTATGTAGGGCCCTCTAGATGCTCCACATTGTTTTTGATCGAGTTCGCGTTGAAACATGTCTTTCTATTCACCCCCGAAATATCGGCAAATTCTAGGTTTTAATTGGCTGAAAGCCATAAAGCAAGAATTATACAGTGTAGCGTACAGTCAGCACAAACTGTGGCAACGAGAAAACGTACATAAGCACCTTGCGCATAACACTAAAAAATGCGCCAACTACATTGATGCACAACTGCCCCAATACAGAGCATACGTGCGTACTACATACCGTACCTTCTTGTAACACCCAGAATATAGAAACAACTTTTGCTGAAACTTCAAAAGTGGATTCTTGCCATGCGTATCTGTCATAAATATATGCCCTTTTCTAATTCTTTGATCGGCGGGCAGGCAGGTTGGAAAGATCTAGATTTCTGTTTAGGATCGATGTAAGTGCATTCCGGTACACAATGTTAGTTTTACAGTTTGTCAGAAAGAAGTGATGTCTGCTCCGAACCACTTAAGACATTTTATATTTTGCCTTTTTCAGGTTTGCAAGAAAGATGCCCGCACGCGAACCTTGTCACAAACAAAACTTACTAACTTATTTGCCGCTGTGCATCCGCGCAATCTGCTATGCATTCGAAAACTTTGTAGTGAAAATGACAAGGTGTCTGCGACAAATCAATCAATTTAACTAACCGATGGGTCAATCAACCAATCACATGAAACTTGTCATGACGAGAACGAAAAATACGGAGAGTAGGAGAAAACAGCCAGCTTTTCACAAATGAGCTGAATTCTTGCGTATATGGGGAAAATGTTTTCCTGAACGTACCCCTTGCGTGCCCTTGGTAACCTCAGGTGCTCCTGTAGTGCACTCCCGTTGGTCACGTCAGTGGCACGAAGACCGCTGAAGTCGACACTTGTGCAGTGTTCCGCACTCAGTTCACGTGACAACGTTTCACTGAACGCTTTGACTCACGATTTAACACACCTCGGAAACACCGCACTAAGCACACGTAAATTTCGCGCCACCGGAACTTGGAAATCACACGGAGGGGGGCGTATCGTAGAAGCGAGCGACGAGCGTATCGTAACTTTCCGAGCGCGTTTTTTTTTTTTTTTTTTCATAGCGCTCGGCATCAACGCCCTCTTTTTCTTCAAGGGGCGTTAATAAATGTACATTTTTTATTAATACTAAAATAAAACGCAATCGTCCTTTCTTTACGCATCACATCGATATAAAACTAATTGGGAATTGCATTTTGTTTGAATAAAATAAAGTTTGTCGGTTTTTTATTTCGAAAAATATTTTTCCTTAATGGTGTTTGTCCCCTCCCTCACCTAGTCAAGCTTCAATCGCAACTCCCACCACCCCTCTTGTTGATGTCGTTCACAATTGGTTCTGGACCACTTTTCGTCCAAAACTTCGCGACCATTTGCAATTCACCTTGACTAAAGTGTACTAGAAGGCGGTAGTGTGTTCAGGGGCGGTATATACGCACCATGCATTGCCGTGAAGCGGCAAGTGTGGAAAGGTCCGGCACTTGGATGCAAGCCCACGCGACATCAGCGCAGCCGCCAACATCCGTCGATTCGTCGACTCATTGTTGCTGTTATAAGTTCTGCTGGTTGTGCGCCGCCAGCGCGTACGTATATATTTAGTACATCGAAGTTTGTGTTGTTTGTGATTTTATTTTGTAGATTATGTAGTTCAAACGACGCACTGTTTAAAATAAAGGCTTGATTTTCCCTGAGGTATTCCAGTTTGAACTACACACAGCGGTTGTCACAGCAAGTATAAAGAGCTGAATGCATTTATTAATTACCTAATTATTGAATTAATTTCAAATATACAAGTTTGAAATAACTCAATGAATTAAACTTACCATTATTAATTATTTTGTAAATAATTAAAAATAATTTTACTGTTGGTCTGCATTACTCATATTACCTAAACAATTGAGCAATTAGCTAATTGATCATTTCGTAGTTAACTACTTTTGAGATATCCTACAGATTGTTGCTCCTGTGACTTTTAGAAATGACTTAGCCAGTCTTTTTTTACACAATATTGATGTATTGTTTGTGTGATATCTGCATACGAAGGAGTAGGTTTTCACTGATACATTTTTTCACGTGTGACACGTAATTGTCAGAATTGCATGTGGATTTTCCACAGCTGTTCTCTGTGAATTTCCAAGAAGTTATCTAACGGAACTTGGATCAGCCAGCATGCCGTCGAAGCAGGAACGTGTTAGCAGTTAGAAAGCAGATTCTGAAGCGCGATGTATGCAAAGCACCGTAGCGCATCGGAAGCGATGCACGATGCGACAGCCCATGCTCTGGTGGCACCATCTCGTGGCTTTCGACATCAAGTGCGGTAGCCGTGAGTTCTGCCTGAACACACTACCAAACATTCTAGCACCCTATACCTATAGGGTTGTTCGTTTTCGGGCAAAATCAGACTTTACTCGATTTACACCTGGAACATGTTCCAAGACCATCGGATTGGACCCGATTTCTCCCCGAATTCCAGAACAACATACCAACATATATATATATATATATATATATATATATATATTACGCTGCACGGAGATTGATTTGCACACGCGCTAGCTACCCTACCTCGGGACAACGCATTTAGAACCTGTTTGCGTATGTTAGCTCCAGTGACCTATATGGTTAATTTCACAAGCTACGTGCAGCACTTTGGACGCTACATGGCTCTCAACCCACCGCCCAACGATCGCGCCTGTCGCTCTCGTTGGGCTGACATTCTTTAGCGAGGTAACAAAACAGTTCGCGACATCTTCACCCCTTCGAAATCATATGGAGAACCAGCGCTGGCCAGGAGGCACTACGGCAGCTTGAGTGTGCTGCTGAAATATACTGACACCATCCGATAGTGAGACCACAAAAATGGTACGACATTTTGGATGATAACAGACGCGCTGGAGAAGCGCATGCGCTCATACGTTGTAGCACGTCGGTCCCCAGTCAGGCCAAAATCTGGACACATGTACCTCAAGATGACGGGTGAAATCGATAACGCCAAATCGCAGCATGTGCAGCTGAAAACTGCTTTCACTGCTCGCTAATGGCTGTGTGTTACGGCGCTCCTGCTGGTACGCGAAGTTTCAGCGCTGGTTGACCATACACGTGAGCCGCCAGAATTGGCTGCATGACGCATAGGCACTGTCACTTTGATAACGCCAATGGTTGCCTTCACGGGATTCACAGTCTGCTCACAAAACGCTCGTTTTTTTTTTAAATTTCAACGGTAATTATATGAACACTCTAGCCGCATTTCCACCGCCGTCGTCACCGTCGCGGTGACGTTGTCTTTAAGTCCAAGTGCGATAACATCGTGGCCGTGCGCCGTATGTTGTGTGTGCGAGTGAAAGCGTGCAAGGGTGAGCCGAGGTCGGTGACTCGATCTCGAGCGCACTTGAGAGGAAGGCGAGGAGCAATAAGCCGGCCGTCTTCTTTGACGCGCAAAGCACCGGGAGGGGACAAGGGGTGGGGCACTCTACGTCACATTTTACCAGCGGAGCTGTTTAAGCCGAGCCATAGCCTCCTCTATAACTTTTGTGCCTGCGCGGTCGGTCCCTCACCGCCGTCCCCTGAACGCCTCGGCGTTCCCCTAGGGGCGCTCGCATCCCATAATAGCTCACTCGGCGTTCGCTGCAACAGCAGGTGCACACCGCTACGCTGCGGTTTTCCCGCCGCGTGCAAAATTAGTTTACCGTGCTTGTTCTAAAACTCTGCTTGCCAGTTGATGTTCTTTCTAGTGTGGTGCGTGTCCCCAAAGTGCTTTGCTAACTGCAGCACTCCCTGAGACAACCGTGCCTGTGTGCGCTTTCTTCCAACTTTTGGTCGACTCGGGTAAGTTCTCTGTTAAATGTGTTACATCGTAAAGAAAATTCGCTTGTTTCAAGGCAACATGCCTAAAAGTGGTATTTTTGTTGTGTGCAGCACTACCGATAAAGAGAAAAGGCGGCTGTCCAAGCTCAGAAGTTTGGTTGCGCCCCGAATGCTGCAGAATGCCGTACTGCTGCGTACCGCACTGCAAATCATGGAGCGGCCGGAAAGAAACCGGAGTATCCTTCCACGAAATTCCCAGTGACCAAGAACTTCGCGAAAAGTGGCTTAAAGTAATCTCGAGAGACAACTGGACCCCAAATAGCACATCTTGTTATTCCACTGTTTGTAGCCGACACTTAATTCGTCCCGTCCGACTTTAAAGAAGGGTGCACGACACGAAGACTGAAGAAAGGCGTTGTGCCCAGCGTCTTCCAAGAGTATCCATCATGTTTGCAGCCTCGAAAGCAAACCGAAAGAAGCGATGCAGCCCTCAGGAAGCGTACCACGACCCTCGAGGAGCATCTCGACAGGGGGAAGACGTTGCTCCCAACACCAGATGTTGCTGCACTAGCAATGGTTGGTGGATATATCGCACGAAAAATCCACGAAACCATTTCCTGTGATGAATGCTTCACTCTAGTAACGAAACCAAACACTTCTACGCCATCGGATGCGTTAATTAGTCACCAGGACAGAGGTGGACTCCTCTATCCGTCTGCTGAGCTTGTAATGGTTCTGCATTCGCTAAAGAAGTACCTGGAAGTTTTCCTCGCAAAAGCTAGAAAGATGAAGCAGCCACTAAAGGCTGCCGTTGACAACGCCGCGAAAGTACTTCAAAAACGTGAACAACTCAAGTGGTCAGCCCTAGGCCATCATGAAAAACTCTTGGACGTTGTGTTTATGAAGTTTCTCCGTCCACTTTTTGTGAACTTCGCGACGAGCGTGACTGACAAACACGACTTTGCGAAAGATTTCCACGCCAAACCGTTGTCTCGAAAAGTGCTCAAGCTATGAGCGCGAAATCAAATATAAAAGTTCGCATTGCATTCCGCATACAGTGTTTGTGTTAATTTTATGTGTGCACCCTATTTAGCGTATACGCATAGTCTAATGCCATGAAGACGTTTCTAGACGATCACCAATGCAAGCGTGCACATAGGCCACGTCGTCTGCTGTTATTGTGGGATCGGGGCGGCTTCTAGCGGCAAGCACCGGAACTATGAGGGACGGACGGCGCCTGTGTATTCCGCGCCAACGCGCGGGCACGAAAAGTATAGAGGAGGCTATGGCCGAGCGTAATGTGTCTGCTGAATTCAAAAATGTGGGCCGATCCTGGTGGTAGTGCAGAAAGGGTCCAAGCGAATGGCACATGCCCCTGTGAACTAGGGAATCTGAGCCTTGCTAAGTCTAGCTAAGCATGGTTGGGACTACTTAAGCTTAGCCAGTCATCGATAACCAATCAATAGCCAATCAATAGCTAATACGGAAAATTCCGGAAAATGCTAGGGATGAGTTGGTAGTGCTTAGGCTAGCCCAAATACGCGGCCAATACCTTGCGATAGCCAATCGATAGCCAATCAATAGCTAATCGATAATCGACAAGTAATAAATACATTCCGGGAAATGCTGGGGATGACTTCGTAGTGCTTAGCCTAGCCCAAATACGCGGCCCATACCTTGCCATAGCCAATCGATAGCCAATCAATCATCATCAGCCTATATTCATGTCCACTGCAGGACGAAGGCCTCTCCCTGCGATCTCCAATTACCCCTGTCTTGCGCTAGCTGATTCCAACTTGCGCCTGCAAATTTCCTAACTTTATCACTCCACCTAGTTTTCTGCCGTCCTCGACTGCGCTTCCTTTCTCTTGGTATCCATTCTGTAACTCTAATGGTCCACCGGTTATTCATCCTACGCATTACATGGCCTGTCCAGCTCCATTTCTTCCACTTAATGTCAACTAAAATATCGGCTATCCCCGATATGAAATATATTGATTATTGATCGATTATCAATTAGCTTTTGATTGGCTATCGATTGGCTATCGATCACTGACTAAGCTTAAGTAGTCCCAACAATGCTTAGCTAGACTTAGCCAGGCTCAGCTTCGCTGGTTCAAAGGGGTATGTGCCATTGCGCTTGGACCCTTTCTGTACTACCGCCAGGATCGGCCCACATTTTCTGTTCGCGAATCACGGACTAACGGCTGGCTTAAGCAGCTCCGCTGTGAAAAAAAAAAAAAATCTTTTGTGAGTCTGAGCGAGTTCTGCTTATTTTACCGATCCATGAATGTTTATGCACTGCAATGTTCACAACCACAAAATCAATGTTTGTTGAGGTAGGAATGGTGAGGAGAGGTGTACGCAGTGAAAGGTATGACACATTTGTTATTACATTTCACGCTTCTATATGTAACTGTATCCCCTTGACACATACTAAGTGGACCAAGAATGGAGTAGGCCAGACGTATATTCAACGAAACTGTTGTAAATCATGCGCTGTTTCGTTAAGAGTTGTGTACGCTTTAGAGATAACTGTGAGCAGACATACCGTTTACTAGTTTTAGGAAGTGGCTTAATCTTTAGTTATGCAGAACTGAAGTGTGCTCACTGGTACAGCTTTGATGATCAACGTGCAGTGCTAAAAACTTGGAGTACGCTTAAGCTTCGTCTTTAAGAGAGAAACGCAATATTAGCGTTATTGGACGCCGTTTACGCCGACACCATATTTTCTGCGACATGGTGCCCAATCAAAGTTTAGAAATGCTCGCTTTTCAACATTCCCCTCAATGTTGCCTAGAACCAAACTACAGCGAAACACCATCAGAATTGGAGGACGCTCAAGCATCGCCTTTAAGAGTGGAACGCGATAGCATTCAAAGATCCCTGGCTGCTTCGCAGGGTTTTATCTCGTATCTTCAAATTACAACCCGACGCTATCACGTCTGTATGTTGTGGTTAAGTCGTACTTTACGATTTTTCTGACGAATTTTACTTTAAAAAATTAAACTTTTCTTCACTAACGCCTTGCGCCACGCGAAGGGCCTGCCCGGTCGGGGTGGTTCAGGATGATGTGGTTCGGTATGATTATTTCCACCAGACGCTGATGTTTACGCCAACGCCGAAACCAACACCGACGCCGATGCCGGATTTTCTGCAACACGGGGCCCTCAACGCTATCGCGTTAATACGTGCCGACAAACAAAAAACAACCCACAAACAGTAAGCGGGACCGAGGCAGAGGGGACACCACACCGCTAAATTTGCTGCAACTTTATTGTAAAAGAGCGAAAGGTCGTGCCCTGGTCGTGCAATATAATGCACACATACTTATTTAAAAATGTGCATTGTGCATGTCAACAATCTAACATTTCGCTATCGGAGTCCTAAGTTTGACCTAAGCTTTTGATAGGTAGTAACCTTGACCTTTATTAGGTAGTATCAGACAAGTTCAGTATCTTAGACCACATTTCAGACACTGATAGCAAATTTTGTTTTGCTGACATGCGCAAGTCATATGTCGTCATAAACATGTACACTAATTTTTAATGAAATGGTAAGTTCAATACTGTGGTGTCATCTCGGTCCTCGCTGATGTGTGTACAACGTCTTTGGTTCGCTGGAAATCCTTAACTAACACAAGTTTCTTCATATTATATTGACGCTAATCGCGGAGCAGTTTGCTCTAGAGTAACGAGATTGCGCTTTCGGCGCAGCGGCGTACGTTGTCTCAGCGAATGCGCACGAATACGAAACCATTGCTGCTTCAGCCCTACTACTGTGCGATCAGCTGTCGGAAATGCAAACTGGGTGTTCGCTAACGCACTGTGCCCAATTCATGCTGCAAAGTGTGTAACGATAGAGGGCAGGCGTGTGCGGTAGTTCTATAGCTGCAAAAATAGTGATTCGCATGTTAAGGAATGGAATCAACCTGTGCCGCCTCTGTTAGATAAGGACGTCCCGTGTTGCAGGCCCTTCGCGATGCATGGCTTTCCTCGAGGATAAAAAAGAATGTCACCGCATATCCACGACGTGAATGATGATGAGTAGGCGAAGCACCGGGGGATCATTCGGGTAAACCAGAGCTACGGACGAGAGAGAAAGCGAGCGCGCGTCGGGAACGAACGCTCTTGTGCACCGCAGCGCCCCTAGCTACGGACGAGAGAGAGAGAGAGAGCGCGCGTCGGGAACGAGAGAGAAGGAGAAAGGGAAACATCGCATATCCACGAAGTGAATGATGATGAGTGGGCGAAGCACCGGGGGATCATTCGGACAAAACGCCGGAAGCGTTTCCCGGAAGCCGGAAGCTGGCTTTCGGAACCGGAAGCGGAACCATAAGTGGAACCGGAAGTAGAACCGGAAGCAGAACCGGAAGCCGGCTTCCGGTTCCGCTTCCGGAGCTACGGACTACGAGGGACAAGGCTCGGCCCTAAGGTGCTTCGCCCTTAAAAAACACCGCCCAAGCACTGCGTACAGAGGGTTAACCAGCGAAGCTGAAACGTGCGGCGCCGGTGTTTAGCAGTGGGTTAATCCCGACACTTTATTGAAGCGTTTATCAATTATTGCTTCCATGTTTGTGTTTCTAGTGGAACGCAAGTGCCAATGGCGTACGGATGCTGCTAACCACGACGCCGAGCTAACTCGAGATATCGAACGCATGCGACAACGGCGAGCCGAGGAGACGGCGTTGCGGGCAGAGCAGCGTCAATGTGGCAATGGCGGAAACACGTTCGCTAACGACGTCACTAACGGTGCTGCCAATGGTGCGCGCGCTTGGGTGCGACGTAGAGAACGAGGTAACTGACGGCGCAGTCAATGGAGTTATTTAGCGAAACCTAGGATGAACGGTATTTCGTTTCGCCTAGCCATGTACAGATTTCGCTGTTAAAGATAATTCACCCGCCAGCGCTGCATACCTAACCTCCAAAGAAACGACTTCAACTCCGCAACGTCGGCACTTAAAAAGTGAGTACCGCTCACTTCAAAAGGAAGTAACGCCACTTACTGGCATAGTAAGTTACTCGCACGTTATTTAGACACATCTACCCCTACTCGCGCAAGACATGGGTAATTGGAGATCGCAGGGAGAGGCCTTCGTCCTGCAGTGGGCATAAACATAGGCTGCTGCTGATGATGATGATGACCCGTACTCGCACGCAACCTTACACCCACCCTATCGCCAACGTATCAATAATAAGCATATGGGTGCACACTTGAATCAATGTGCCGAAGCATGAGTGACGGCGACTACAACGTCGAGACACGAATGTTGGAAACTCAACGTTTCGTGACGGTCCACATAGTAAGCGAGGGACTAGCGATAATACGTCTTTGCTACAAGCTACCGCTAAGTACATAGCATTTACATTCCAAGCTTTGTGCGCCGCAAGAACAAATCTATCGCAGCCGAGCACACCCGCGAGCGATTACGCGGAAAATAAACAATCAAATAGTGGCCACAGCGAGAAACCAAGGAATGTTACTGAGCCAGAAACATGACGAGCCGTTGCCTCAAAATGTTTGCCAAATAAAGAACGAGCACAGTGATCCCGATTTAATTCATAAGCGGAAAGTTTGGACAGCTCGGAATACATTTCTAGCTCCGCTTTTAGTATACAAGCACCGCATACGCTGCTCGCGCCGTTTGGACAAGGCGCAATGAGCTCTGAAAGTGCACTTCCATGTCCTCTAAAACTGTGGCCAAAGCTTCGTGTCATCCACACAGTCAGCGTCTACGCTATGCGTCCAAACGGAGGCTTGTTGCACCGCACCGGCGCCACGCGCTTGCATTCTAAACACGGAGGCAACGGAGGCAGCTGAGGCAAGCAATGGACGCGTCACCACGTGATCAAATATGGCAGCGGCCGCAGAAGTGCCAGGAAAAGGGTCGTTAGGACGCTTTGCTGGAGTCAGTAAACCTTGCAAACCTGGAGCATTCGCATCTGGCATGAAAACGTAGGTGGGGGCCGCGTCCAGCAAGTAATTTCTTTTGTTCTCACGTCCTCTTGAAATTTCCTTGTCAAAAAATAACAGATTGAGTTGCTATACCATATATATAGATTTCCATAATTACTTTATTTATTCATACTGTCAGCACAAGCCAGGGAGATACCAGGGAGATACTGACTAACGTGAAACCGTGGTGGGCTTGGCAAAGCTGGCTTTAAATCTACAAAGAACAGCGAAATCATGGCATTATTTCAGAGCAGGTTTGCTTCAGTTGCAGCACTATTGTCAGTGACAGTTTAAGTATGCGGCGGTAAGTGCTGTCCAAGGGATCATGCACGGACGCACCAGTGAATCCCTTTATCTGCGGCCGTATTCAAAAAGATTTTCGTTCAAATACGTTCTTGGCAATTGGCTTGTTGCCTTCGCTAATAACATGCCCGGCATCAGCAATGGCTGGAATGCTCTCTTTTAAACATTTCTCGCATAAGAGGTTTTTGTGAATACGAACCCTTATTCTCCTTCTCTGTGCTATTCATGTCACCCGTTAGCATTGCTTGTGCCTGTCACGCGTTCACCTTGTGATACGCTCGGTGTTGCGACAGTGTTTGCGAGACACAAACACTTCAGCTGTCTGTAAAAGATTAGTTGCAGTGTCTGAGCTGTGTTGATTTTAGCCGTTGGTCTGTGTTGTATGTGACTACAGATTGTTGTTGCTTAGCCTGTGGGGCACCTCATTCCTGGGTCTATGTCATTATTTATAAGATAACTTGGTAATAATAATAATTAGAACTAACTACACTATACAGAATTACAGTAAGGTAGAATGTCGAGCTATTTGGTTGGAATGAATGCACGCTTAAAATTCCCGCATAAAATGACTTCAACACGATGAGAAGGATCGGATGAGCGCTGCCTAAGAATTTAAGTTAATAAGAAACAGCAGATTAAAAAAAAAGAACACCATCTGCACGCACATGCCATTAAGTCACATCATGATGAAATAAATCAGGAACAAGCTGCGTCTCGCGACCTAACAAGAAGCTTCACATACAAAAATTTCACGCTTTATTTGTATATTTTGCAAGTTGCATGGTACTTTAATTATAAGGACAGTAACGACAAGTGACGTGCTTATATGAGATTATGCAGTAATAAATGTATTTGCAAACTCATTAGCAACTTTGCTTCTGTCGTGTTTGGCATGGCTTATGCCCGGTGACAGGCCTGCACACTTCATTAGCTGTGAACGCGCAAGAACCGTCCCCACTTTAAAGTATGCTAAAATTCGCAGTAAGCGATCGATGCAACGGGCTGACGTCACTTCACGATTTTGATTTGCGTTTGTTCAGCGTATTGTCTTCTACTGTTTTGTTCACATAAAAACAGGGTGTTCGTCCTGATTTTCACATGCTGCACGTTTTTTACGCCAAGTAAATTCCTAGAAAGCTGTCACATGTTCCAACCAGCAAAAACAAAATATATTCAACACACTGAAGTGAGTGCAATGAGACCCCAGCCTGGCATTGCCTGTGGGTAGACGGCTAGACGAGGAGGGTGCGTTGCCACGAAGCACCCTCATGAAATTGATTCGAAAGAATAATTGAGTAGAACTTAAAATAGTAGCCCGTACTAACTAACCTCCATTGTATCAGTTAAGGCTCTAGCACTAGTAAATGGCGTCCTGTTATTAACTATCGGTTACAGCTAAAGGTAAGTGCTGCCCTTACTTTTCGCTTGCGGTTTCAAGCTCCACAGAGATGGTTGGACGGATCACGGAGGCAGTGCTTAGGGGAAGAACCGATCCTGAAGACAATGCAGCTTGTCACTTACGTAATAATAATAATTAAAAAAAAAAACACGCGTGTGGTGAGCCTCGATATTTGACTGACACTGCTTGCAACCTTAAGAGGAAGACGTGCTCCGAATAAAACTGCTCAATGCAACGTAGACAAGGCGAGGCACGGAAGCGACGGGGATGCGAGCGCAGTCCGCGTTGAATTTCTCTGTTTTACTCGAAGCTAATGGGTGGTGTCCAAAAGCATGCCCTAGTGAAGGACCCCTCTTGGTAACAAATGCAGATCTCGAAGGACATGCTTTTGTTAGCTAGATGCGGCAGGAAGCGAACCTAGAAGAGGGAAACACGTCACAAAAGTCACGTTTTGGACACCACCTATACACAGCGACTGGATTGATACAATGTTTTAATGGAGGAAAGAAAGAGCGCGAAGCGCTGTTGACGCCCACGAAACCGAGGAAAATAATGAGCCAGAAGCGGCAGACCTCGAGACCGCTCCGCAATTGCTTCCTCCGCATGTAGTCGGGAAATGTATGGCTTAAGAGATAAGGTTCTGTTACCCAGAGAGAGAGAGAGAGCCGTCGCTGTAGCGTAGATTTGGACACCACCTATATTTTTAACTGGAAGAAAAATTGGTTTCCTTTGCGCAGCATTGTGATACGTTTATGCGATAGCTGAAAGGAACGCCTCGTGACATTTTTGGGGTGTACTATTTCTTTACGTCCGTGTACCATCTATCTATATGTTTATCCCCTGCCACCTTTACATCGTGAGAGAAAAAAGCGGTCCGCCACAGCCTTTCTTCCTCTGTGACAAGTGCGAGCCGGCACAGCGCTACTTCAACGTACCTTTAGTAACAGCGCAAAAGTAAACAAGGACAAAAGGAAGAAAAACACGACAACAGAGTGCTGATTAACAACTGATGTTATATTCAGGAAGCTCACATACATATATAGGAACCGAAGTTCCCCCCCCCCCCCCCCAAAAAAAAAAAAAAAAAAAAAAAAAAAAAAAACGGACATGTGCCGGACACATGGTACATAGACTTCGATGACGTCATTATCAGGACCGATATCACGTCATATCACGACCGATAGAATGACGGCTGGTTCACTCATACATGCCCCTCCCCCTTCCTAATCTTTATATTGTATGCTTCTGCTATTTTCCTGGCCATCTGGCTTGCATGTTTGAAGTGAATAGGCGTTTTATTAAAGATAGAGACACAGCTACATGATGTTCAATGTACAGGAAGATTTAGTGCCGCAGCCCTTTGTGATAACTCATGCTCTCTAAGACAACCATTAACGCAGCGTTTCGTTTTCAAAACATATTCATTACCACATGTAAGAGGAATGACATACACAGCTCTTCTTGCACATGCGATGGACTTGTTCACACGATTCGCTGTACATCTGCCCTCTGCCTGATTATCTGTTAGCATTTTGTCAACTCTAGATGTGTTCTGTACCTTATTTCTCATACGTCGTACATGAAACCAACATTATTTAAGCCATGCGACATTTTGTGCATGTACCGAATTACCGCACGTCTTTTCTTGATTCGCTTAATTTGATCACATTCAACTTTCTTATGGTCACACTTAATGCTGGAAAGCACCTTCACAAATAGAGATAATGACAGTGCTCGGAAATCCCACCTCCATTAAACGCTTGATCTGTGCATTAAAGGCTGGCTTTGACATATGTGAGCAAGATTTCTTTAGTGCCCTCTTTACAATTCTTAGAGTGGCCAGAATTATAGTTTCGCAGACCTAGGTTCATACTGCCAGGAGGATAGCGTTCACCATAGATCAAGCGAATGTCAAGGTACGGAAGTTGCTTATTTTTTGGAACCTCGAACGTGAAAGTCAGGCCCATTCCGTATTCTTTAAAAACATACAGGCAACTGTCAACAACCGCGGGACGAGTATCGCTATCGAGAAAAACCACGAAGCCATCAACGTAGCATAATACACCAGGGGAAAGCTCTCCGACGTGACGCTGTAGTTATCTGTTCAACCAACTCGCCCACCTTACCATCTTGCTACTTGAATGTATTGCCGTCGAGGGATGCACGAGAATGCAAAGATGTTTAACTCCTTTTCCCAGAAATCTAAGTCATGTCACTTCATGCAAGATCGTCGGGGAACCACTGTGTATAGACTTTGGGTGCGGCATTAACTACAGTATGCGTAAATTTATCTAGGCTGCTGAAACATGCGTCGTGCGTAATCAGCCTAGGTGAGTGTACGTGTTGTGAACTATTCTGGTTGTATCGGTTTCAACTCGTTGGAGAGCGACGGTCTCTGTAAATTGCCAGCATCAATAAAAAGAAATTCTCGCTATCTGAGCGATTCGCGTGGGAATAGAAACAAAAGAGTGCTCGGTGTACGAACAACGCAATGCAAACCCGAAACGTGCAAGCGCCGATATCGTTGTAGAACATTTGCTTGAGCCACCGGCATCGTTCTCACGCATTTCAAGTATTTTTTCCTATGTCTACATTAACCTCCCGTATAAGGCAAATGGAGTGGCTTAATAGAGCGATCGCTGCCGTTTGTAAACCAGCATAATACATTAGAAGCTTTGTTTTGGGGCATTGCCTCTCTTTGCCCTGTAAAGCAGTAATATACAAAGGGGATCGCATGAATACAGTGCGACGGCTATTTTTGAAGACACAATATCCGAAAAATGGGCGAGTGCGTCGTAGAGGACAATGTGAAAAAGATCGAATAAAAAATCGGTTTACATTCCTTGCGGTCTGTAAAGTTCTAATCGCGCTTGTCTAGAGTGGTCAATCCGTCAATTTGATCGCCATATTTCACACACACACACACATAAAAAGAAACAGTTAAACACAGGCTCAAGCCGCAATAAGGCCACGTATGGTCCTGCCGCAAGTTTGGCCCATGCGCTATAGAACAGGCAGATTTAAAACTACGCAGATACCATTGCTTCAGACGCTCAAGCAGTCTGCAGCCAGTCACTCGACCACTCGAAAAGTTTGATTCACACTGTATGATATGCTCTTATTACCTAACCAAAATTATTTTATTCGTGGGAGGAAACCGCGTGCAACAAACAAGGTAATCGTGCAATGTACCTACAGATAACAATTAAGTTGATCTTTTATTGACGACACATATAAATATCCAAAATAAAATTTTATTTTCTATCTAAATGTGCAGAACGCATCGAGAATAAGCATACCTGTTATCAGTGAAAAGAAAGAATATGTTGCGCAACTTCTTCAGCAATAAGAGGGAAACACAAGGTGGAAAAACTGGAAGTCGGCTTCACCCCAAGTCACCTATGTCTTCGTTTGGAATTTGTACAAAGAGATCTTGTCATATGGAACCATAGGTACACATTTCGCTTGCTCTCTGTGAATCAGAGGGGCTGACGCCACACATAAGAGGTACCATAGTCGACAACAGATGGCGCCACTAAAATTTTCGATTTCCGTCATTTTCTTGCTCACAAAAGCTTTCTTTTCATTACGGATGAAGAATTCGTTATAACAGAAGCATAATATATCAATATCGGTAGGCTTAATATATTTGTCTTTAGTGTCCCTTTAAGTACACTCAAACGAGAAGTGGCGAAATTGGCCATAGTTCGCGCAAGCGCGCAATGCACATTCGAGTGCTTGCGTCATCTAAACTGCGCCGTTCTCTTAGAAGGACACATGACCGTTTGAAAGAACGATGTGAAGCCGAACATGTAAATGAGTAAGAGATGGCATCTCCAATGAGCTTTCCTTTTTTTTCGTTTTTTTTTTTGTTTTACTGAAATTATCTATACGCCATAGAAGTAAAGAAAGGGCATAATTTATGAGCACGTGCGAAGTATTGCCAGGAATTCCTGTGAACAATGGGCCTTCACGAATAACAAAGCAGGATGTGCGCATTGCGTGCGGTCGACGCGCTCACGCGATATAGTTAGAAATGCTGCTTTTGTTGTGCTCAGCGATTAAAAAAAAAAAAAAAAACGAAAAAAATATTGTCATAGTCGGACCACATGGCGGCTCTCGCTTTCATTGTCTGCAAAATGCATCAGCTCGCTGTGTCCCCAGTGCCCACCGGTGGCGCAGAAAGCGCTGGCAGTCATGCACTCCGAGTATCGCCTTTCCTGCAATAATTCACCCTTCATGGCAATGATCATCGTAGTGCATGGATTTGTCTGATTTTCGTGCTTGTGACTTTCGACGTCCGTGTGACTGTTTATTGCCCCTTATATGCCTTCACTCAATAAAATTTCAAAGCAATATATACTTCTTTAAATGCAGAATATATTTTCTTTAATTATTGGGTTTTACGTGCCAAAACCACGATCTCATTATGAGGCACGTGGTAGTGGGGTACTCCGGAATAATATGGACCACCTGGGGTTCTTTAACGCCCACCTAAATATAAGTACAAGGGTGTTTTCGCATTTCGCGGCCCCCATCGAAATGCGGCCTTCGTGGCCTTAAATGCAGTAGGCAATGTGACCTTGCGAATACGCATAATCGCTGCTAATTGCAGTGGTTCCGCTAGTCCATGCGTCCATATAGCCTAATGGTTTCAATATCGGGATTCTGTGCTATAGAGGCCCTGTGTTAGAATCCTGCAGTCGGAGAAATTTTAATAATTTTTATTTTTATTATTTACAACATAGTACACTCTTGAAAATGATCAGTTTGCAATGTCACGAAGTCGTTTAAAAGCCAGTAGGACTAAGTTTAGGCAAATCCATGTGCAAGCCCTCATTCGCATGCTGGCGGAACCGCCCTGTGTTTGCAGCTCCTACAGGCGATAGCGCCACAGTACCCTCTCGTAAGTGAGCATGAAACTGTACGTACGCTGTACGTCACACCGCACGGCAGATGCGGAAACGTAGTGGATCTCGAGCTGTGTAATGTGTCATGATGCCGCATAGCACGGTGAGCCGGTCTTGATAAACGTGCGACAACACTAATTTCACTATGCCACTGCTGCCGCAAAAGATGCTCGTATAGTTAGCAATAATAGTATGGTCTTGTGCAGGCTGAAGAGCAACTATAGGGTGAGAGGCATATCTAGTGCTTGTGCCATGGCAAAGCCCGCTTGGCCTTGGAGGCGAAATGCATGGAGGTGAGAATATAAAGTGATTCTACAATATATAAGTGACGCTGAGCATAGAGGTTCTTACCAAACTTTTGTAGAGGGAGCTCTGATGCTATGTTAAGGGGAAATCGCATCTGGTGGTTCAGCAAGCGTGGTATGATGAGGTCAATGGAGGAAACAAAAGTATATATATATATATATATATATATATATATATAATTTAGTAAGACCCCCTTTACTTTACTCCACCCCCTTTTCTATCGTGCCGTGTTTGTTTTTTGCGCTCTTTAACCATGTAAAGTATGCACAACCCAGGCCCTCTGAAAGTCCTTTTCGAAGAAAAGAAAGTTTTGCTTCCTCCACTGGATGAGGAAAAATTCCCGTATCTGCCTCAGCTTCGGCCTTCTGGCTTTATACGGCCTCGTGACGTTGCTGTAAATAAGCGTGACCCCTTATGTAATACCCCCTCCGGGGGTCTTTAAGGACAATAAACTGAACTGAACTGACTGATCATTTTGAACGAACGCATTGCCTCATACTTGCGGCAATTCGCAGTGATTTACGCGTGTGCGTAAAGCACCAATTGCCTCGCTGTGTGTTTGCAAGGTATCATTGCTTGGAAATTTAGAACGGTAAAGCATATTCTATAACGGCACCAGAAAGAGTCAAGATTAGAGAAATCTATGTAGTAATCATCATTCCAATGGCAGCTGAACGATGACAATGCCAGAGTTCCCTCTATAGCCCGGTGCAACTCAAGAAAGTAGGAGCCTGCCCAAGTGACTGAAACGAGGCAGCCGATTGCCTCCGCGACTAAAGAAATAGTCCCGCTGAAGCAACTCGGCCCAGTAGGAAGCGTGCGCTGCCATGTCCGACTGATGCCGTCAGTCTGTATAGAGTTTGCGCCCATTGGGGGAGGCTCATGTGCATCCGCCTTTGAGGGTCAAATGCAGCTGCTTCCTAAAGTTATACACGACTATGGTAGAGTTTGTAGGAAACTATGTGGATTTTAAGAGACGCAGCTCCCCCCCTCCCTCCAACTAACTTCGCCCTAAAATTGACTAGAAAAGTCCATAAGTGCGTTCTCCCTGGGGTTCCCCTGAATGTTGCATACCACCAAAGTGCAGCGCTAAAGCGGCGATCACTATATAGAGCAGAATTTTTTGTAGCCTTGTAGCGCGAATGTCAGCCGCGTTCCTTCTCTCGACGCCATGCAGGTACTGCCAGGTGGTGAGGGCCCGCGGGCGATGGGAGTAAGTGGCGGCACGGATGGTACGTGTTCGAATGTTGCGTTTTTAGACGTGTTCTTGCCGCGTATGCTGATTGGGATGTACAGGTAGGTTATTCATCAGAGCGGCAATGCGCCGTTGTTGGCTGCATCCACAGCCAGCCAAAGAGGAAGCTGCGTATGCAAAAGCCCTGCGATTGACGTGCACGGAGACGCAAGAAGTTTGTGTTTGGGGTACATTAGGCGGCACGAGTTTCCTGCGGCGCCTGAGAAACGTCACTACATGATAGTGGCTTTAAATAGGAACGACTTCGGGCCCAGCAAGATTGCTCGTGCGGGTATTCGTTTTGTTGACGTAAGCTCGGCGATAGTGCGCGTCTTGCCTTCCGGCGCTGCGAATCTGCGATAAGAGCCTGCCGTTTACGAGCTTTCGGTGTCTTTAGTATTTTGCATCTGCTCGGTCCCCTTTCTGGACGGAATGCCCGTGGAGGTCAACCCGCACCCAGACTTTCGTTTTGGATGCGAATGAAAGGTAAGCATACTGCATTCGGGTGCGCGCGTCGACTTCGTAACTTGCATAGCGATTGTCCCGCTATGGCAAAGGAACAAGACTGCGCGCTTGGAACTTGAGGGTTTTTGTGTACTGTGTGTTTCATGCGCATGAACGAGCCGCATTCGAGTACTCGTGACCGCAAAAAATAGAAAGCAGCATATAACTAGCATGCACGAAATCAGGGCGACGCGCACGTCAGTGCTTCACTCGATATCGTTTCTTTCTTTCGCGCAATGTGTGGCTAATTGAACTGCTATAATTGTGCGATGCTCACACTCAGCTGCATGAGAAGCGTGTTCAGTCATTCCTAAGAGAGCATGGGGGCCCTTTCAGTGATGTCGCACGTGGATACGCAAACTATATTGTTTTTCGCGATTGACTGCGGGGAAGAAAATAATAAAGCGCCTGTAACTGGCTGCTCTCGCGATATAAAATGTAATGCTTCTATCTCGGGCACACTGCGCTGGCCCACTAATTGGTTATGTTGCTGAATGTTTCCGTTGTCAGCGTTAAATGCTGCTAATACTTGCTTCGTGTCAGAGTCTTGCGTAAACAGGCATGAGCTATAGAGTTTTCCCTTCGACTGCGTGCAGCTTGCACAAAATGGAAAAAAAAAATTACTGCACTCATATCGATAGTGGTAAGCTAAGAGCACACGAAGATCGCGATGACAAAGCATGGTAAAAATGCAGGGCAATGTATGGCGGTAGGGCGTGGTACAAATATGAATCTCATCATAAAAAAAAAGTATATAGCGCACTAACTGTCCTCTAGTGTATTTGATACAGTGCCTCAAGCTCCTAAAAACATGTATAGTTACGCAGGTTGCACAGAAAAAAAGGCTTAGGCAACTGCACGACGTTGCAACTGTACAGGGTGTCCCAGCTAGAAGTAGCCAATGTTTTAAAAAGAGGGAGTGTGGTAGGAGGCTCAAACCAACTCAGTGGTATTGAGGATCGCGTGTCCTAGTCTGCGGTATTTTTTTTCGTTTTGCAAAGTCAATTATTTAGCATAAACTCATTGCCTCACTTTTTAAATGTTGGTTTCACCAAGAATGTGCCAATACGAAAGTTGTAGATCACATTTGAAAATGGCTGACTGAAGTGTTTGCAATTAAGTATCATTGATGGAGTGTCTTGTAATTGCCTTTAAAGAAAGCCCGCGAAATACAAAATAAAAAATGTGGTTGATCCCTCTTATATAGGAATCGGTATAGAACACGAAAATGAAACGTGTCTTCACAGAAGTAGTGTAATGTTTATTGCACATTGATATATAATGTCTATTGGTGTTTTGTGGCTAAAGCGCCCTTAGGCGTTGATGCACCCACGCTGACGCCTGGTGGCACGTCTCCTCCATCACGGCTACCAACGTCGATGACCATGAGCAACCGTCGTGCATATGGAAGCTGCACTACGCTGCACACGCTAGCACAACGCGAAAGACGAAGCACGTAACTGACACACTAATACAACGCGCAAGACAAAGCACGTAACTGAATCGTCACCGAGTCAAATCAGCGCGTACAGCGCGTCGTAATTGCAGCCTCCGCGATCAACTTCAGAAACATTTTCAGAGCTAATTGCGGAGGCCACGCTCGGCTGTGCTGAGTACGGTGAACGCCACCTAGGTGGCGTTGGTAGAGCTTCTTGATGCCAGCGTCCCTTCGAATGCTGGCATCGAGGTGTCGTAGTGCTGAGACCACCGAAGCGTTCACTGTCGGTGCGCGTTAGTGTCATAATGCAGTACTTCTCTTTTCTGCTCGTAGGCGGCAGCACCGCCCCGAGCAAGAGCACGGGTACACGGAGGAGTGTTAGATATATAAGGCGCGTCTGTGTAGCTCTCTGCAAATGCGTTTGTGGCGCAATGGGTTAAACGCTCGGCGATCTATCGTCGCGGACGGAGAGGTCGTGGGTTCGATTTCCAAATTTTGCATGTTTGTGGAACTTTTTCTTCTGGTTTCTTTCTTTGTATTATGTTCGTGTACTGACGTATTTCCGTGACGGAAATACGTCAGTGAAGTCTTGGTGGACCCCGGCATAAAACACTTTCGTGTTAAAAACACCGCATATCCACGGGGTGAATGATGATGAGTGGGCGAAGCTCCGGAGGGAATCATCGGTAAACCGTGAATCTTCCGTGTAATTCGCCCAGTCTCGCCGCACTAAATCGAACTATTGACTTCCATCAATGACACGCTCCATATGTGACGTCATTCCTATTTTATAACAGCGCCGTTCATTATAATTGCACCATCTCCCGCTTTAGGGGACGCTAGCACAAACGCGTTAGAAACGTGCAGTACTCCAAGGGGAAGAGGCCACAGCGTCTTACGCAGCCGTTTACACATGCCGGAACGTGCACCGCGTTTGCCGACGCCATCAGCGTTTATGAATACGGGGGTAAGGCGGAGAGGCCACAGCGTCTTACACCAGCTTCTTACACGGGCCGTAACGCGCTAGCACAAACGCGTTAGAAACGCGCAGTCTTTCGTTAATGTTGGGTATTTATTGCCATCGTGGTGCGTCTGTCCATGTGCGCTTCGTGGCGTAGTGCAAATGTTGGCACAGTAATAACTGAAGCTGTTCGTATGGCGTACAGTGGTTGTAGTACTAGGCTCATTGTTGACAAAGAAGTTGGAAATCTCATCCAAGTGCGTCGCTCAGTTCGCCAAGGTTGTCCTATTTCCCCTCTCCTTTTTTGCATGTTCATTGAAAGCTTTTGCCTAAGTATTATAAACCGCAGTACAATTAGTGGCTTCAGGCTACATGCATCTGAAGTACGCGTTCTGGCCTATGCAGACGATATAGGTGTTTTTTGTTCAAATCTCGAAAGTATAGCGGAGGTTATTACCATTGTAAAACGTTTTTGTCAGGTAAGCGGCAGTGCAGTCAATTGGGGAAAATGTATTGGTTTTTGGCATGGCGATTGGGATCTCACGCCACAGTTTTTCCTAAATGTGCAATGGGTAACAACCCCGGTGAAGTATTTAGGCGTACCCTTAGAAAATTACACCGACAGTGATCCCTATTGGAGGAGACAGACAGAAGAAATCCGAGAAAAAGCCGCGAAATGGAAGGGCAGAGATTTATCAATCTTTGCTCGTGCAACGGTTTGCAATTTGTTTTTCATTAGTAAATTGTGGTATGTGTTACAAGTGCTCTACTGTTCTCGAGTGAATGTGCAGAGACTTCATCGAGTTTTTGCCGTGTTTATATGGGGATCGACATGGGAACGAACAAGTCGGACGAACCTTTTTCGGCGTGTTCGTGATGGGGGCTTAAGCTTGTCGCATTTATTTCTGAGACAGCTTGTAAATCGTTTTTTGTACCTTCGAGATGTTCGGGATCCTTTCCTGCGCACAGTTTGCCAAGTACGACTGGTCAGTGCTTTGCCCACATTTGCCATCTCTTCCAATAAAATGGAAGGTCGCCTACAGGGTTACCTTAAAGAGGTTGTTGAGTCGTGCCGCTTCCTGGAGGCCCGTTTCTCGATTGAGTATTTAAGCGCAGTGTCTCGTAAAAAACTGTATAATGATTTATGTGATATTGTTCTCCCAATTCCATTGTACCGGACTCATTTCTCGGGCGGAAAGTGGCGCAAGGTGCTGAAACGTGTAAAAAGCATGCCTGTGCGTCCGGGGGTGAAAACCTTCTTCTTTAAATTACATGCAGGAGTTTTGCCAGTTAAGACTTGGCTTTCTGATAAGGGATTCTTCGTTCCGTGGGGTGACCACTGTTTCTTGTGCCGGAAACCTGAAACGATTGAACACGTGTTCCTGGAATGCTGGGATGGGGTGTTCTTCTGGGATGTCCTGCAAAGAACCTTAAAGAAGGATTTCCCTTTGGATGCACAGGGAATAAGGTACCTAATGGTTGATAACGAGGATGGTTTTCCATATGATATTACTATGTTAATGGCTCTGCATAGTATTTGGACGTCACGCATGGCTGTGCGCCATGCAGACGTTGATGCTCGCCCTGCAATAGAGTACTTTCGCGAGTCTCTCATTTCATTTCTCGAAATGGAAAAAGTGAAAAAGTGTGTACCCGATTGGGTGCCCCGTATGGAAGGCTTGTTACACATGAAACAGTTCTAAAATTATGAATTTGTCACTACGTGGCAAAAAAAAAAAAAAGCTTCGTGGCGTAGTGGTTAGCGCCACGCGTTCAGAAGCGAGGGGTCCCTGGTTCGATTCCGCTACGGACACAATTTTCGGAATTTTTTTTTCTCATAAAAGTAGACGTGGCTACCTACTACTACTACTACTACTACTACTACAGAGGAGGGACAGACCCACACCCCAAGGAGCTTCGCCCCGAAAACAACCGCGTGATAGCCAAGGAGGTTGAAAACTCCCTTGGTGATAGCGCCACTATTTCAGCGTCCCCAAACGATCGATCAGTAAAGGACATTGTCTGCATGCCTTTTTTCGAGACTCACTCGCGTGCCCTGTCGGATCAAGGCACAAGCGGCAATTCAGTTTTCTCTTTTTCTGTATATAAGCAGAGCGGTATTAGAATAAAAGGCAGAAGTAACCGCAGAAATTCTCTCTGTGATTTCCTTGCCAAGTATGTTGCAGCTAATGGTGATGCAGCATTTGGCGAATAACCGAGGTATTCCCAGAGAAATTATGGTGGATGAGCAAGTTAGAGTACATTTCGCAACGCCGTCTCGGCGTCGGTGTATCCCATTAAGTAGAGAGCCTTTTGGAATCGGGCGCACAGAGCGCGCGGCGGTGATGAAGGTTTGTCGCGCTTCGGCGTGACGTGGCATAAACACATCATTCGCTCCAATGGTGGAATGAAGCCCCACAACACAAGGCAAAAAGAAGCTCGCGCTTCAGTAAATGATGACCGCGGAACTGTTTAATAGGGAAGTAAAATGCAACTGTCATGTTCTTCTATTCGTTCGCTATCATATCTTACTAACGACAGTTGATGGCGCGTACCTTGCGGCCACCGAAAACGCCAAGCCCGTCCCGGAACCGCTGTATACAGATACGCGGATATCGTTTCTTGATCGGTCGCCTGGGGGCGCTGAAATAGTGGTGCTGTCACCTGCTTGTTTTTGTATTTCATGGGCTTTCTTTAAAGGCAATTACAGGATGCTCCATCAATGGTACTTAATTGCAAACACTTCAGTCAGCCAATTTTAAATGCGATCTACAACTTTCGTATTGACACTTTCTTGGCGAAGCCAATATTTAAAAAGTTAGGCAATTAGTTTATGCTAATCAATTGACTTCGCAACACGAAAAAAAAAAAACGCAGACTAGGACACGCGATCCTCAACACAACTGAGTTGGTTTGAGCCTCCTAGCGCACTCCGTCATTTTTAAAACATTGGCTACTTTTAGCTGGGACACCTTGTATATACAGGGAAGCAGAGACGCTGCAGTTCGTTGAAGCTGGCAGTGGTGCGGGATGCTGTCGCTAAATAATCTGCGTGGCGAAGTTCTGTGATCTGAAATGCGATCGCATTAAAGAAGGCAAACTTACCAGCATTCAGAGACGACAATACGGCTGCAGCGCTTTCGGAACAAGACATCACAGCTAGGTGTCTGACAACCGCAAAAGCGCTGTGGCCCGCGCTGTTCTCGCGGTCCTCTCACCATAATCATCATCATCATCACACCACCAAAATGGCGGCCGCCTACAGGTCCTGGAAATTCTGGTCTATACAAAGTGGTTTTTATTAGACCATGCAGATTATTTTAATGAAAAGGTTCTTAGCGTAACGAACATCGCGTTTTTGCAGACAAGTTATTCATCGAGGCCGACCTACTTAATTTGCCACTAATTATGTGTGTATCGGAAGACTAATAAGCAACAAAAAAATGTCAATCAGCATTTTTTGTTGGAACTTTGAGGGCAGTTTTAAATTGCGAATGTGGAGGCAGTCACGTTTCGATGCACGTCATTTTTCCTAATATTGAAAATCGCAGGCAATTTAAGAAACTCAACTTCGAATTTCAACGCTCAAATCAGGCAACATCGAAAGCGAGCGCGCCGTGGGCGCCTAAAAGGTGGCCCCGCTGTATCTTATCAGACGGAAACGCCCCGTCCGAAAAGCGCGACGTAGAGTTTGGAACTAAACGTCGCAGCCAGTCGCGGCATGATACGGTACGCTTTCTACGGCAAGCATCTGCCGCAACTGCTCCATTTGCCGCGACATGCAATTATTCAAACTTCGTCCCACATGACTTGCACAGGGCGTTACCCTCTGCTGCAGCAGTTGTGGCACGTGCTCTGTTTCGATATTGCCTGGATTTAGCGTTGAAATTCGGTGATAATTATCTGGAATTAGGCGCGATTTCCAAAATCAATAAAAAGAAAACATAGGGGCCCACGCAAGTTTGATTGCTTTCAAGTTTGCCACATATACAACAGCCTCCGAGGACTTCATAAGAAATGCTGGCCAATTTGTTGTGCATTAGTATGCCGACACACTTTATTCGCGGTAAAATATACATGTGGGCATCGCCAAAGGACTCCTCTGCAAGAACGCCGCGTTCACGCTCATGGCCTGCTCATCAAAAAAAAAAAAAAAATTATGGCCTGAAAACAAGAACAAGAAAAGTCGCAGTATCGATAGCCCAGAAGGCGAAGCATCGATTGCGATAGCAAATTAGTAGATAGCTGCACGAAGTGAGCATAGTAAAAAGAAGAAAAAAAAAGACGCTCTGTATATTCTGTCACCCGGCACTGGCTGAGCGTTGCGCTTGCGTTCCGACGTGGTGAAATCAGGTTTGTTTGTTTGTGATGCGCCCAAAGGTGAAAATAGGAAAGCTGGCATATATTAACCGCAGAGGCGCGATTGCGGTGGCGGCGACAACCGTGCAGAAAACGCCGTGCCCTTGACGTATTTAGCCGCCCTGTGAAGCAATGTCCGGAGATGGAGTATACGGCGTGGGTTTACGCCGAACTTGGATACGGACGATAAGATGTGCGCGGGCATGCGTGTCGGTGCAGAGGCACGTCTTGCGGTCTCGTATTACGATGCGCGCTTCTTTTCCCGCTACAGGAAGAAACTCGACCGTGGGCGTGGTAAGAGTGCGAAAAACGCCGTTCACTGCGGCCGCCAGCAGAGCTTTCAGCAGAGTCAAGTAACTGTGCTTCAAGATACAATCTATCAAGATATCTTGCGACCACTTTTTCCTGGCCATGTCACAACGTAAAATCGCCCCGAAGAGTAAAAGGACGTCCTGTCACATACGTGAATTGAATTGAATTCTGGGGTTTCACGTGGGCCAAAAAAGTTGTCGCAGTTTCACCTGAAAGGCGAAGCATCAATTGCGATAGCAAATTTGTAGAGAGCTATACGGAGTAATGATAGTAGCTTTATCAGCTGTATAAACTTGGACATGCAGCAGCACCGGCAACACGTAGAACTGTTGTCGACGCCGTCGGCGTTTTGCCCACGTTCGCACAAAATGCGTGCGGCGTTGGTGACTGTTGCCGGAGCCTCTGATATAAATAGGTACTTAATGCCGCAGCTAAACGTCCCCTCCCTTCCCCCCCCCCCCCCCCCCCACGGCCTTTCGTGCGTCAGAAGAAGGCGCGTTTGCTCTACATATATGGTGATTGTAAAGGAGGAAAGAGACGCCTACTTCTGCAGCCCTTAAAGCCCCAACCAGACGTACGCGTTGGAACGCGTCCGCAGGCGCCGTGCGCCTGAGAGAGATTGTGGTTGTGAAGAGGAAGAGGCAGAAAATAGCGCCTCTTCCTCCTCACAACCACAATCTATCTCAGGCGCACGGCGCCTGCGGACGCGTTCCAACGCGTACGTCTGGTTGGGGCTTGAGGGAGCACGGCACAGAACGCGCGTTTGTTCTCCGCCGTGCGTTCACTCCCCGTGAAAGCGCGCGTCCCTCGCGCCCTTTCACTCGCACATACAGCGTTCGGCGGCGCGCGGCGACGATTTCATCTCCACTGACGTCATACGGAACCTCACGGCGACGGCGACGCCGACGGCAGAAATCTGCTTTGGAGTGTCCATATAATTGCTATCGCAATAAAACTACGATTTGAATATGAGGCATGCCGTATAGTGGAGGACTCCGAATTAATTTTGACCACCATATTTAACGGTCCCACCGTGGGCGGAGCCACCGACTTAATCTGAGGGAGCCTTCGGCTCGCCTAGATCTCAGTTCCTCAGGACTCAAATAAAGTTCTTGTCATGTCATGTCATGTCCCCATATTTAACGTGCCCCCAATGCTCGGGACACGAGTGCTTTTTTTTTTTTTTTTTTTTTTTTCATTTCGCCCCCGTCGAAATGCGGCCGCCGCGGCCGGGATTTGATCCCGTGAGCTCGTGCTTGGCAGTGCAACAGCAAACCCGTTAAGCCACAGCGGCGGGTACATACGCGAAGCTTTGGCATCAATCGTCTCTAGCGCTTGACAGCATTTACATTACATTTTATTTTCATTTTGAGGGCCCACTACGTATCAGTTATCTTGCGAACCCTCTTTGGAAGTGTGTGAAAACTCGAAATTGCCCTAAAGTGTAAAGAACGGCCTGTCATACACGCGAAGCTATGACATCAGTCGTCTGTAGCGCTTGAGAATAGCTTTTTCGTTCTTATTTCCATCTTAAAGTCCCCCTATTTATCCATTATCTTACGACCACTGTGGCCGTGTCAAACCAAAAGCGCTCTAAAGATTACAAGACATCCTGTCGTACACGGAAATCTCTGGCATCAATCGTCTATAGCGCTTGGCAACATTTGCATTTCATTTACTTCATTTTATTTATTTTCACTTTAAGGGCCCGAAGGCATTACACGATGAGTGGCTCCATTATGTATGAAAGTAAATACTACAAAAACTTGATAAAGATAAAAAAGAAGCACTATGAGGTGCTTGAAATCTTAAATAACAATGACGATAGCGTTCACATGATTGTCTGGAAACGACGTCGATTGCACAAAGCAAATACCACCAGACATAAAAAGTAAGAGTAACAGTCACAAAACTGTGCAGGAAACTTGTTGATTCATGACCAAGGAAGGAAGGACTAAGATCTGCAGCACGCCTGATCATTTTTGGATAGTTCACTTGTTGAACTACGAACACACTTTAAGTAAATGTACCAATGGATAAGGTATATCTCATGAATCATAAATCATTTAAATATATTATTCGCACTCTCTTATGTTTCTATCAAGACGGAGATCAACATGAAGAAATTTTCGGTATCTAGGTTTGTTTATGTAGATTCCGTATAATACGGTAATGTCTTTAAGGAGGTAAGGCGTCATGTATAAACACGCGAAAAAAAAAACATTTTCAGGCACATTTTTCATCTGTATTCGACAAATTGAAATTAACATAGAGCTTTAAACGCTTGTTTTCTCAAGAAAATTAGTATTGTGAAGAAAATAGGTGCAAGGGGCCGGCAGCCAATTCCACACTCTTGATGCAAATCAAAAGACAGTTTTAGTATTGCGGAAATGGCACCACGCTAAACGCAATAAAATAGCGGGGTCAGACTGCGCATGCTCAGAACGCTATTTCAGTTTTGCGGATAGCGTGCGTCCGCTATTTCAGAAATATAGCGGAGACGCTAAACGCTCGCTAAGTTTTTAGCGTTGCAAACATGGTGGCACTCTCGGCTCGAACGCTTGACATGCAGGCTCGTTTCAAGGCTTGGCGTGGATCAACACGGCTAGTTTGGTTGTCGAGCTGCTCAGTTTGCTGCTTTGACTACTCGCAGCTAGATGGTTTTGCGCTTAGCGGCGCATCGTTGTCTTACGCTATACTAAAACTCTATCGAACAGCGTTCCGCAAAGATTTAGCGTGCGTAACACGCTAACGCTAACGCAAGCATTTTCCGCAATACTAAAAGTCTCTAAAAGCGGAGACCCAGAAAATATAGAGCAACAGCCCAAATATTTGAACTTAGAGACTTTGAGCAATTAAGATATTGAGGTCGCGTGCACGTGCGTAATATGTGTACGTTTCCTTCAGATTTTGTGACAAATTTGTTACACTCGGTGTGTCTTGCAACTCCTCTGTAACTTCTATTTTCATTCTTCCTCCCCTCAAAGAATTATAGCCATACGGTCATGTAAGGCGCTTTGACTAAAACGAAATTCAGAAATATGCAGTTGAGCTTCTAACATTGCGGCTAAAGTCAAACACGGCCGCAAAAATGCAAAAAAAAAAAAAACGTGAGCCCTTCCACTGGGATGGAAGAGCAGCGAAGCTGTACTATGGTGGGAATTATGTATTTCCAATTATGACTATTAAGATGTGATGGTGTAATTGGTTATTTGAACTCTTAAATAATGAGAAATATGTATGATCTGGTAGTTTTTATTTATTTAGTGACCACATAGCCTTATGGTCGCTATGGTACACCGCCATAGGGTGTACGCCAAAGGTTGGCACGTTCTTCAAAACACGTCACCAACGCCACGCGCGTTCGGTGCGAACGTGGGTAACACACCGCCGCCGTCGACAACAGCTCTGCGCGTTGCTGGTGCTGCTCCACTCCCTCCCTCCCGTCCCGCCACGGCTTTCGCGCGACGGAAGAAGTCGCGTTTGCACTCCGCCGTGCGTTCGTTCCCTGTGAAAGCGCACGTCCTTCGCGCGCTTTCACTCGCACATACAACATACGGCCAATGAGAGTTTTATTGCGATAGCAATTATATGGAAACTCAAAGCGGATTTCTGCCGTCAGCTTTGCCGTCGCCGTGAGGTTCCGTATGACATCAACGGCGATGAAATCGTCGCCGCGCGCCGTATGCTGTATGTGCGAGTGAAAGCGCGCAAGGGCCGCGCGCTTTCACGGGGAGCGAATGCACGGCGGAGAGCAAACGCGCGTTCTGCGCCGTGCTCCCTGAAGGGCTGCAGAATTAAGCGTCTCTTTCCTCCATTACAATCACCATATATATATATATATATATATATATATATATATATATAAAGCGATTTCTTCCGTCGCGCGAAAGGCCGTGGGGGCACGGGAGGGAGGGAGGGGAGGCGACCTTTAGCCGCGGCACCATATGCGTGATTATATAAAAACGTTGCGAGGCGAGAAGGTGGTAACGACTCCCGACGCTGCTCGACGAGTGTCCCATTCTGATCACGTCGAAAACCCCCAAGTCGCCCCTAGAGGCACCGGCAACAGTCACCAACGCCGCGCACGTTCGCTGCGAACGCAGGCAAAACGCCAACGGCGTCGACAACAGTTCTGTGCTTTGCTGGTGCTGCTGCAAGTCTAAGTTCATACAGCTGATAACACTACTATCTTTTCTCCGTATAGCTCTCTACTAATTTGTTATCGCAATTGATGCTTCGCCTTTCGGGTGAAATTGCGACATTTTTTCTACACGTGGACACGACCATCGGAGACCGAGCCCTTAACAGCGTTTGCTTTCCGCTGTGCGTTCGCTCCTCGTGATAGCGCGCGTCCCTCGCACGCTTTCACTCGCACGTACAGCATACGGCCAATGAGAGCTTTAGGGGCGAAGCACCTTAGGGCCGAGCCTTGTCCCTCGTTGGCCGTTGTCCGTAGCTGTGGTCTCCATTAGCTGTACAAGCGCTATAGAACCGCTGTATATACTGTACACATGTACACTATATATATATATATATATATATATATATATATATATATATATATATATATATATATATATATATATGTACGCCAAGCTCCGGCTTCCGGAGAACGCTTCCGGCGTTTTGCCCGAATGATCTCCCGGTGCTTTACCCACTCATCATCATTCACTTCGTGGATATGCGGTGTTTCTTTTAACAGCGAAGCTGTTTAAGCCATTCGTAATTTGTCGTTCGTATCAAGAAACTATGAAGAAATAAAATAAAATAAACTTTCCTGCCGAGGTGGGATTCGAGCCCGCGTACTCCCAGTCCCAAGGCGAGCGTCGTCACCACTAGGCTATAGAGCCTTTTTTTTCTTTCTTTATTGCCTTTATTCAATTCACACATAAATGCGCTGTACGATCATACCAGCCCATCAACGGCTGAAAAGGGGAACAATCAAAACATCCACGATTGCTGAGCATGCATTTATGCGAACCATATGATCGCGTTCGAGCGTTGTCTTCTTCCACAGCTGGCGCGTTCGCACGCTCGTGCTTTGCGAGTTGAAGAGGCTTTGCGCGCTATCAGAGCGAGAGAGAGAGAGAGAGAGACGGATTCACGGAGCGGGTCTGCTGCAACGAGTTGTCGGTGTTGCAAGCTGCGCTATGCAACGCGCAGTGCCGACCCTAAGTCCGAGACGCGCGAAAAGAAATTACCATCATCATGAGTAATAAGATGAAAAGTTCGCGTGCGCTTCCGGAAAATGCTGGGCTACGATCGCCCAGCTTCGCTGTTTAAAGCGTTACGCGGCCGAGTGCAAGGTTAGTGTCCTTTAGGGGCGAAGCTCGTTATAGCGGCACCCGTTCCGTCCCCGTCGTCGTAGTAGTAGTGTGTAACCAGTCTGAGAAAAATGAGAAAAAAAAATTCCGAAGTTGTGTCCGTAGCGCGGAATCGAACCAGGGACCCCTCGCTTCCGAGCGCGCGGCGTGAGCCCACTACGCCACGAAGCGGACATGGACACACGCACCACGATGGCAATAAATACCCAACATTAACGAAAGGCCGCGTTTCTAGCGCGTTTCTAACGCGTTTGTGCTAGCGCGTTACGGCCCGTGTAAGAAGCTGGTGTAAGACGCTGTGGCCTCTCCGCCTTACCTTCAACGCGTTTCGAACACGCTGCCCAAAGCGGTGGCAAGTCAAGTTCAAGTCGAGGAGCGTTTATGAATACGGGGGGTATACTCTCTCAGCAATCATGTGATGGCGTCGGCAAACGCGGTGCACGTTCCGGCATGTGTAAATGGCTGCGTAAGACGCTGTGGCCGCTCCCCCTTACTAGAGAGTACTGCACGTTTCTAACGCGTTTGTGCTAGCGTCCCCTTAAGCGGGAGATCCGATGATTCCCTCCGGAGCTTCGCCCCCTCATCATCATTCACCCCGTGGATATGCTGTGATTTTTTTCTACACGCGGGCACGACCATCGGAGACTGAGCCCTTAACAGCTTCGCCGTAAGAAGAGTTCGAATAAGGATTATCCGCGAGACGCGATCAAGTTGCGCATATATCGTTATATAGGCTTTCCTTCCCAAGAGATATACTTTTGGCAAATCAAGAGCTAGCGTTCACGAGCGGTCCAAATGAAAAGTATGGGTAGAAAATGATAGGGAATTCATAATAACTTTCCATATGACGGAAGGGAGACCGAGGTAATCACCCGTTGTTAATTATGACGCGCCTCAGTATTCTGAGGGTCACTGCACTACCACCAGCTGCCGCTTGAACCCCGGAGGAAGCAGGAAGACCTTACGAGGGAAATATACCGCTCAGAATGGTGGAATTGTGACAGCGTGCGGCTCCATAGCCTAACAAATCTGGGGCGGTATTCTTCTGCCTGGTGGACGGTCCATTTCGCCATTTCGGCGACCGTTGATTCGCTGCTGCTTGACGTGCAGGAAGGTGCCAGCCAGTCTCCTTCCTGCACGTCAAGCAGCAGCGAATTAACGGTCGCCGAAATGGACAGTCCACTAGGTGGACTCTTACAGGATACCGCCCCTGTTGTCATCGGCAGAACTGCAATGACTGACCCTCACAGCGAAGCTGTTAAGCGGAGTTTCTCAACGGTCATCGTGCGGTGTTGATGGCTGTCGTGCGACGGCGCGGTCTGCATCAATGTCAATCGAAGAACAGTCAGCAACGAAACCTGAATCGAGGGCTCCAATTTGCTTTGAAAAGTAAATATTGATGATAATAAAATAAAAGTTACGGCGCGTATGCCTGACCGAAATAGACGACCGTTTCTTTCCGCGGCTTATTTTAGCAATCCGTAATATTTCTTTTTTTTTTCGCGTCGCGATTTACCGGTTCCAAGTCGGAGGTTAGCTAGAAGTTTATAGGGCTGCGGCGGTAAATTCCAGTGGTCGTTATGAACTGTTAATTGCTGAATGACCGGTGGGTGCGGCAGCCGCGAAACGGTCGTGTGACCATTGGTGCAATTCTTGGTATTCTAAATGCCGCCGTACTGTCAAGAATATTTAGTGGCGGCATTTTGAGCCAATAAGAGCAGTAGCGCTCTGAGTAGCAGCACTCTGAGCCAATCAGAACTCAAACGGTGATTTTGACTACATGGTCGAATTTGTAAATGGCCAGAATAGCACTCCAGAACGTCGGTGAGAACGCGCATAGGGCCTCAAGATTCCAGCACCGATGATGAATCCTAACAACGCAGCCCTACAAGGCCGTGGGAACGCAGAGCGCCAGATGCCGGCGTCAGTAGAGTCGGCGCAGAATACAGGAACATGTGTCGTATCGAACGCCGGCTATAAAATTACAAACTTCGGATGTTGTGAAGCACTTGAAAATATTCGGCTATAGGGAAGGAACTGAACTGGATATATAGTCAAACATTTGTAAAGTGTTGGGTAGATTTCGGGAAGTGCCAAAACTGACTCCTTTTAGACGGTGACAACCGAAGTATAAATGGTTATGTGTATGCTGTTTAACTGAAAGGCAATTTGCGTAGATGCGCCAGCCAAGTAGGTTCACCTATTTCTGTGACGTCAAGTTGTCTTGCGTGTTTTAAACGGCTGTTTCTTCCTTACAGATCTGTCTTGTGTCATTGGTTTTAGGATGAAACCTGAACCTAATCAAACCTGAATTTTATGGCTGATCCTGATATAAGTATAGTCAGCCAAAAGTAAAATTTTGAGCTTGAGACAACGAGCTCTTATTTTTCAATTAGCCTAGCGTTCAAATTTCATCTGGATCAGCTCTCTTTCAGAGGGGAGTGGCAAGAGCACTACCTTTTTGTGGGTGCAACTTGCACTGAATGTTCAGCTTGTCACCGACTACAGTACTCCGAAGGGTGCGACAACTGGCTTATACACCATCACTGTCTTTCTTGATGTATGAGTTGATCAAATTAGCATACAGATGGAATTTTTTCTTCTTTTGTTTTTTGCCCGACGTGAGAAGAAAACCTCCAGCTGCACCTACTGTGACAACCCAGACGCCTCAGCGGAGCAATTTCTAATGAACTGTCCAGAATATGTCAGCGGCGAGGCCGTATTCGTGACAAGTTTGGGCCATCAGAAAGACGAGATTTTTTTCTGTAGCGAAAACACTTGGCCCATAGTCATGCCCCACCAAGCACAGGTGAGCTTTCACAGCCCTGTACGGGATTTACTTAGACAGCAAGCCAATAAATTTGATTTGCTTTTGTAGATTCTTACAAACTCTACGTATATACTATTGAATGTCAGGGCTTGTTGAACAATGACATTCGTGTGCTATGCTTATATTATTATTTTTATTGCACAGTGCACATGGACTTGTTTGCCTCAACGCGTCTGCTTATAGATTCTTCCTCCTCGGCTTTTTTTCTTTGTGTTGTATAGTCTACCTTTACATTTCCATTTTTTGTAGACTTAGAATGTGTGGTATGCTTGTGGCTTTTTATGTGGAAATCGGCAGTTTAATTTTATTAAGCGTGTCTCCATAGGGATAGTCGGCTCTAATGTAGCCGCCTATACCTTCACATTTCTCCGCAGTTATATTAAACAAACAAAACGGCTCGCTCGTTTTACCAGTTTCGATTGTGCAAAGAGTGCCTTTTTGAGGAGTCCGGTTGCAAAGTATAGTTCGGCCAGACGACGATAATCGCTCCACAGAGGTTAGACCTCGTCTAAACAAACGAGCAATCGCCTGTCGCTCTCGTCAGCCCTTCTTCGTCATTGCATGACGGCTGCCTTCCTTTGGACATGAAATTGTGCATAAGCCGTTGCCGATGATTGCCAATGTAAGAACACGAGCGAATGGATGAACGGACGAACGAACGAACGCACGGACGAACGAGCGAGCGAGCGAACGAACGAACGAACGAACGAACGAACGAACGAACGAACGAACGAACGAACGAACGAACGAACGAACGAACGAACGAACGAGCGAGCGAGCGAGCGAGCGAACAAGCGAGCGAGCGAGCGAGCGAACAAATGAGTGAACGAGAGACAGCAGTGAGAGAGAGAGAGAGTGACAGAACGAATGTTTTCCTCACCGAGTCCGACCACTGACCATCGACCGACCATCGTCCGCCGACCAATCACAAAAATGCCGAAAGAGCCAAAGAAAGCTATTCGCGTTAAAACTACGCGTGCACAAATATTGACTCTGATGGCATGAAAGTAAGTCAATGAGTTCTGGTGTTTTACGTGCCGTAACCACGATCTGGTGATTATGAGGCATGCCGTATATAGTGGGGGACACCGGATTAGTTTTGACCACCAGGGTATCTTTAACGTGCCCCCAAAGCACGGGACACGGCCGTTTTTGCATTTCGCCCCCATGGAAATGCGGCTGCCGCGGCCGGGATTTGAAACCGCGACCTCGTGCTTACCAGCCCGACACCATAGCTGCGAAGCCACCACGGCGGGTAAAGAAACTCACTCAAGGGAGGCGGTCCCACTAATAGCGACAATCGTTATAACGAAAGCAAGTGTAGCCAGAAAAGTATAACGTTTATTGATAATAATGTATGGCCCTCGTGGTATTAAATTTACGGCACGCGCCTTACTGGCCCCAGACACGGAGATCTACAATTACTGAGTATAGCGCTTTGGGAGAGTTGGTCTAAGTTCATGGGCGTGAATGCTGCGCAAGGCATCGAAATGCGGAAAGGCTGCGGGAAGTGTAGGGGGTTAGCGGAAACAGGTAAAATCACACGCACTGACTACCAACTAAATATTCGTCAAAGAATGTACACATCTCAAAGAGCGTATATATCCTCGTAAAACGTCAAAGAACATATACGTCCCTATATCCATGGTGATTTGAGCTGCGTTCACCACGTGAAGTGCGTCTACTGTTAGAAAACAACAAAAAGGCTTCTGGCCACTAACCAAGTCAAAACTTAACCGACCTTCCGGTACCCGTACAGGTTTCGAGACGTCCAATAACTTTTCACGTCGTCAGCGACCGGAATTTTTTGCGTTTTTTTTTTATAATCTGCTACCCGACCAGAAGGGTTTTTGTCGAATTCCTGGCTGCGTCTGTACTGTGAGTAAGAGTGAGATTAAAATATATTACGGCGTTAATAGAAGCTGGAGAGATAAATCCTGCTCCAGGTCCGACATGCGATACTCCAGATAAACAACTGGTGATCAGACGACACGACGCATCCTCACAACCATACGACGGTGAACTCACTCATGACTCGACTCACTCAGACTCGATCACTCAGATTCATGCCGTCCAGTGAGTCTGAGTGAGCCAGGTTGAGTAAAATTTTCGTGAGTCTAAGTCCGAACGAGTCCGGCTAAGAACAAAATTGCCGAGTCTCAGTTCGAGTGAGGGGCACTAAGGGAACAAATAATAAAAAAAAAATGCGAGTGAGTCCGAGCGAGTTTCATTTATTTCTGGTGACCTGTGCTCAAAACATACGAGAACGCGCGTACACGTAATTCCGAGCTAAAAACTAACTGCGGGTGGCCCAACGAACCAATCAGCTCAGCCTGCAGCCAGCTGGCCATTTACAGATGCCACAGCTGCAAATGCTAACCGCGAAGGCCCGTGTGTGCCCGCGGGCTCCCGACGAACGGTCTCTTGCCGCCAGATTTTAAAGCCGCGCGCGCGCTTCGCAACTGCTTCGAGCAATAAACTGCGGTGTTATACAGCGGCCGTCGCACGACGCAGCGCGCGCCGTCACGTGGTCGAGAACTACACGCGCAGATGGCCTCGCAGTGAGCGGAGATCAGTGAGTTCCTTCTCGACGCAGCGAACGGGACGGGGGGACGTTCGCGGAGAGGCGGAAACCAGCTGCCCGAGCTCTGCTACTCCTCCAGGCATCGCACGCAGCCGTGAGTGGTCTCGCCTCACATGCCGCCTGCTACACGTGCGAAAGATAGCACGCGCTGGCCGTGTTTGCCCCTGTTCGCAGTATCACCCTCTGCATCGCCCCAGCCAAGCTTCCGTCTCCTCAGTAAAGATACTTAAATACACGCCTCGAATATTATCACTGTTTCTTACTACCGATGCCTAGTTAATTTTCGTTCTCTTTTTGCTGTATTCACGTTTTCAATTACTTGCCCATTTGGTGGTCCGTTTCGATTCACATGCGTGCATTTCAACTTCGTATTACTTGTAGTTAATCCTTTTGCCATTTATGTATTTTTTTATGCAAGTGTGCCACCACTTCTTTCATATAGATTTGTGGTTGAGTCTTGCTTTGCTTTTTCTATTGTTTTCCTCAATCTCTGGTTTTCTTTGGCTGAACACTTAAGTTATCATCATACCGAATGCCTCGTAGCGCCCGGTATAATCTACGTGGCTAACTGATTCTAGCGCGCTGACTCAAAGTGCTCGTCATTCTGGCTTTGTGTGCGCCTTATTTGCTCATTTCTGTATATCTGTAAGGCAATGAATGTACTGGCAAAGCCGGCGACGAAAGTTGCCAACATTTACAACATCCTAAAAAAAAAGTCAATTATCGCTTTTCACTGCCGTTACTATAAGACGGTGCACCTCCTGTTTACGTAAATAGTGCACAACTGGTAAGAATTGGTCAATGAAGGTGTGCTTCAGTTTCAAAGAAGCGCAATTTTTTGATAAGCTTCCTGTATAATGCTCCTTTCTCACCCTGGCTCATCATTTACCCGTTCCATTTTGAACACTAGGCTGGCGGGCAATTTTTAGCGATTTCACATCCGCGTCATACAATGTTTTCTAGCGCCAGCAAATCTTCGTTCACTTTTGCGTACTTCATTGCCTTCTCGCCGATGCCATTTGCATTTCTTGATTGCTGGGTCGAATCATTTTTCTTTGCCCTCTTGAATCGCCTTTGCCTGGTCCGCGGATTTGGACCGTTCCTTCAACGCAGTCGCTCGGAAAAACATATTTTCCCCATCACTAGGCTAAATCATCTCTGTGTCCTCACTTCACCTCTTGGCTACTGCACAATGTTCGCCTTTTTAGCGGAACTCGTTTAAAGATAACGTGAGTTTCCCGTAACTGTAGTTGTATTAGCGTTCCCGAATATCGTATTAGCGGTAGCGTTTTAGAAGATGTTTCATGCTATAAATATCTTTGCATTAAATTTGCCTACAACCTTTTATGGCAGACTCATGTCAATTACACAACCAACAAAGGAAATCGCACGCCTGGCTACCTACGGAGAAATTTTTTTCTAAGGCACCTTCCCCTTTAAAACCCCGCCTTTATAAAACGCTTGTTCGTTCGAAGCTCTAGTATGCCACTTTTGTGTGGGATCCCGCCCCTGACACTCTTATTCATAGCTTCGAATCTGCCCAAAATCGCAGCGCACGTTTCATTCTTTCAGACGATGCACGCACATCAGTGTATCGTCTATCAAAACAGCTTTACTCCTTCCGCATTTTTGTTCACGGAGGAACCTGTCTCGTTTAGTTTTTTTTTTCATAACATCTGTCACAATCTGCAGTTAAAACAGGATCCTCTTTTGAAGCCATCCTACGTATCGAACAGATTTGATCACCAAGACAAAGCATATGTTCTTTTCTCCCATACAAACTTCTTTAAGGATTCTTTTATTACAAGTATCTCGACCGACTGGAACCACCTGCCCACCTCTATTGCTCAACTGACCAATGTAACTGCAACTACAGCTGCAGTTGAACGTTATTTATACTTTTAGCAGCCACATTATTTTGTTCTTGTCCACTGTGTATATTGTTCCCCACTCCCTTCTATAACGCCTCCGGGCCTTGAAGGTATTGAAATGAATGATGAATGAATGAATGGGGGGGGGGGGGGGGGATGAACGAACGAACGAACGAACGAACGAACGAACGAACGAACGAGCGAACGAACGAGCGAACGAGCGAAGCGAATGAATGAATGAATGAATGAATGAATGAATGAATGAATGAATGAATGAATGAATGAATTGATAATGCGAACCAGTATCTGATAGTGCCACTCTCAAACACGTTTCCCACTTAAACTTCTTAAATGCTGCCTCTCTGATAGATAGATTGACCGATCAATCTCTATGGCCTAGATTTACGCAATGGGCTTTTAGAGAAGCTGAGGAGGAAGCCCTACTGATAATTTCGGCAACCAGTTATATAATGTTCACTTTAATCGAAGTAAAAGACGCGCTTGAAGTTCTAAACTCGTTGGAATGCGGTTGTAGCAGCCAGAAGTTGAACCTGCGACCTTGTTCGGAGCTGCAGCACACTATGGTATACTGAACTATGTCGGTGGGTATATTGTCTTTCCTAACTCCCTGCAGAATCAGAAATTCCGCCTGTTGCAAGTTCATGTCGCTAATTGGCTTGTCACCTACTTCAGTCGATCATCGCGTATTTTTTTAAGGGGGAAGGGAGGGGGGGGGGGGGGGCTGATATTGGTGGTTGGCGGTCTGACACTTCAAATACTGAAAAACAGAAATAGTAATTTGGTGTATACTCCCCCCATCATCAGTTTCTTCACGCTGTCTAACTTTTGCCAGCCCGTATACAGAAGTATTCTTTTAGCTTTGCAGCTCTCCTCGGAAACGGAAACCTTGTAATAAATTTTAAGAATGAATTTTTTGCCCGTTATTTATCCGCGCACATTCATTTTTCACTTGCAAGTATGCGTTTTGGTACCGCGTGCGAAAGTTACTTTATATGGTTTCTATTTGATTACTATTATTATTTACCACTCTTTACTATTTTCCCATTAGCACCATGGAGGTGCAGGAAACGATGCTGCTTCTATTTTGGGGGCTGGTCCCTTGCTAACCTTGACGTAGCTTTTTCACATTTACCCATTTCTCGAAATCTGTGCATGAAAATGAAACGCGCATCATGCATAATTAACCGAATGATTCCATTCATTCAAATATATTTGCTAGATGAAGTGACCCTCTTCTTTTGAGACTTTTTTTGGGGCAAGCCGTGCCGCTTTTTGTCCTTGGTCTAGAGAGAGCGATGTATTAGCTGGCCCGGTTTCATCCGGTCAAAGTGGAAACCATAACATACCATTCGAGGCGTTCCATCCTGCCTAGATTCTAATGGTCCTTCTACATTACACATTATTCTCGTCGAGCCAACACATACACACGGATAAAATCTTGTCCGATTCTTCTATGCATACTTGTACTACACCCTAAGCACGACATTCCGGAAGCGGATGATATATCAGGTATCTAGATAGATAGATAGATAGATAGATAGATAGATAGATAGATAGATAGATAGATAGATAGATAGATAGATAGATAGATAGATAGATAGATAGATAGATAGATAGATAGACATATTAGATAGATAGATACCTAGATAGATTACTTTTATAAGGAACCTCAGAAAACCATGGTTTCAAATTCATCGAGGATATGCTTGATTGGAATAGAGGTAATGAACAATTCTGTGGTCTAAAAACATCCAACGCGTCCCCCACGTTCTCAGCAAACTGACCAACACACCCTGCAGCTGCGCTGTAATTCATTTCTAATAATTGCTTTGTCCAACTTCCAAGCAGCTTAAAGCCACCGACCATGTACACCAGGACCCAGCTTGCTACTGTTCGATATGGCGCGCAAACACACGCGCGCACGTAGGCATGGTGTAATGAGAAAGTCGCTGTAAACTGCTGTCAGTGTTAAAAACGTTCGAGTGGTTATGCTAGATAGAAAATTAAAATGGCGCCGCACATTTTATTTAATTTTAATTAAAAAGTTCTGCTTCTGCGTCATAAATCGGGTAATGCATCTTTTATGTATACATGCTATACGGTATGTCCTATATCTGGTCGTCGTCGTCCTATATCGTGGTAGAGGAAATCGAATAAATTTCAACACAACATTGAAACATTGTTTGCATTCATATATTTTTGTTTTCATGCACTCTTTTCTTCTTGTCTTTTTATACATGATCTCTACCGCTTTGCTATGACCCCTAGCATTGGAGTTAGCAGTATTTGAAAGAAATAAAATATAGCTTGTTGTATTCAATCAAGTCCAGCGGTAACCTGAGGCGAGGACTGTAGAGGTAGTCAGGTCGGCGGCATGGATGTAGCCCGACTTCCGCCAGCTAGTGCGCCTTCATGAGCTCCGTCCAGGAGAAACTCCACAAGAGGTGCGATACATCTAAGAGGGCAGTTGGGGGAGGGCGGAAGGGGAAAGTCGCGCCGAAGGCTAGGAGACGACCCGGATAAACAGGTTACAGCTGGTGTCACGCAAGCTAATCCCAACAGGGAAAAACGCGTCCGGCAGTTGTTTAATGCATGAAGTGCGAAACAAGCGTTATATATTGAATAATGAATGTCCTGAATCCGCAGCGGGATGTTGTTTTCACGGCAGCGACTCCCAAGTGCACCGAATTCCACATCTGAAACCAAAACTGCGCGCTCGCCGTGAGAGACGTGGATTGAGTTGAAAACAACCCGGCCGATGACAATGACCCAGGAGTGTGGCGTATACCAATAATATCGTGGTGGCGCTTTTGGAAAAGACCGCGTGCAAAAGAAAGATGAAGAAGAGGCTGGCGGATTGCTGGAGCTGCATAAGCAGCGTTTGATTTTCTAAATTAAACAAAACGATTACGATGCGAAATCCTTATAGCTTGAATCTATTTCTCTGTTGACTACTAGTTTAACTGAATTTGTTTCTCCAAATCCTTTATAACGAGATCTCTATTACCTCCTTCATTAATACCTCTTTGACAATTTCGTATTAGTCAGTCTGCTTGCTCACTCGCATAATATTGTTTTTTTCTTTCAGTCTTTTATTTTCACTATTCTTGTTTCCCCTCTTTGGATACGAATTTCTTTTATCATACCTCCTGCTGCCCCATTTTTGGCCTATCTCTCTTAGTAGGAAACCCCATAAATGTTGAACGACACCATCATCATCAGCTGTTAGCACATCACCTTGCGTGTCCACCAGTGTGCCTTAACATGTAAATAATTTCTATACACGTTCGTGCCTCACGCTGGCTCTTGGTGACAATGTAATGAAGAATAATTGTAATCAGCGATAATAAAGCTAACTACAGCAACACTTAAGGTGTTGACTGATATGCACCAAAAGTTTCCGAACTTGGAGACTTTCTTTTTATTTTATTCTGGACATTTGCATTAGCTAGGAGTGCTCTCGAGCGAGGAAGGCTCAGACCAGTACTCTCGAACCTCTTCCTCATATCCATGATGATTATTATTATTATTTATTGGCATCCCTTTCGAAACGGGGCAGCGAGAAATAGTGACCTGATCCGCTTAGGCTAATCAAGTAATCGGTAGCTTTACTAGTCCAGTATTTCGCCTGTCTCCGCGATCTTTTCATTCTTCATTAGACCCTCTTTATCCACCTTGTATAATGCCTGTGCCTGTAACGAATTCTATCCTATTAAGTTCTTAATTGCCCGATTTTTTTTTTCACCGAGTTGGGAACAGCGCAGCCCCTCGGCTGAAGGTGACTCTAAGCTTCTCAAGAATCGGCATGGGGTGTCAGTGAAGCGCAGCAACACCTTCTGCGGAGGGATCATCCGCTATCTCAAGTCAAGGTGGAGTGTTGAACGGAGGAACGTTCTAGAATACGGGACTGAGTCATTGTTCTTTTTTTACAGCGAATCTGTACATGACTAGGTTCTGGCGGATCGCGTCTGCGGACTAAACGAAAAAATTGCGCCGATCATGGTGATAGTGCAGAGGGGTCCAAGCTCAATGGCACGTACCCCTGTCATGTGGGCCGATCCTGGTGATAGTGAAGAAAGGGTCCAAGCTCAATGGCACAAACCCCTGTGGGCTCGGCGGCCTGTAACGCGCCCTTGAACTACCCTTGTCACACGTGGGACCCAAAGAGGCAAAAACAATACGCCGGAGTGATGAACGCTGTTTCCCAAACCACGGCCGCTGGCTAAAAAAAAAAAAAAAAAAAAAGGTGCGGCCTGCCGCGTGCATCGAAAACGGTGTGATCCGCCGCGGCGCCACACGTCGGCGGCTGTTGTCCGGCATCGGCATAGCAAATGCGTCAGGAACGCGCTTGGAACGCCGTCGCGCGTGCAAGCCGACGCGTTCCATCGCCGATGACTAGCACCGTTCGGCCCAGCCAAGCGGCCGGCATTGCAACTACGGCTGTCACGTTCGCTCCCATTGCTGCGCGACCGACGCGGCAGGCTGCACCCTTTTTTTTTTTATCCAGCTGCCGTGCCCAAACGCTAGTACATGACGATGCGTGTCGAAACGTAAGTGATAAAACGTAATAGTCTACCAATCAATAGCTGTGTCTTATTATCCCTTGATATAGCTATTTCCTTAGCGACGTCATCAGTTGCCCATTGCACTCGGTATGGGTAAGACCCGTGTCGGTCACTCAGAAGAGGAAGAGTGCGCCTTCGAGGAGCGGAGGCGCGCTCAACTGCACGCAGGAATGCGAAAGTGAGCCGAACGCGCAGCGACCCAACGTGCTGCGGCCGATGGTGCAAGGTGGTGTGAATATAGCCGCCTAAACTCGCCTTCACTCGCACGCGGTGACGCAACGAAGTCATATGTTGTGTCTTTTCAACCATTTAACAAAACCACCAAATTAAATGAATTTTAAATATAATTAAACAAAGCCAACAGCTTCGCTGGTCTTCCATCTGCACATAGTGGAAGGGCTCTGAATTCTTTTTTCTAGTGACACACTTTTCTACCAGGTTTCAACGCTTTACATAATAGAATACTGTGCAAGTTGGTGTGCGTCATCAAGTGTGCGTCATGTGTTGGTATGCGTCGTCAGGAGTACGTGTCATCTTCATTACCTGTGCGTAAGCGTTTTATTGCGATAGCAATTATATGGACACTTGAACCGGATTTCTGCCGTCGGCGTCGCCGTCGCCGTCGTCGTCGCCGTCGTCGTCGCCGTGAGGTTCCCTATAGATAAAATCTTCGCCGCGCGCCGTATGCCCGAGAGGAAGCGTGCGGAGACGCGCGCTATCACGGAGAGCGAACGCACTCAATCTCCCACGCGCAAGCAAGGAAGCAGGAAGCCAGCGCCGGAGGGAGCAAGGGGGGGGGGGGGGGGCGCACTTCTCTGCCAACAACCGCGCTCGTCGCTCGCTCGCACCGTCTCTTATCTCCACACGGCTCTGACCTTTAAGTGCATTCGCCGCTCAGTTTCCGTTGAAGCGATAGACCGCACGTACCTTCGCCCGCTGCGGCGTATGCTTGCTGCCAGCGTTTTGACAGTCGTTGTCTGCTGTCATTCAGTGTGACCTCTTCGTGTTTGTGCGCGCTCACACCACGCTTGTTCATTCAGTTCGTAATAGTCGGGCCACATTTTCCAACGCACGCTACATTTGTTGCACTACCGAACGTAAATAACTACACTCACATACTGTTTTTATGCGCCAAGTCATATGAAAATTATTCTGAACGTACTTTAGAGTTTGTTACCACTCTGCAATACGCTGTATATTTGTCTCTAAAACGCCCCTCACCACCAGTATAAACGCTTCCCAGATTTGGCGTTTCTTTGAGCGAGTCTTGCGCAATATATCTTGCAGAATATTTCTTGCGTGGATATGGGACAATAATGCTTGAGATTATTCGCTTCTTATTTTTGTCAAGTTTAGGTTAAGTTCAGTTTTGAAGTCTGAACATCAGGTGTGCCGTTTGCCCCGGCTTCCAGCTAGGGTGCATTTGCTTTTGTTCTTTTGGTTAACTGGCGATTCAAAATGCGCTCAGGGAAGCGGGTTCCATCAAGAGCAGAATGCAAGCGGGTTTAGGAATTTCGTTTTACGCATCTTTTCCGTGACCCAGATTTAGCACTTGTCCTGACAAACTGTCCTTCCCATATGAATAGCTGCGTCACGTGACTTGCGCTGTCAAATTCGTCTCTCCGCACACGTCACATCTACGATGTCACGTTGACGTGTCTGCGCCTCGTGCTCATATCGCACGTATACTCCCTGTCAGAGCGAAAACAAACCTTATGCGCAACATATTTCAAGCGCACCCTGTACATTCCATGCCGGCGTGAAATGCACAGATGGCGCGCATTGTTGTTTGAAGGGCGCGGCAAGAAATAAACATCGTGCCTGCATCCTTTTGGAGACTTGTATAAGGTTGCATGAATCTCCCAGTGCACAGTGTAAATGAATTTACACAATTAAAAGTGAATGAGGGTGTAAATCAATATATAACTCACACTCTTACGCCCAAAAAAGGGTGTAACGGGGGCAGTTACAAACGTATTTACAGCCTTTGTTTATCTTCGGGTATATATTATTTTACAGTGCAGGGCATGAAGGCAGCAGTGCAGGGCGGCGTGTCTGTCTTTTCTATTGGTCATGACTTTAGCATTAATACATAATTATCAGTTCTGTGTCCTTTTACTTTCTAACTCACCCACCGTGGTGGCTTAGCGACTACGGCGTTGCGCTGCTAAGCACGAGGTCGCGGGATAAAATCCCGGCCGCAGCAGCCGCATTTCGCTTGGGGCGAAATGCGAAAATGCGTGTGTGCCGGGCATTGGGTATCCGTGAAAGATGGCAAGGTGGTCAGGACTTCCAAAGTTTCCCACCACGGCGTGCCTTATAATCATATCGTGTTTTCGGCGCGTAAAACCTCATAATTTAATTTTATCTACTTTGTAACTCCATCAAATACCTCTATAGCGTGACAGTGGGGTGACCCCGACAATCGGCACGATAGACCTTGCGCTAGTTTGCGCGTCCGGCTTCAACTTCGGCTTTGGAGAGGCCAGGAAACACTAATCTATCGATTACGGCTCGGTGCTGCGTACACTCTTGATCGGACGGGAAGAAACCCCTGACTATACCTCGTTCGTCACACTACATAGACAATAACCCTTACGTAGTACTTATCGTTTGCCCTCAATAGGCGTCTGAGAGGAGGAAGTAGACCGTCTGGACTCCAGCTACGTTTCTCGGAGGAAATTTGATTCGCATAGAAACGGGCTGACCGTGCCCAACGCGCTATAAGATCCCTGCCGAACATTCAGTAGGAGACGGGCTTAGACGCTCGTCTTTAGAACATCTGTGGCGTGAATGCGAATGTGCGAAAACTGTTTACGCGAGAACGTTCTGTGTGGACGCATTACTTCTACGTTTAGTGCGTGTACTGGGCTCATATGGCGGGCCGGACAATGTGATTATTGTTCCTTATACTATAGCCTCGTGACCTGCCGTTCCCTTTCCCTATCTCTGCCCTTTCTTGTCATCCCGGTGAGAAGTAGCGGGTTATAGATACAAAGTGTTCTGGCCAACCACTCCTCCTTTTTCTATATTAAAAACTGCGCAGTCGTCCTCCTCTTTGAGCGTTGGGTTTGGCAATCTCTACGCTGACAGAAATTCCAGGCATTAGCTTGGCAGTTAATATGCCATCTCGTTCTTCTTCGTTGTGTGTGTTTGCGCTTCCAATAAACCAGAGTACGCCTATAATAAAGGCTTTCATGAGGAACACCTGCTGTAAAATTTCTCCAAACGTTAGCCTATAACATTAGTCCGCGGGCTGAACGCAGGGCACTGAGCCCGGACAACTGCATCTTGCTGTTGGCTCAAGGTCACTTGAAGGTCGCCGACAACGGGAGCTAAAAGCATTTTATGCTTAAAATATGCGCCGATTCTGAATACAGTGCAGTAAATGCAAAAAAAAAAAATCACAGCATTCTGCAGATTCAGCGCGCATGTCGGAAAATGTGACACGAAGCTTTCCTGAAGCGGTTGATCAACTGCTGTAAAACTAAATGCGATGCTCGCATAACGTGTTTGTACCTAGCATACGCAACGTGTATTCTCATTCATGTGTTTGTTTATGCACCGCACAGGTCGCACCTTTAATGACACGCAATGTTTGTGCTTATGCACTACGCCGATCATAAGCTATGCCAAAAAGCAAACGGAAGTCCATGCGAACGTACACTGTATAAGGGCGACGCGTTGACGTCCAAGGGCGGAAGGAAACGTTGGATATATTTTTTTGTCGAGGAAATAATGGCGAGAAGATGTGTATGCAGAAAGAAGTACGACTCGAAAGACAGTGGTAAGTTTGACTAAGCAGTTTATTTCTCGCGTCGATGGCCCAATGGAAACTGGCGCGCTCATGCGCACGTGCTCTCGAGCACTCGCGCACATGTTCTACGCGGCGTGACGCATGCGTCACTCGTCTCAGAGAGCTGCACCAGAAAAGAGCACGAGAAAAGTGTGGGTGCGATAGTGGCCTGTTGCGCTGGAAGACCGTGCTTCGCTGTCGCCATCGGACGCTAAATTCTTTTGAAGACAACGTCTTCCACAGTGAGTTAACCCCTTTTTTTTTGCCGTATCGGGTATGTGGATTTCTAGCCGTTTTCGTGGCTGGGCCCCTAATATAGTGCAGTGTGAAAATGTGGGCCCATCTCGAGATTGTGCCGTCTAGAACTGTGGGCCGTTCTCGTAGGTATGTGCAGTCTAAAAAATTTCTTGCTCTCCCATAATCGAGAGTAGATGTAAGCATGAAGTGGCTACCATATGGCGTATTTTGCTGTCTGCGGTCCCGCCGCCTTCAACCGCGTTTCGTCTAGCAACAGTCCAACGCGCTCAGCGTCTGCCGCCACTTTTTCTTGTCGCATCGAAGGGGTCGGCTGCAAATGTACGGCCTTAGGTCCCCTGTATCTGCCTTTTGAACGTCGCTATTGGAAATGACAAATAAAACTTCAGCCTACTAGAAGTTACAGCTTGAGTGATATTGTGAACAAACATTAGGAAGAAATCGGAACCAATATTTGTGTAGACATTTGGACTTGTTGGTGTAACATGTTTGCGTAACGTGCAAGCGACTGTGTGTGTGTTCGTTCTTCTTATGCGTCCGTGTGTTCTTTGCGATACAAGAAGAAAATCTGCAATATTTTTCGTAACTTGTTTCGAGAGTAACTAGCGTATGTAAGGCGGTCCTGTACAAAGGGTTAGGGGCCAGATACCGTATTTTGTTAAGACTGGTTGCCCGGATGATCTCGTTTTGTTCTCGAAACTTGCCGGCATGTTCTCGTCTTGAATGCCCGGACTAGGGAGCCTACATGCAACGCCGTTTTAAACGGCGTTGCATGTAGGCTCCCTAGTCCGGACAACTGCTCTTGCTTTTGGCTCAAGGTCATTTGAAGGTCGCCGACAACGGGAGCTAAAAGTATGTTATGCTTAAAATATGCGCCGATTCTGAATATACAGTGCAGTCTAAACCTCCAAACAGTCCGACGCTCCTCCTACTCCGCTCATGCGAGGGGTGACGCGATTGAGTGCCGTGCGCAGTGGTTCCACCCCGATTCTCACCCCTACCTCGCCCAGTAAGACTTTGGCGCTGACTGGCTTCAACTGGCTGTTCAGTCGTCTATCAACTTTTTATTTTCTCTATATGTGTGATCTATTCTGGCAAAACAGCAGCAGGAGCCACACCTGGTCAGCAAGTCCGCGAGAAAGCTTTTAAATCACGCTGAACAGGCTCACAACGCGCGCCCTCAGCCACTTCGTCAGCACGATACGACTGCACAACTCGGGTAGCGCGTGCAGAGTCGTCGGACTATCATCGCGAGCTCTCCGAGTACGACAGATGAATTGAAAAAAAAAAATCAAGTTTGGGACAGCAACCGCTGTTTTTGGCGACACTGGAGGTCGAGTGGGCTACACGGGTTTCTTCATCCCTTATCGTTCTCTGACATGTACGTTACTCGGAAACGGCGAAAGGTAAACGTATAGAGCTCAAGAGCCACGCGTGACTTCAAGAAAATTGCCAGTTTCATCCGAATCCCAAGCATTGAAAGCGATAGCAAAGATTGCGCCGAAGGGCGCGATGAGGAGCACTGCCAGCGGCGTTATACGCATATCCCATCTTCACGGTGCACGAGCTGTGACCGGCGGAAAGCGTTAGTCGGAGCCCAAGGAAAGGATTAGATAGATTTACCTTGACGTTTACTGTCCCTTCGATTCGCTCAGACCAGTGTGCTCGCACTGCGGTGTATTTTGCCACATATCTGCTCAGCAGGCACGAAAATGTATACGCGTGCAACGCTTACGCCAGCAGCGGAAGCTGCAGAACACTGCCTTGGATCTGGCAGAGCCGCTATGCTTGCCTACCATGTTTATTTCGCTCTTTCCATACGATTATCGCTCGGCACACCCACCATGGTGGCGTAGTGGCTTCGGCGTTGCGCTGCTAAGGGCGATGGCCCGGGATCGAATCCCGGTCGCGGCGGCGGCATTTCGATGGGGTCGAAATGCAGTGTGCCGTGCATTAGGTGCATGTTAAAGAACCCCAGTTTGTCAAAATTAATCCGGTGTCCCCCGCTATGGCGTACCTCATAACCATATCCTGTTTTGGCAGGTAAAGCGCCAGAATATTAGTCACTTGGTACTAACGATACGGATGAAGGGGAAAGGGGTTTAGTTGCAGGAAATCGGGGTTTGTAGAGATCGTGAGCCACGTCACTCGTGCGCGACCATACAGGAGCAAGGTCCTGAACAATGTTTCTTGAAATGCCCGCCCCTGGTAGATGGTGTAGCCGTGAGCACAGCTCTGTGGGCCTGGTGTCGCATGGCGTCATACTGGGTGCTTTGTGTCGTTTTTGTGGTGTTAAAAAAATAAAATAAATTACGGGGTTTTACGTGCCAAAACCACGATCAAATTATGGGGCACGCCGTATAGTGGGGGACTCCGGCATAATATGGACCACCTGGGGTTCTTTAACCTGCACCTTAATCTAAGTATACGGTTGTTTTCGCATTTCGCCCCCATCGAAATACGGCTGCCGTTGCCGGGATTCAATCCCGCGACCTCATTCTTATATAGCAGGCCCAACACCACAGCCACTAATCAACCACGGCGGGTGTTCTGTTGTGGTCCGGGACAGATTCGAAATAGGTGACAGGGATCACCGTATAGGCGTTTTGTGCGCCGTGAGAGCACCCGATGTCGCTCTTCGAGATCAGGCCCACTCTGTAACCGCAAGGCCTATGTGGTGACAGCCCCTGTCAACGGGCGATTGAGACCGGATTGAGACCTTTTCAGGGCTACTGCCCTCAAAGGCTTCGTTAGAATCACTCTGGCAAGGCCGACTAAGCGCAGCTTTTGCAGCCAAACGCACTGCGCGTCTCTGGAGACCTTCTGACACTCTACGTGCGGGTCATGCATACGCGTCGAAGTAGTGACGGCATGACAACGCAAATGGCTAAGGTGCAAACATGCCTCAAGCGTCCGTGTAATTAATTGAAATCGACGCTAGGGGTATACGAACAGGACTGCTTTGTTACTAGATATAAACCATTATTTATCACCAATTCCTCATCTAGGTTCAGAGTAACGCTCGGGGGTGACGGATATTTAGCCAGGAAACTATCACACATATGCGATCGTCGTTTTATGGCTGCCCATTTCTTTCCGTCCGTTTATGAGAATACTTAAGTGAACCGACAACCAGGCTATATTTTCGCCTACAGAGAGAGAGAGAAAATGAGAAATGGGAAAGGCAGGGAGCTAACCAGTACTGAGTCCGGCTTGTTACCCTACACTGGGGAAAGGGAAACGGGGAGGGAAAGATTAGGAGAAGAAGAGAAAGTCCACTGTGGATATCGTTGACGTGGTAACAGTTTCCTGCTCTATATCACTGACTTAATCCGGATCACAGGCGGTCACTTAATCCTGCAGGTTTTAAAAATCGCAGCAGCGCTTTCGTGGCTATTTGCAGCTGCGATATGCGAGGCCATGGGTCCAAGATCTTGTTCAAGGTGAACGGTCTTCTATCCAGCTTATTTAGAGTGGTGCAGAGGTCATGTCTGGAGACGGTGGAACACGTGTTGTGTTTTTGTCATCTTTATGAGAGCCGAACGTGACATTCTCCGGAGTGTGTTAAACCGATTAGACAGCAGACCGTTTTCAGAGACAAATGTTCTTGGACCGTGGCCTCACGCGTCGCAGGCTTACAAAGCGACGCGGGTATTGTTACAGTTCATGAAGTCGACTGGCCTCAGCGACCGATTGTGAAGTGTTGGACAACCGCTCGTGTTCATACTGCGAGTACTTTTTTCCCTCTCTCTCCTTTCTTTTCATCCCTTTACACCCCTTCCCCCGTGTAGGGTAGCAAACCGGACGTGCTTCTGGTTAACCTCCGTGCCTTTTCTTCTTTTTCCTCCTCTCTTCGTTTTCAAAAGATGGGCAGGAGCACAGTAGGTTTCATATACTCCCATCGACATCGCAGGCATTACACTCAGCGCTATCAGCCATTCAAATCAAACAGGTATATGCATTGGTGAATGCAACGACCAAGCGTAAGCGGCACAGCATTGTTTCCTCACTTCGCGGAAGTCCAGGTAACAGCTGCAGTTGTATAGATGGGTCGAGAGAATGCAACCGATGCTGGGTGAATTCAGGTGTGTGCCACTTCTCCAATGTCATACCGTGCGCTAGCTTATTTAGGTGTTGGACTGCGCCTGTCCCCGATAAAGGCAAAAAAAAAACAAGGTTTGCTCCTTTGTGTGCTTTCCTAGCAGCTTCGTCGGCGAGGTCGTTGCCGGAGATACCGCAATGACCCGGCAGTCACACGACGTCGTGTCCTTTCGCGATCCTATGATGGTGCATTTCCCGTATCTCCGTCACGAGTTGTTCACAGGACCCGCCACGAAGCGCTGACAAAAGCCATTGTAGGGCCGCCTTTGAGTCATAGAATATTTCCCACTGATTAGCTGGTTGGTTCTTAGTATAATTAAAGGCACCTCGGAGGGCAACAAGCTCCGAACCGGTGGACGGTGTGACGTGAGAAATCTTGTATCTTATGCTAACTGATCGTGATGGTATAACCACTGCGCCGATGGAGCTGGTCTTAGTGGAACAGCCATCCGTATATATGTGGACGCGGTCAGAGTAGGTGTGAGCTACTGCGCCGATGGAGCTGAAAGTTTAAAAGTGTATCGCGTATCGGTTTTTTCCAAAATACAGTGTATAGTGAGGTATTTTCGTCAGCCATCAGTTGACCACCATATTCTCTTATATTAAGTCTGCTTCTAGCACACAAAACAACGTCGGGCCCATCGACTGACGCATCACGGGCGTCACAGGCTGTTCATTATGCCGTTCAAATTCTAGACGATATCGCCTCTCTGAACCCCAAATCACAGCGGGCATAAGAAGCCAAGTGTGCTCAGTGCGAAAATAAAGCTCGCTGTGAATCCAGGCTTGGAGAGGCGATATCCTCTGAAGCGTGAACTGCGTAACGACCAGCCTGTGACGTCGTGATAGGAATTAAAACAATGAATAAGAGGTCATGATGCCAAACGTCGCTGCATCGATTGCACCGTGCGGCTTCAAATGCTGCTCCCGCGCACGGGCTTTTATAAACGCTCGAGATGTACTCATTAATTAATTACCACTTTCAAGCTCCGCTGTTTTGCTGATGTTACTGGTAGATAAAAACTTACTTGGCATAATTACCTACTTGATTTCCAGTCCAAAAGCCTCGAAATGTACTATCGGAACATGCCCACGTTCCTCCAGTGGTTTATGCTTTGCAGACGACGTGGTTCCGGCTTATAGCTATGTACGAGGGGCGTTCACAAAGTTCTTATTATTGGCATGAAAAAAGGGAGACAAAGAAACCAAATTTTATTCGAAGTGTATTCCTTCTCTACGTAATCTCCTCCCAAAGTCACGCACTTCTGCCAAGGATGCATGAGCTGCCGCAGTCCAGTGCTGTATAACTCTTCATTTTGAGAGTTGATGATGATGATGATGACCTTATCATCTTTGGCGCATACCCACTCACGGGGATCAGGAAGAGCTCGACTTGAGCGATTACTTCTTCGTCGTCCCGAAAATGTTTCCCGCGCAGTGTGCTCTTCGTGCAAGGGAAGAGGAAGAAGTCACTTGGTGCGAGGTCAGGAGAATCACTATCCTGGTCTTATGCAGTACGCCTTCCGGATTTCACACCCATATTTTTGGCTGAACTAGCAGCGATTATCTTAGCTCTGCGGAAACTTCCTTCAAATTACTCAACAGTGGTTATAGTGACTGATTCACGGTCAGTATGTACATCGCTCACTTCATCTGCAGACACTACTGTAACCAATACATTTAAATTGTTAACCCCTCCTAACTTAAGTCTGGAACGATTGGTATGGGTTCCAGGCCATCGTGGTATATTCTTAAATGAAATGGCTGACACACTTGCGCGGATATCTCTTGATGGACCAGTTATGTCTGTCATGCCTAGTTCGGCTTATGTCACTGCGGCTAGGTTTAGAAAATTTTCCCTATTACAAGATTCTACAAAACTGAAAATCCAAATGTCGGAATTTAATCATTTGTCCTTTTCGTGGGACAATAAATGGTGCCCCACACGTAAATTAGAGATCTCCATAACAAAATTACGCTGCCGAATCCCACCATTAAATTTTTACCTACACAGGTCCGGTCTGGCACCGTCCCCTCTGTGTCCTACCTGCCAGGAACCCGAAAATATTGACCACTTTCTATTATTTTGTCATCGCTTTAGGAATCAGAGGAAGAAATTCGAATTTTCATTCCGTAAATTGGGTATTTCTCTAACTACTGAAAATATCCTCTCCTTCGGGGCTTCTTCAATGGGCTTTAGCCACAGGAACATCTGCGTGGCCCTCTGTGACTATATCTGTGACACAAAAAGACTACCCAGTTAATTCTCGAAATAAATAATTGGATAACTCATTAAATCGCTAATTGGTGTTTCGAAATTATTCTAATACCACCAAAATTTTTGTGCTGTTTTTATACAATTACAATGATTTTAATTCTGTCTCTGCCCTGTAAATCTTTCCAAATTATCATAAACACTATACTTTACCCTGATTTAGTTTCCCGTCTAGTTTTCTTTTTTCCATCTCCCCCTTCCGTTTAACCTTTAACCGCCGGCTTCTTGGCCAATCCCCCGTAGTGGGTAAGCGCCACGGATGAGGATCAAGCAAGCAAGCAAGAATATGGCGGGTGAGGCAAAATTTCGTAGCCTAAGGAGGCTGAATGCGTCGCCGTCACATGTGCTGAGTGAGCCGGTGCATTGTCATGGAGCAGACGGACGCCTTTCGTGAGCTTTCCTCTGCGCTTCTCCTTGATAGCACCTCGCAGTTTGGTGAGAACCTCGCAATAGTACTTTGCTGTAATAGAAAATTTGGCCTTTGCTGGCATAATCTGTGAGAAGAGTACCACGGCAGTCCCAGAAGACGCTCAAGCATGACCTTGCCTGATGACGGCACAACCTTGGCCTTTTTTGGCGCGGGTTTGTTTCCGTGCTTCCATTGTTTGCTTTGAAGTTTAGTTTCAGGGTCATAATTGCGCACCCAACACTCGTCAATGGTTATCAGGCGTTCAAAGAAGTCGTCAGGGTCTCTCTCGCAAAGTTTCAACATTTTTGCGGCTGCTTCCTTCCGCAAGTCTTTTTGCACTAGCGTCAGCAAACGCGGAACCCAGCGCGCGGCAACTTTCGTCATATGCCGGTTGTAGTGAAGTATGTTGTGCACAGAGCCTGCACTTACGTTAACCTGTCCTACTAATTCTTCAATGGTTATCCGCCGGTCAGCGAGCACGAGAGCCTCCACTTGTGGCAGAAATTTGTGGTTCACCATCGAGAAAAGGGCGACCACTTCGTTCTGCGACGTCCAGGCTTGTTTGACCGCACTGAAATCGTCTGCGTCATTTGAGAGCACTGTTATAGGCTGGGGCATTGCCATCGTAAACTGCCACCAGCTCGGCGTGAATCGTCTTGGCACCTTGTTCCTTCAAATTCAGAAAGCGGATCACTGCACGTGCTTCGACTTTCCCGATGGGTGCTGCCATTTTTGTTTTGGCCCCCTAGCGGCGTTGCGCGGTATTATATAGAACATTAGTTTTATATTACGCTAAAGCTAGACAGACGCACACTCATTTTGATGTATATTGTGCACGCCTTTTCTAAATCTGTCGCACTGATAATACGAACTTTATGAACGCCCCTCGTGTGTGCTACGGTGAACTAAAGCCATGGCTCGCGCGTGATCGAGCTGTTGTTTCCATGGTAACATATTACCAGGGTGAGCAAAACACAAAAGACGAAGAAAACGAATGGACGAGCGCTGTCCTTTCTTTTTGTCGTTTTCTTTGTCCCTTGCTCTTTGGCTAGCGCAGTTCATCTGCCGCCGTGAACTAGAGCCACTTGAGAAACACCTCGATTGCACTTCTGCACGACACATTTTCGTGCCGTTCGAACAGACACGTCTCCCGTGCTTCCGTTCGACTTTGGGTCTATTGTACGTTCTGAACCTCGCGCCGTTTCTTTCCACTCGCTGTCATACAAAAACTAACTACCTCATCCGTCGCTCATAGTAGAGAACAACAGAAATATTCTGACAATTCCTAAAATAAAGTAGATAACGGAAAACCTACCTTACACTGCAAAAGGAAAAAAAAAGAAACTGTTCAGAAGTCAAGCACTTCAATTTTTGTGTGCACGAGTACTGCGCTATCGGCTTCGCTTTTAGGTGCGTTTATCTGCTCGGCTCCTCATGTAGATGCTCGACAGGCAGTAGAGCCCTACAGCCCTTCCCTCTCAATATCACAGATATGCTGACAGCCATGCAGACACGTCTAGGGAAAGCACTATCTAGTGACACTTTTCTCAGAGACGACTGAAGCAAAAATAAATCTTTTCACCTCGCTACTCGACTCTATTTGGCTATTGCCAATGTATTTGACACCGTAATGAGACACTACAATGTATTTGACACCGTAATGTGACACTACAATGTATTTGACACCGTAATGTGACACTACAATGTATTTGACACCGTAATGTGACACTACAATCTATTTGACACCGTAATGTGACACTACAATGTATTTGACACCGTAATGTGACACTACAATGTATTTGACACCGTAATGTGACACTACAATGTATTTGACACCGTAATGTGACACTACAATGTATTTGACACCGTAATGTGACACCACAATGTATTTGACACCGTAATGTGACACCGTAATGTGACACCGTAATGTGACACCGTAATGTGACACCGTAATGTGACACCACAATGTGACACCACAATGTCACAATGCATTTGACACCATAATTTGACACCACAATGTACTTGACACCACAATGTACTTGACACGCACGCGCCCACACACACACACACGCCCGCACGCGCACGCACACGCACACACACACAAAAGAGATATTCTGATTTAAACGTAGCTCTCGACTGGTCTTTTATAAACTAACTAGTGTCGCAACCCATTAACGAGAATGCTAACTTGTTGCTTTTTTTCCCCTAGGGTCGGCACCTTCGACGCGCTGCTGAGCGAACAACAGAGAAAAGTTTGGATCAAACCTACTGGAACACGCGGACGGAACAGCGAGCTTGTGGATTCACTGAGTAGCGTAGCGCCACCTTCAGCGAACGTTGGAAAACAGAGCTAATCGCATCAAATCTATCCGGCGCCTCTTGTGACGCTCATTTTGAAAGCCTGACTTGACTCACTGTGATGGGCCTCATTTCTCAACAATAGCGGACTCCCGCTGACACTATACGGAGACAGCATGCCTCCATTTGCGATAGAGGCATTCCTCGGCCTTATCAAAGCGTTGATGGCCACTTATGACGTCGTGACATTACCAGTCTACATCATATTCCAGAAGCCGTGGGTCTGCTGGATTCGGAAGCGCGCTTGCTTCGCCAAACCAATGATAGAAGGTGACCCGACGTCGCCATACAAACGCGTAAAAAGTTCAGAGTTGGAAATCCTCGAAGGCGTTGAAACCCTGGACGAGCTGAGCCGCAAGGTCATTCAGGTGTACTCTCGCCGGCCGGCCATTGGAACTCGACCTGTATTAAGCTGCACCGAAAAGAAGCAATCCTGCGGCAAGGTCTTCAAGCAGCTCACCCTGGGCGACTACGAATGGCTCACTTACGAAGAGGTAGACCGCAAGATCGGCCTGACGGCTCACGGCCTCCTGTCAATAGGCGTGAGGCCTCGCCAGTGCTTGGCCATCTTGGCTGAGACTCGCGTCGAATGGTTTATAACGGCGCAGGCTTGTTTCCGTACCAACGTCCCACTTGTTACTCTGTACGCGACGCTTAGCAACGAGGGGATAGTGAGCGCCATCAACGAGACCGAAGTGACGCACTTGGTCACGTCCGAGGATCTTCTGCCCCGCGTGTTGAACATCGTGGGAAGGACACCGTCGCTGACTCACGTCGTGTACATGGAGAACGCTCAGTCCAAGTCTTCATTGCCGTCAGCTCAAGGCCTGAAGGTAGGCGCCGTCGTACCCACAAAGAGTTGTAGCTTGTACGTACAACAAACAACCACGACAGGACACACCAGACAAGGACGACAAAGAGCCGTTGCATTCTATCGTCGTCATTTGGTGTGTCATTTCATGGTTGCTAGGTGTACTTAGCGCAGCTGAATACAAATGACAACCAACTAACCATGTTTCCCGCTGTGAATAGTTGGTTCCTTATTGTGTTTATCTTCGCATCTTTCAACAGGCAGGCTAGCCCCTAGCTAGGATACTACAGTAAGGTAGTCCGAGAATCAGTGTCTGACAAAGCTTGTTTAGTGTGTTGTTGCGTGGATATATGACTATGTAGAGTGTGTATTTACAGAGAGAGCGCTGACTCAGAGGGTAGAGGGCTCAGCCAGGCTGCGCTGTTTTTTCGCGGTTTAACATTTATTCAAAGATGATGAATGCTCGCTACTAAAACGCTTATAATGCGGTAAACAGTGGTACCAGAATCAACCGCGCCTTGTTGAGGCAGTGGTGATAATGCATTTATTTTGTTCCCGGACAGCTAATCCAACTTTCACTATGCATGTGTCTCGTATGAGCTCCTAGGATGCTATGACCCAGCGCATCACTAACGAAAGAAACTTTCTGAAAAAGTGGCTGTATCTAAGCGGTATTTTGAGTGTGCAAAAATATTGTAGAACTACCATTGCAAAGCAATGTCAAATAAACCATGTATCCAGCGGTTCTTTGCACATCGACAAGCTATGCCGGACATTGGTTGCTGTAGTTTGATAGAAAACAGCCAAAGTGGAACGTGACTGCCAATGACGAAAATATTCATTTCTTCTGTTGCAGGTTATTCCATTCCAAAGCCTCGAAACGCTGCAAACAGACTGTGACACAGAGCAAAGCCCACCTGCCCGGGACGACGTTGCCATCATCATGTACACTAGCGGCTCTACAGGCGCTCCAAAGGGAGTCATGGCCACGCACAGGAACCTTATGGCCACAGTGAAAGCCTTCGGCATCCTCTGCAAGAACTTCGGGGTTGGAACAACCGAAGACTCCTACATTGCCTACCTGCCTCTAGCCCACGTACTCGAGATCTCTGCCGAGACAGCTATGTTCAGCGTTGGTTCCCGAATAGGGTACTCTTCTCCGCTCACCCTCACCGACAAGTCCCCAGCGATTGCCCCGGGTTGCCATGGTGACTCGACCCTTCTTAAGCCAACAACGGTGACTTGCGTGCCTCTCGTAGCAGACCGAATACGCAAGGCGATTACCGAAGCTATCGCTACCAAGGGGCCCTTCTTCAGTGCCTTCTTCGACTACGCGGTCAAATATAAAAACTTCTGGCTGGAGCAAGGTTTCGACACTCCTATACTTAACAGTTTACTCTTCAACAAGACTCGCCTCGCGCTGGGAGGAAAATCAAGGTTCGTCGTGAGTGGGTCAGCGCCGCTGTCCAGCCAAACGCACAGGTTCATGCGAGCCTGCTTGGGCTGCCACGTCGTCGAGGGATACGGCCTCACCGAGACTACCTCCGCAGCCACCGTCATGGAACCCGGAGAAACGAGTACTGGTCGCGTCGGAGCGCCCCTTTCGGGTTGCTACGTTCGTCTGGTCGACTGGAATGAAGGCCGCTACAGCACGTCGGACAAGCCGAATCCACGTGGTGAGATCGTCGTGGGAGGTGACTGCGTCGCCAAAGGCTATTTCAAGAACGAAGAACTGACGAGAGAGTTGTTCCGAGAGGAAAGTGGAATCCGCTGGTTCTACACGGGAGACATCGGCGAGATCTTCCCCAACGGCACGCTCAGGATCATCGACCGCAAGAAGGACCTCGTCAAACTTCAACATGGCGAATACGTTGCGCTCGCCCGCGTTGAATCCGTGCTCAAGGCCTGCCCGCTCGTAGACAATGCGCTTGTGTACGGGAGTTCCCTGCATACGTATGTTGTGGCTCTCGTAACGCCGAACTACGACAAACTCCGTGGGTTGGCTCGCCGTCTTGGCAAACAAGACTTCGCAACTCTTAAATTTTTGTGCGAGGACGTCGACGTGTGCAAGGCAGCCGAGGAGTCCATCCTAAAGTACGCCAGGTCGAGCGACTTGCACAAGACTGAAGTGCCACTCAAGGTAAAAGTGTGCGCCGAGGAGTGGATGCCCGATTCGGGACTAGTGACGCCTACGCTCAAAGTTTGCAGAAAGCCACTGCAAAGATTCTACCAGAGTGACATTGACGCGATGTACAAGACGGGAGAGGAGAGTAAACTGCGCCACGTCTGAAAAGTCGCAAAAATATGTGACAGAAACAATTTCAGATCAGGTTAAGTGAGTAATGGTGTCGAAACTTTAATTTTAATTGTTTTCCTTTTTTTATCTGGCACGAAAATGAAGACTCTAGGTCCTTAATGTAATTGGGTTAGGCAATAGGCGAAGCGGTCCTTTAGTGGTAATCATTCCCTCCACGCAAACGTAATTCTAAAGGCCCGTGGAGTGGTCAAGGTGCTCGCGCTGTAAATAGTGAGATTTTGCTGTACAATCTTTAGTTCTCATAGCAGATCCTTTGTCTCATTTTGTTGCGCTTAAAGGTCAGCCAGCCCGTAATCTAGAAGTGCAGGATGGACGTTTGTTTCCCGGTGTTGTGTGTGTTGAAGAATTTCCCGGTGTTGCATGTGTACGTGGGTGCTTCGTTGCTGATTGCAGATCTTGCGTCCGGAACACACTCAGCGTCGCTGTTGTGTGAGGAACGCGAGGTTAATACGAGACGCTTGACTAATGTCTGCGTACCCCAGCCACTTAGCGCTGACAGAACGGGAAAAGTTAGAGCGCAGAAGCTGGCAAACGGAGAGCGCAAGTGCGAAAAATAATCACGCATCACAATTTAAAGATAGAGGAACGGCGTCACGCGAAGCAAACCCAGTGCGTATTGCTTCCAGTGCAATGAAGTAGCCTCCAGTAATCTTTTCGTTACTAAGAATTAATTAGGTAATTGTAATTAATTATCTAACTCGAGAAGTACTGTCCTAATTATCAAAGTGTGAGTGAAAAAATTGCAGAGCAACATAAAAAAAACTCCCGATACAGCTTTCTGTTGCTCAATACGTGCTACATAAATGTGTTTTTCGAGCGTGAAAGGAGCCCGCGAATACACGCAGAATTGATGCGCGACTGGTCCCTCGATCCACTTTGCGTGTATTCGCGGGCTCCTTTCACGCTCCGAAAAACACATTTATTTAGCACGTATTGAGCAACAGAAAGCTGTATCGAGAGTTTTTCCAGTTGCTATACAATTTTCTCATTGACACTTTGATAATTAGGACAGTACTTATCGAGTTAGATAATTACAATTACCTAATTAAATCTCAGTAACGAAAAAATTACTGGCGTCTACTCCACTGCTCTGGAAACAATACGCACTAGTTTTTCTTCGCGTAATGCCGTTCCTCTTATTTAAAATCGTGCTGCGTGATAGCTGGGACACCCTGTATAAAAGGCTCGCAAAACCACTCGCTTTGAACTCCATAGAGCAGTAGACTGAGAAAGAGCCTTAAAATAATCTGTCCGTGGCGAAAGGAGGCAGATTCAGCCGGCGAAGAGGACTGCTGGCACTGATGAACACTAAAATTTACATACGTTAGATGCAAGACAGTGGTATACTTCAGTGTCAGGTTATCTGCAGTGATGTACTCACTTCGTTGGACTCCCGCAATGTGTGAAAAAAAAGAAGAAAAAATAGAACGAAGCCTATTAGAGAAGACATCGGAAATATCTTGAGATCATACAGCACACAATAATTTTGTTTAGTGATGAAGTAAGGCAGAAGTACTAAAAAGTACTAGAAACATCAGAGCGACTGCCCAAGTGTTTCTTTGTTGCCCCCCACACAGCTGGTTCGACAGAACGTTGCAACAGATGGGATAAAGCAAACGGGATGACAGTGAACCAGTCGTGGCTAGTAAGCTGTCTTAAATAAGCTGGTCTTTCGAAAGGCAAACTTAATCGTAAATAAAAACGAGAGCTCCTCTGCCGGCAAATAAAAGACCATTGTCGGAACGCTGCAGCTGTCCAAGTAAGTGACAGCGCAGGTGTGCAATTGATAATCGTCAACAATATTAATGACCCGTCTTTGTGGCACAGTGGATTTTGACGTAGCGCTGCTGAGCCCTAGGGCGCGGTATCAAATCCGGGCCGCGGCGGGCGCATTTCGATTGAGGCGAAAACGCCCGGGTGCCTATACATTGGGTACACGTTAGAGAAAGCCAGGTGGTCAAAGTAGTCCCTAATCCCCCACTACAGAGTGCCTCATAATAATACAGTGGATCTGGCATGTAAACGGCTAGAAGTTATTTTTTGGCGACGTATTATTGCTGTTAAACTGGCCAGTTTGCTGTTGGATTAATTATTAATGTGGCCCGCTCAGGATAAAACACGTGAATGGTGTCTGTGCCTTCTCTTCGCCTCCCGTTGCATTTTGCACCGATAGCGCATGAGTCACGAAAGTCAACTAGAAGCGCTGCTGTCGAAGTTATTTGCTGCTCACGTACCAATGATGACATGAAGAGTTTAGGGCCCAATCTTGGCAGAGCTGCATTGTCAAGCGCAAGCTGCCAATGTCGGTCGTTCTTCCTTGCTTCGCCTCTTCTTGAGTCAGTTGGACATATTTCCCTGGGACCATCTTCCGCCCAAGATCTCTACAGGATTTGCCGTCTTGCCACAGCATCAAGAGGTTTCCGAAGTTGGTGAACATACTTAAAAAAAAAAAAACTACCTTTGGGCGAATGCGTTGTGACCTTTTGTGTGTATTGTATGAGTTGTGATGTACACTGTGTAATATTAAACTTTATGTGAGCTATGCGGGAAGGCTATCCGACTCTTTATGTACACATTTTTAAATTGTTTTCGTTTGCAAGGCAAGGCGAAAAGGAGAATTTGTCATTGCGTAAGATGCCAACGTCTCGTACACACATGTTATTATACAATAATAACAAAAAAGCAGGATGACAATGCGTAATTTATAACGGCCTATTCATCGTTTCAAACCGACTGTTGATTTTGTGGTACACTTCATCGGTATAATTAAAGAATGCTGGCCGGATCCGACGCTTTCCTTTTTATGCAGTGTTCTGACTAAAACAATTTCGGAGACTTTTGTAGAACATATTGGCGGCGAAAGGAAAATATTTCACATGGTACCAACCAGGCGGATTTCACGGAAAATGTAAAACCTCGCCTATGTTCTTTTTTTTAGATACTGCCCATCCTATGCAGAATTGTAGCAGGCGAAGCATGTCAAAGAATAGTGCTTCAAATAATAAATACCAGTTTGTACATAAGCTATACAGCACAAGAGATTGTGAATGTCATAAATTGATGAGAAAAACTGTCTACAAGTGTACGACACTGAGCCAGTTAGCTCAACGTGGCTTGCGAAGGTGAACAGCGCTGAAAACGAAGGCAAACCATATCACAAAGCAATCGTATACAACTGGGATATTTTATGGCTCACAGAAAAATAAATAGCGCTAACAACCTACGCATGAAAACACGAGCTCGATGTTGGATCAGGACGCTATCATTCGACGCATGCGCGCAATAATAAGAACGAAAGTTGCTTAACAAAAGAACAGCAAACTAGCTGCAGCTTTCTGCTCGCAGATATTAGAATACACCGTTAAAGTACGTGATTTCTTTTTGAATTATTGATAAGGATAGCGTGCTTGCGCAGGCACCACCCCTTTTGTTATTCGCGCGTGCTTCAGAAATCAGGTGAGCATATGTCCGACAGTATCGTCCTATCAGCTTGCACTTATCCGACAATGAGCTCATGATTTCGCCTCTTGGTTGATACCTTGCCAAGGTTGAAGACTGGACGTGTTGGTATAGCATATCTCTAGAGGTAGGAATGCGCAACATTTTAGACAAGAGACACATATGAGGACCACACACGACAGAGCGCTCTGTCGTGTGTGCTCCTCATCTGTGTCTCTCGTCTAAAATGTTGCGCATTCCAACCTCTGGTTGATAACGCTATTTCTTGCTCCAGTTTCAATAAAACCGTCGACCCGCCGCTGTCGCTTATGGCTATGGCGTTCTGCTGATAAGCACAATACACCTCCATCGGAATGCGGCCGCGACGGCCGTATTTTGATGGGGTGGAATGCGAAAACATTCGTTTACCACGCATTGGGTGGATGTTAAAGAAACCCAGGTGCTCAAAATTAATCGGGAGCCCCCTACTACTGCGTGCCTCATAATCACATCGTGGTTTTCGGCACATAATGCCCCAGAATGTAATTAATTAAAATAATAAAGCCCTCCAGCTTCTAGTCAGCTCTTTGTGGTGTGTGTCTTCGTTCTGTCAGTCTTTCTCGTCTTCAGTACTGTTGCTCCTCACAAGGCTGAAATAATGTCGGGAACAAACTACGAAAGCTACATTTAGGCAGTGGCGAACAAGCGCTAATTTTTTTCAACTGTGTCATGCAAGGCCATGAAGACGGTGAATTGCTTAGCGTGAAGCGTTTCTGTTGCTGGTAGCCCGCATCAAGAACATCAATGGATCGAGTCAAATGGACTGGCCATCCCTATCAAGACCAGGGACTCACATGGACTCCAATAGCGATGACTTGGACTAAGAGTCGTTGTGAAATAAAGTTTATCGTTCCCTCTCGCGAATAAACAGCGAACCTTTAGAAGGAGGTGCGATTCTGGTCTCTCGCTGCGTCACCTGCGAGACGCATTCGTTCCAACGAATCCAAACTCATTCGCATTTCAGCGCTTCTATGGGAAAATTGTTGCGCACTTCCAGAGACAGAGCGTCAAAAAAGAGAAGGGGAAAAGATAAAAGTTCGAAATCTGAGTAATTTCAAACATTTGGTAAATTGAAGGGCACCAATTCTATACCGCACGTCTTAAGGAAAGAAAATATTAAGTTAACACATGCAGGCTCCATATGATGACGGTTGATAACGTCCAGTCGGTAGCTGAAAGACGGAGTCGGTGTGCGGGCGGGTTACTGTTAAAGCTAGGAGTGTATGGCTGTCGGTGACTCGATCCGCGTTCATCGAGCCTGCAAGCAAAAGCGGAAGCATCAAGCGACTGGTTGGCTGTACAACAATAGTAGGGGCTCGAGAACCTTATTATGTCTAGGCCATAGTCCTGCTTCATATACCTTCCGTGCTCTTTGTTTCGGTCTGCCCCTTTTGCTCAGCAGATGAACAGCGGTACTTTTATTTGGACCCTGCCTTACTGTTAATGAAGAAAACAGGGCTAGTTGGCGCATTTTCGAACGGTGGCAAACCTAAACGCAATAATAGACGACCGTGACGAGAGGACCCCGATAGGACCAAAGACTATTAATGTTGTTTATTTTGCGTTTGTGTATTTTCCCCACATGTCCAAGCAGAACAACGCCTAAATACGTACGGCGATGGCCGAACTTGGAGAAAACACGCGATTTGACAGGGTCTTATAGTTCAGATAACATATAATAAAAGCTGTAATATTATACCCTTGGAATGGGATGGAAAATCCTGGAAAATTGGATTTCCTCTGTCAGATTACTACCAACACGCAATACTGGAGTCTTTTTTTTTAAGATAACGGATGAAAGACGCAAGTGATTTTCACTTGAATGTTCACTTGCCGTGGAGTCTATGTTTCGTCCATAGCGTCCTGGATACGTCAAGATGAAACTTAACCTTCGTCTAGCAGGATTACTCGCTCCCTAAAGCTAGTGATGACACGCTCCTGCAAAAACTTCGTGTCGCAATACTGCGTGAACTTTGTTAAGAGCATCGACGCCCGTGACCTTGTGGCGAACAAGGAGGGTACTCGCTCATGCGAGAATATCTCTCTATTTTGATTGGCGGATAGGATGGAGCCACGCATTCACGCTAAGGCTCTCGAACGGTTCATCTGAATGATATTCGCAGGAGTGATAAGACCAGGACGTACAAGACAATGGAAACAGAAAGAAGCAACTATTTTCGAAGCGATAACGTACAGAAGGGGTGTACTGTAAGTGAATAACGGCTACAAAATACGTGCACTGAAAAGCGTGAAAAAAAAATTAATCCCGGTAATATACGTGCCAAAATCATATGTTTATGAGGCTCGCGGTAGTGAGTGGATCAGGATTATTTCTGAGTACGAACGGTTCTTTAGCGTGAACAAATACCTAAGCATGCAGCGTATTTGCGTTATGCGCCCCCATCGAAATGTGGCCACCACGGATGGGGTAGAACCTGCGACCCAGAGCTCAGTAGTATGACGTCATAGACACTGGCTACCATGGCGGGTGAACTGAAAACCAGGGCAAGCGTCGGTAGTTCCTAAGGTGGCGTCTGCTTTGAACGCATTTGAACGAATTTGAGGCTCGAGCTGATAGCATAAGGACAACCATACACTGGAACAAATATTTGCACCAGGATGGGACGTGTGTGTTGCAGCGAGAAGAACTGGAAACAACTACGCACATCTTAATGGAATGCGAAGGTATTCAAGCACTGAGTCCCGTAGGTGACGTGCACCTTCCAGAAATACTGGGATTTAAAGTGGATGGAAGCATTAACTGGTAAAAGGTCGAGATAATCCAGAGACGTTTGAAGTATTGGTGGAAAAAAAGCAGGGAAGAGATTGAGAGGGCCGGTTACGTGACAGGTATAGTTAACGGTACAAGGTAGATATAGAAGTTTTCAGAAAGATGATGATGATAAAAACTTTGATTGAAAATAAGAAAGAAAACCTTGGGCTACGAGAAGACATGATCAGGTCCCTAGTCCGGGACACCGTTGGCAAAAGCCGCTGCCCGTGCTCTTTCGATCAGAGCTCGTTGCTCCTCGAGGTCCGAGTTAGACAGGGCCGCCTCTCAGTCCTCCCATTTTGGCTGATTTATTATGGCAATACTGCTATTTTTCTGACAAGCCCATACCTTATGGTATAAGTCTGCCTTCTGGCCACAAAATTTGCACTGCGCCGAAAGAGACTCGGGCTCTATATGGCGTGAAGCCTAGATGGATTATTAAATCACATAGTTTGTAGCCGACGGAGGTGTGGACAAAATGCTAGACAGAAAAGCACCTATATATTTGTTAAAGTAGGAAGTATGTTGTGAGTGACAAACGATAATTTTCTTGAAATCTGCGTAGGTTACATACAGCCATTGAAGAAATCAACTCAGTCAAGCGTACGCTCTAAAATGTCCCGCTGCCGTTAACCATGAAGTCTCCGACTGCTCATAAAACTACGGCAAAACACCAAATTCAAATTTATTTGGAAGTGAGGGAATGTCAAGTCCACTCTGTTGCGAAAATTTCACGTTTCCGGCTTGGACGCATTTCACATCATTATTGAACTCGCCCCTATTCTTTTCGATTTTGTCCATCCCTGATATGAGGACTCTGGTGTCCACCGTAAACTACACGAGCCAGCTTGTCTATATTTGATGAAATTACGGGGCAGGCATTGAGTAATGTAGTACGACAAATTCAAAGTATGTGGGTAATAAATTTGCAATAAATTACATCGGCAAATGCTACGGAGCTTTACGAGTATGCTTTAGGACCAGGTCAAAGCTTTTCCAGCTTGCCTGGCATATAGCCACATATGCCAGTAAGGCCAAGTTCAGCGAAGTTGGAGGTAAAGCTATGTTAGTGAGTGAAACAACTTGAATCTGTCCATAATAGACGCGAGTAAACTCAACGTCACCTGCTAAAGCTATGTAAAATTTTTGTGCCAAGGTAAGCGCATGTGAAATAATTGCCGCCTCTGTAAAAACAAAATACTTTATCAAGGGCTCAAAAATGTCACGCTGCCGTTTTGAGCTATATTTTCTTGTCTCAAGAGAATTTTGCACTAGAAAAAAAAGTTACATCTTGTAGGTCTGCGGGGCACGTTGAGGGCAATTATGTCAAAATTTTAGAGCGCAACTAGTAAGTTCCTGTTCCAGCGTTGAGCGTCGGCGTTCCTCAGCGTCGCGTCGTCGGCATAACCGAGCGAACGAGCAGATCGAAGGATGAAAGAGCGAACGCGGCCCGCAGCGGGGGATGGAAAAGCGAAGACAGCGCGAGGAAAGTGGAGGAGTAGGCTACGATGAAAGCATGAAGCGCGGAATTGGAGGAGGAAGATATGGCGAAAGCGCGAAACGAGAAAGCGTATAGTGGCGCCCTGCGGCGACGATGGCCACGAGAGGGCGCCAGACTAGCGCGCGTCGTCTGTTCACCGATTGCATGCGGCGAGCGCGTCCAACGATACTATATATATGAAAACAAAGCGCTGCATTAGCGAAGGTCTGTTTGCGGCGGCCGCTGTGAGCTGCGAATTCGCGCCCACGCGTCACTCACGCGCTGTCTCTCGCGATCTGCCCGATTAGCGAGGTAGTCGCGCCACACTTCGCTCCGTTTGCAACGTGCCGCACGAGACAGATTGTCTCGTGCGAATGAAACACCATAGAGCTGCGCTAAATTTTGCATTAGGGAGTATCGTAATCGTCGGTGATTTTTTTTTCTGAATTCGTTGCCTAAGTAGGAGCGTTAAAAATTATTATGGAACCCTCAGTAGTGGGTTCAATAATACCTCTTGCGTGATAACAAGAAATTTACTTTGTTTTGCCAGTGTCCTCAATGAATTATACAAGTCAGCTTTTTTAGTCAGCTTAGAAACTAAGGTGAAGATGGCATGTGTACACAAAATTTAAAGAGTGTGGGTTAATTACAGCCTTTGCAATAAATTGCGTGTGCAAGCGCCCCAGAGTAGCATAAAATTTTGACAGGTGCTCTGGCGTAATTGTCATCAACATCATCAGCCTATATTGAAGTCCACTACAGGCCTTCGTCCTGTAGTGGACTACAGGCCTTCGTCCACAGGCCTTCGTCCAATTACCGCTGTCTGTCGGAGTCATGAGGGAGGTAGTGGCCGAATACTGCACCAGGGAGGCCAATTCCTATTCTGGTGAGGGAGTGACTTTGATGAAGCTTAGTGGGCCTGCCTAGTTTGGTTGCACCTGAACCAAACTCTGCCACTAGCTCTCGGCAATATGTTTTTTTTTTGCCGGTGTCAGGCACCACTCCATGCCTGAAAATGTAGTGGACTGGAGTAGGATTCAAACTTACGACCTTCAGATTTGAAGTCGGGTGTTCTACCTCTGCTCCACGCCACCACGCCTTGGCGTAATTGTAAATGATGGCAATTAAGAAAGAGTTCTTTCGCAGATTTTTGCGCCAAGTTAATTAAACACATCTGTATCAATTACTGCTTTTGTAAAAAAATTCCTGTAGCAAGTGCTTGAGAGTGTGACGATCCCGTTTCCTGCTACGTTTCCTTAAGTCGCGAGATAATTCTGGGTTGGAAAACAAATTATTACATTTTGTAGAAATGCGAGGCACGTTAACTGCTATGTTTACCGAAATTTTCATGTTCATGGATTAATTATTAGCAATAAAAATAATCATTGCCCCCTTGTATATTTAGTTTCGTTTTAATGCATGTTAGGCCGTTCGCGCGGTGTCCTCATTTAAATAAAAGACGAGCCTTCTTTATGTTCGGTTGCAGTAAGGGCCAGGCTATGGGTCACGTGTAGGCAATGCTGAAAGTGAGTGGGTTAGATGGGACGTTGGCAGTAACTTACGTATGCTAGCGCTCTCGAGCGTTATGAAGGGGCCTAACGAAAAGTGCCTAATTTAGCCTGTTGATCTGGTAGAACTACAAGTGCCATCAACACAGAATTTTGCAAGCATTGATCAAATGCTACGGGTTATATATGTACAAAGCTAAACGGTTGTAGATAAAATACAACTTTTGCAAAAAAAAACTATTTAATTACTGAATTCTCGCTGTATTAACTATTGTTTTACGATGATATGATGATAGGATATGGCACTCGTGGTTGGCGTCCCCGGTGACGTCGGGGAACTAAACAAGGTTTACATCTGCTGAAAATAAGAGGCACTTCATGGGTAATGCGTAGGCAAACTTCAAAGTGTGCAGCCTAATTACTGCTTTTGCAGTAAATTACGTATAAACCCGATAAGGAGCTTCATATGTTTAATAAGAAACGCCAATCTTATGCCGCTGCCATGGGAGAACTGTGAACGCAGCCAAGATCTAACTTATCGAGCATAGAAGTGCCAGAGGGAAGGGGGAGCAATTAATCATTAATTTATCATTTCTTTAATTCAATTAGCAAGTACAAGCAATTTCCCCTATGTTGTCCTTTGTGTCATTGTTTGTTGGCTTCTTATGATATGATTAATAAAAATCGGGCCCCTGGGATCCCTTTCTTCTCGTTGCTTATTTCAGAGTGTTATTAAAAACATTTCTGTGAAAGTTCGGTATCAATATCATTTTCTATGGGCGCCACCTTTTTTAAAATATTTAGCTCGCCGCATGATGAAAACATTTGAATAATAAACAATTTAAATTATTTGTGTTCAGTCGGCATTCACAATATAAATAATATCAGTGTTTGTGTGGCAACGCTGCCTTAGGAGAGCTTAAATTTGTGTTGCTGGATGAAAGAAAAAAAAATAGCCAGACGATTGGTAGCGTATTTACTGTAAAGATTGTGCGAACAGTTTCTGAAAAAGGCCCACCAGTCTAATTCGGCAGTGCTCACACGCACCCAACCAAAGCGTGCGCTGCCGAATTAGTGAATCAAATAGAGGAAGCCATTTTTCAACGAATGCGCTTCCCGATTTTCGAGGGAAGATGTTGTCTATTGAAAGAAGGGTAAACTGCGCAAAAGGTTAAGAGGAATGGAAGAAACACATGCGACACTGCGACTGCACTTCTAAGTGTCGTATGTATTTCTTCCTTTCGTCTTAACTTCTCGCGCAGTTTATCCTTCTTTCAGGATGAACCAACTCGCCCGACAAATCTCAATGCTGTCTATGTCTCTTCGTCTCCTGGTATAGTTCAATTCCGATGACAATCTCTCCACGTGCTCTGCGAGAAAGTAGACACCCAGGCGATGCTTCATAAACACTCCGGAGGAAATTCTTCGAGTCAATACGGCATGTGTTCTTTGTAGCGAATTCTAAAAAGCGTCAAGTCTCGAAAATGATGACAGCGTAAGGCGGGAGGGGGGGGGGGAGGGGTGCCCCTCTTGCTTTTTTTAACCGGGCCCTCATCACTGTTAATCTGGCCCTGACTTCGTCCCATCCAAGCGCTGTTTGTTCCCGTCCTAATGTTTTAGCGTTTCATGTTTGGAGTCTAAAGTTCATCGATCGTCTTTTGAACATACCCCACATGACATAGCCAAAGGTAGGCATTATTGCATACAACGTAGTCGCTGATGACCTAAGAATCCATATCTTTCATTTACGATCATCGAGTACATTGTAGAACCCAACAATTGAAATCTCGTCAACTTACATCGAATCACGGAATAGAAATAATGCCGTCGGCGTCACACGAACGTCGTGACCATGGTCTTGCTCCTGTCATCACACAGAAGGTCGCGCCAGACACTTAGCTGCACGTCCTATACAAACACTTTGGCGCAACGCTTTGCGTAATCCTATACGATGCTGAGTTGCCAGCAAGCTGCTGCTAATAACATCCGTTCCCACAGTACGTGGGGTCTGTTTTCTTGTTTTTAGAAGAGTCCATATCAATATACGAAAGATGAAATACTGCTCGCTAGACTCTTCGCCAAAGTGCCTTGTGTCCCTTAGCACCATGAGGTTCGTTTAACCCAGAATGAACAGCACACCAGATGCAAGAGGGGAAAGGTTTACCAGAAGATGAAAACCGACAATATCTTTGAAATAACAAAAGCGCTGTCAAAGGTGGTAGGTGCACCCTTCATCACGTGGGAACAGCAAGCCATAGCGGTACGCCTAACATAGCTGTGCAGTTTTCATCTAAGGCAGTACGCGATTCCTTTCTTGCTAAACCCTAAAATCAGAAACTCACGTTTCGAGACCTTGAACTGTCACGGAACGTTCTTATATTAGTAATGAGCACCTTGTTTGGCGCGGCAAAGGCAAAGCGTAAGGAATGTGGCCAAAGCGGTATGCATTTGCGGCTGCTAAGCTCGAGGTCGATCCCGGCCACGGTGGTCGCGGTTTTTATAGGGCCTAAATGCAAGCAAACTGGTGTACTCCAATTTAGTTGTACATGGAAGAAGCGCAGGTGATCATAATTAATCCGGAGTGCCCTATCACGGCGTACCTCGCAATGAGATGGTGTTTTTCGCGCGTAAAACGTATGAATTTAATCAATAATGCCTGGAAAGTGTGCGTGGACAACCAATGAAGAAAATTTCCCTACGCAAATCAGACACCTCTGACGCCGTTACGACTAGCTGTCAGGATGGCTTTTCTTCGAAATAGGTGTGTTTTGTGCTATTACTAAGCTATGGCTGTTTGCCAAACTGGAGTCAGTCGGCTTCCTCACCCCCTCACACTGCACCATAACAACACTCCTCCACACTCTCATTCGCATCCCCCTCGCCACATCCGCTAAGTTTGTTTGACTTGGGACCAGCCGCCTTTTCATCATAATATTGCCGGGATCGGTATTACTGTCTCCGGAAGAGAAACCTACTGAACAGGCGCACCAGAACCTGGGGAGGAAGGCACAGAAATATTCGCTTTCATAGGGGAATTTGGTGCTTGAAAGCGTAACGTTTTGTTGCAACGGGGACATTTAGGTGCGGTTTGTGGTTTGATAGCGTAATTCGATAGAGAAGAGATATCATGCCCCCCCAGGCGCCAGTATGAAAGCGCGCCGGCCCTCGGTCGTCTCATACCGCTATGTGTTTGCATAGCGATAGCGACAGGTGCAGTGGCAAATACCCATAAGGCCAAGAACTGGTAGCCCATATAAGAAATTTTGAAAACTCAAGGAAGCCGCTGAATGTCATGCGTTATTCCTAAAGAAGTTCCATGCATTTGAGCTGTCAGCCGTCATCATATCTGTGTAGGTTGTAGATTACTTATTGCTTTATTACGCACCACTGTCACTAGTTTGGTGGTCAAAGCGCAATACCATACTCGCTGGAGCATTTATTACTTCATTCCAAGCTGCCAATCTATGGGGTAGGCCGTATATACGAAGCTTAGGAAGATCACAGAAGCTGTTGAAGATGTGGTCTTGCTTCAACACATCTGAGTGTTGATAGATTACCGTGTGCCGACATTGTGTATGCGATTTTTATATCATGATTAATTATTTTCTCACGCAGAGCATAGGTAAATCGCATGCAATATTTTGTGGGTAAATTCTGTGCTAGATAAGCCCGTTCGCTGTTTACAGTCATGCGAGATACCGATGTACCAACCGACCGGCCAACGTGAGACCATAGGTTATGGGAAAAAAAGAATTTGCTTTAAAATTGCGAAGTTTCTGTTACTGAGATAAGCATTAAATACTGTGAGCACAATATCCATCCTTCATCTTCTTCACCTGCATATATAATCATCGTCACTGTGTGCGTCATCTTCGTTCAGCGCAGTTGCTCAGCCGAATAAAGGCATCGAGATAACAGCTGTGCTGCTGCCTTTCAGCTTTTTTTTTTTTTTTTTTTGAGCTGCGGTTGCAGCTTAAAAAAAGAAAGAGGAAGCACGCAACGATTAATTTGCTCGACATATAGCAAAACTGCAGAATGAGAAACATATTTATGTACGGCTGGTTCGTTGTATTTTACTCAGCAAGAAAATATTCTATGCACGTTGACCGGGGTACTTCACATTTCTGCACCTTTAAAGACAGGGGCGGAATGTGTCTGGTATTAAAGTTTAACTCTTCGGGTATCTCTTGCAATGAAAATTATTACACCTCATATGAACGCAGTCATCAGCAAGGAAATGCGTCAGTTGCCACGCCGTCGTGTCCTTTCCCTCCTTTTCGACCTGGTATTCGTAGCAGGCAAACCTACGGACGCTAAAGCGAATTTTGGCACTACCTGCATTCACGACGAAAAGTAGTGCATACCACATGAAAAAAGAAACACAGTAGGAATGTATTGAGTAATCTGGTGTAACGTCGTGTTCAGTCATCTCGCATTACGCCATAAGGTGGCCGACATCCATTTTATATGTTTAAAGGGTAATAACTGCATAACAAGATCTTATGACTCAAATTTGCTCCTTCGACAAAGTAAGTTCCGCATTAATCGAAACGAGAACACAAGAAAAACCGGATGAAAGCACCTATAGTATGGCTAGTTTCATTTCAGTAAAACGAATACCAAGTTGACTTCGTACAAACCCACCTTGGTATTGGTGGATGGCCCGTGTTTGTAAGATGTTCATTTTTTATTTTTGTTGCTCTTGCCCAATCATTCTATCTCAACAGAAGAACTTTCCCCATCCCTTATCACAAGCTAAACAGAGCACAGGCAACCACCCTTCGCCTATTACAGACAAACACGTACCCCTCACACGTTACCACAGGATCTACCCGGACACTTACCCTAGTAACATTTGCAAGATCTGTAAGACTCAGGCAGCATCGCTTCCCCACATGCTATGGGAACGTTAAGACCAATATCCGACCAATAATACCGTGACCCTCTCGTCGAGATGGCACGCCGCCCTGCGCAGGTCCCACCTCGACGACCAACTCCGGGCTACCCAGCAAGCCTGCGAGGCGGCGAAGAGGCAAGACCTCGATGTCCCCACGTGTGAGGCCTAGGCCCAGCCAACTAAACTGCTGGTTTAAATAAAAGTTTGTTCCTCCTCCTCATCCTTGCTCTTGCCCTTTGAATAGCCGCAGGTATTTATTCCGCTGACAAGGAAATAAATGGATAGTTGCAAGTAGCGCTCTGTTGTGTGTGTTTCTCTTCTGTGCGTCATGTCAAAATGTTGCACAATCTAAGTTCTAGTTTAGAGTAATGTCGCCATGTGTAAGCTCGCTTTTGAAAAACCTAACCGACGGGGGTGTTCCAGGACGTTGTATAGTGCAATGGTATTCTTGTTTAATTTCTCTTTGTAAAAGGGATTTGCTTTCTCCCATGGTTATTACAGGAAGTGCCCTGTATAGTAGCCCCAGCGGGGCTGACAGCATAAATAAATGAAAAAAAAAGTAATCTGTATACGGTGCGAGTATCCCATTTAGGACTGCTATTACAAATAACAGGTGGTGGCGTGGAGCAGAATAAGAACACCGGGCTTCTAATCTGAAGCTCCTAGGTGCGAATATGTCTCCACTGCACTACATTTTCAGGCTTGGAGTGGCGCCTGATACCGGGAAAAGATTGCCGAGAGCCAGTGGGGCTATACTAGTCCAGGTGCAACCATATTAGGAAGGCCCACTAAGCTTTAACACAGGCATTGCCTCACCTGAACAGGAATTGACCTCCCTGGTGCAGCATTCGGCAACTACCTCCCTATGACCCCTGCAATTACCCCTTGGCCCTCAGGATCCCCAGCGGCTGCGGAGCACCTGACTAAGGCGGCGATAAAACCTGCGACGTGGCTGAGGGTGCCAAGAAGCTCTGGATCCGGACCTGCCGCCACTGGAAATACGGAGTAGGATTTCTAATCCATAAGGACATAGCGGGCAACATTGATGAATTCTACAGCATTAATGAGAGGGTAGCAGTCGTCGTAATCAAGCTGAATAGGAGGTAAATATAGAATAAAGGTACTACAAGCCTACGCCCCAACCTCCAGTCCCCATGATGAAGAAATACAACACTTTTATGAAGATGTTGAATTAGCGATGAGAAAGGTGCAAACTAAGTATACTGTAGTCATGGGCGACTTCATTGCAAAAGTGTGGAAAAAGCAGGCTCGTGAACAAGCAATTGGCAATTACGTCATCGATTCTAGGAACACTAGAGGAGAGATGTTGGTAGAATTCGTGGAAAGGAATAGGCTCCGAATAATAAATAGCTTCTTCAGGAAGCGCAGCAACAGGAAGTGGACCTGGAAAAGCCCTAATGGAGAAACAAGAAATTAAATAGATTTTCAGACACTCTGCCGATCCCAGCACAGTGTAGGATGTAGAAGTATTAAGTAAGATAAAGCGCAGTGACCATAGGTTAGTGAGGTCTAGGACTCCTCTTAATTTGAAGAGAGAAAGAGTAAAATTAGTCAAAAAGAAACAGGCCAACCTAGATGCAGTAAGGACTAAAACAGACCAATTCAGTCTGGTGCTCGCAAACAAATATGCAGCTTTAGAAGAGAAAGGTGAAGATAACATACATGCAATGAATGAAACCTAAACCAGGCTGATCTAAGAAGCAGCAATTGAAGTGGGTGGTAAGGCACCAAGGCAACCAGTAGGTAAGCTCTCCCAAGTAACAAAAGAGCTGATAAAGAAACGACAAATCATGAAAATGTCAAACTGAAGAGATCAGATAGAATTCGCTGAACTGCCAAAACTGGTCAACGAGAAGAAAGTAAGGGATATTCGAAATTACAACGTGTAAAAAATGGAGAAGCCGTAAGAATTGGACGCAGCAAGAAAACAGTGAGAAGAAAACTTGGCATAAGACAAGGCAAAATGTATGCACTGAAAGATAAGCAGGGTAGTATCATCAGCAATTTCGATGACATAGTAAAAGCAGCGGAAGAATTCTATACTGACCTGTACAGTCCCCAGAGCAGCCAAGCTACTTTCATTCGAACTAGTGATGAACAGGATACAGAGGCCCCTTCTATAACTAGCGACGAAGTTAGAAGAGCCTTGAAAGACATGACCAGGGGAAAAGCTGCTGGAGAAGATAACAGTCGATTTAATCAAAGATGGAGGAGATATCGTGCTTGAAAATCTTGCGGCCCTTTATACACAATACCCCACCACTTTATGTATGCCAGAGAACTGGAATAATGCGAACATTATACTAATCCATAAGAAGGGGGACGTTAGAGACTTGCAAAATTATAGGCGCATTAGCTTGCTTTCAGTATTGTGTAAAATATTCACCACAATAATTTACAATAGAATGAGGGCAACAGTTGAATTCAATCAACCAAGAGAACAGGCTGACTTCAGGAAGGGATATTCTCAATGGATCACATCCATGTCATCACTCAGGTAATCTAGAAATCTGTGGAGTACAATAAACCCCTCTATGTGGCTTTCATACATTATGAAAATGCATTTGATTCAGTAGAGATGCCCGCAGTCAAAGATACATTGTATAATCAAGGAGTACAGGAGGCATACGTGAATATATTGGGAAATATCTACAAAGATTCCACAGCTACATTGGTCCTCCACAAGAAAAGTGGAAAATCACCTATCAGGAAAGGGGTCAGGCAAGGAGACACAATCTCCCATGCTATTCACTGCATGCTTAGAGGAAGTAATGAAGCTCTTAGGGTGGAAAGGCTTAAGAGTGAGAATCAATGCGAATATCTCAGTAACCTTCGGTTTGCAGATGCCTTTGTCCTGTTCAGCAACAATGGGGATGAATTACTACAAATGATTGAAGGCCTAAACTGTGAAAGTGTAAGAGTCGGGTTGAAGATTATAATGCGGAAGACAATGTTCAATTGCCCGGCAAGGGAACAAGAATTTAGGATTGTCAGTGAGCCTCTAGAGTTGGTAAAGGAGTACGTTCATCTAGGTCAATTAATCACAGAGGAACCTGATCATCACAACGAAATTTCCAGAAAAATAATATTAAGTTGGAGTGCAAACGGCAGGCATTGCCAAATCCTGACTGGGAGCTTACCACTGTCATTGAAAAGAAATGTTTACAATCATTGCATTCTAGCGGTGCTAACATATGGGGCAGAAATTTGGAGGTTAACAAAGAAGCTCCAGAACAAGTTAAGGACCACACAAAGAGCGATGGAACGGAAAAAATGTCGCAGTTTCACCCGAAAGGCGAAGCATCAATTGCGATAGAAAATTAGCAGAAAGCTATAAGGAGTAAGGATAGCAGTTTTATCAGCTGTATAAACTTGGACATGTAGCAGCACCAGCAACGCGCAGAACTGTTGTCGACGCCTTCGGCGTTTGGCCCGCGGTCGCATCGCACGTGCGCGGCGTTGGTGACTGTTGCCGGTGCTTCAAGCAGCGGCTCGGAGGTTCTCGGCGAGATCAGAACGGGACACGCGTCGAGCAGCGTCTTTATATAAATACGCTCGTGGTGCCACAGCTAAACATCGCCTCCCCTTGCCCCCCCCCCCGTCCCCCCCCCCGCGCACGGCATTTCGCGCGACGGAAGAAGTTGCGCTTGCTCTCTGCCGTGCGTTCGCTACCTGTGAAAGCGCGCGGCCCTCGCGCACTTTCACTCGCACATACAGCATACGGCGCGCGGCGACGATTTAATCGCCATTGGACTCCATACGAAACCTCACGGCGACGACGACGGCGACGGCTATGGCAGAAATCTGCTTGGAGTGTCCACATAATTGCTATTGCAAAAAAAATTAGGTCTAACGTTAAGAGACAGGAAGATAGTGGTGCGGATCAGAGACCAAACGGGGATAGCAGATATTCTAATTGACATTAAGAAGAAAAATGGAGCTGGGCAGGCCATGTAATGCACAGGTGGGTTAACCGGTGGACCATTAGAGTTACAGAATTGGTACCAAGAGAAGGGAAGTGCAGTCGAGGACGGTAGATAGCTAGGTGGGGTGATTAGGTTGGAAATTTGCAAGCGCAAGTTGGAATCAGCTAGCGCAAGATAGGCTAATTGGAGGTCGCAGGGAGAGGCCTTCCTCCTGCCGTGGACATAAATATAGGCTGCTGCTGATGATGATGATTACAAATAACAAATAATTTTCATATAGCAGCCCACTTACAAAACAGAATTCCAAGTTGCATTATGCAACACGCGGTAAGCTGAGTTGTACCAACAGTTAATTTACATTAGGTAAGCAGACAACTCCGTTACACTCGGCCTTCTCGGTTAAACAGCTGCGACTGTAACAACTCTGACTTGACTTGTACTTGTCGACAACTGCGCCTTAGTTATGTATAAATGTTCAAACTACTATATGCACGTATTTATTGTGGTATTGTACTCGGCTGCAGTTGGGTATTCATAATACACTAGAAGAAATTGCAGAAGCACAAGAAAGGGCACAGATTCTCAGACTCTCCGGCACTACGGCGGGCAGACGACTCCTAACAGAGATGGGCGTCCCCCCGGCTAAAGTCAAAGACTCCTACCAGGGCCTTCCGAAAGAGCAGAAAGACCACATCATCATATCCCCCGCCCCACGCAATATGCATCCCCAGCGCAACGTGGAAAGAAGGAAGGCCAGGGCCGTGGCGCTCCTACGCCGGGCGACAGAACTCCCTGGCGGCAGCTGCTTCGTTGACGCGGCCCAATATGGCAACAGCAAAAATTTCGCAGTAGTGTCCATCAACCACAAGGGTTCGACCGTTAACGCAGCTTCGGTACGAGGCACGTCGTCATGTGCGGCCGAGCAAGTGGCCATTGCCTTGGCCCTCCTGGACGAGAAACATGCCAACATCTTCAGCGACTCCAGGGCAGCCATCCGCGCCTTCAGCGTTGGCGCCATGTGTAAAGAAGCCTGTCGCATCCTCGACGGTAAAAGCATTGCCACCCACACTCTCACGTGGTTCCCCGCTCACATGGGATCCATCATGGGAGGCCCCACAAACCTCAACGAGCTGGCCCACTCCAAGGCGCGAGGTCTCGCTTTCCGCGGCCATGGAGAACTCCCCGGCCAGCCAGGAGTGGTGGAGAACAGATATCAACCTGACAACATACAATGAAATTACGCAGTACTTTTATCTCGGCAGGAGAGACTTTCCCCTTCCTCACAAGAAGTTAAATAGAGCGCAGGCATTGACCCTCAGATTATTGCAAACAGGCTCGTATCCCAGCCCGGCTTTATTACACAAGCTTTATCCCGACACTTATGCCAGTAGTTCTTGCAGGCACTGCAATGACTTCGCTAGCTTAGACCATATGCTCTGGCGTTGCCCCTCGTTACGAGGCACGGAACAAATAAATGAGGACAAGTGGCTCTCCGCTATCAAGAGCCCCGATGCCGGGGCGCAACTATGGGCTGTCCAGAGGGCCCACGATGCGGCGGTCGGGCATGGCCTGAGTGTCCCAACGTGGGAGCGGCCCGCTGCGCGCTGAGTCGCGTACTTCAGGACGTTCATTAAAGTTTTCCATCCATCCATCCATTGAACTCGGCTGTAACCCTAGTGTATGTTTCTCTTTAATCAAGTTCATTCGTGCATTTATAATTGTTTGCTTTGATTGCTTGTTTAATCACTGTGTAATAGGGGGGTAATATGTTTATTGTCGTTTCTTTGTAAATATTTTTGTATCCACTGTTTGATAATGCTTAAAGGGTTGTGAAGTTATCCAGGCTATTTTATTTCATAGACCCTTCTGTCTGTATATCTAACACACCGATATAAAAATTGATTCAATAAAGATTGTTTGATTGCTACGTGCACTTGTGCGCGGCCATTACAAGACTGTTGTCACAATGATTTTTGGAGATACTTTGCACCTTCACAGACTGCAGTAAGCTAACAAGTACAGTAAGTACCACGAATAAAAACTCGCTCTTATCAAAGTTGCTGACGGATGTGTTGAAAATATTTCTCACGAACAGCCGTTTGTTATTCTAGTTATTTAAAATAAATATTTACTTAAAAGCTTTAGACTAAAATGCTAACGTGTAGGTAAGAGAAAAGGCCACTTATGCCCTGCTTTGATTTGGTCGAGTTGGTTCAAGGTCGAACGGTTGGGAAGGCAGCGCTAAGAGACACTTGGGACAGAGACACGTCGTACTTATGGCAGCACCCGTCATGTGTACTATGTTTCTCTGTCGCTGTGTCTTTTAACGATGCTTTCCCAACCGTTATGCCCTACGGTTCTAATTCGACACCGTCATTAGTATTAAAATGTTCCACGAAGTAACCTACCGTCCCTGCCGCGCTAGCATTTCAAGTGAAGATGATGTGAAGAAGGAAATAAAATTGCCGTAATGACACCTTCACATTAACGTGTGCACGCTGTTGGCCTGCAAAGCATGCAAACTATGATAGCACCTCTACCTTCAGTGCTGCTCTCTCATTTCAAGCAGGGTTCATGGTACGAAAACAAAGGAAGTAAATGTCCATGCGTCTCGAGCGTGGGGCCGTAATGTTGTGTACGTCAAAATACTTATCACATTTTTTCAGGAATATATATGTATATATATATATGATCATCAACAAATATATTATATGTTCCTTTGGAATGACCACAGTAATATGATGATATTTCATGACTTACGCCCTTAATAACGAACAGTGAAGAAATTCTACACAACCTTAAGAAAAGGTCACAAGTTTAATAATCAATCCATGAAAAGAGAACATGTATTTCATATGAATGTGCTTGGTGTCACTTTAAGAACTGCCCATAAAAATCGCATTTTGAGTGGAATGCGGAAACCGGGGATTAATATGGTAAGTTCTAATAGTTATTCACGCACAATAATCACACAAGTTTGTACAGTTGTGCATTTGCTTGGGAAGTAGTAAAAAGTTGTGGTTTGCCTTAGTTGCTCTATTGGCGTTTCTAGTAGATGGTCTATGACTCCGCTATCCACACGGGGTCTTAATTGAGTGGGAGAGTGTGCTCATTTAGGGCTTTGTAGACTGGCGTAACTCCCTGCTCATGGGTCCATAGAGGCCTGAAAACCATCCATACAAATGGGAGTGCCCCTTTATTATTGCTGGCTGGTGTTTTTATCTGTGTTTTGAACAATCCGAACTTTCCATATTTTATTATGCACGGTAGTAGGTGTTTCGCAGTAGCACAATGAACCACCGGCAGGGTCGTTCTTGTTGGGCTCCTATCGCGAAGCTGCGAATGGACAGTGGGAATTACGGTGCGGCTACTGAGTGTTTGATCGGTGCTCCAAAGTGTTTCTACCACTGACTGAATTGCCCATCATGCCTTAAAACAAGTTCTCACGCTCCTACCACATATGTTTAGACAACGTGAAAGCAGAACATTCTGTTGCGTCGGGAAAGATGGTAATTCAACTGCTGCTGCTAGTGCCTCGCTGTTGGCCCACTGGTCGGATTCGAGACCCGCGTGCTAGAGAGAGAGAGAGAAATAGAACAGAGGAAAGGCAGGGAAGTTAACCAGACGCCCGTCCGCTTTGCTACCCTGCACTGGGGGAAAGGGTTATAGGGATGAAAAGAGAGAGAAAGGAGATAGAGAGAGCACAGTTTCGCGCACATTTGAAGCTTCGCATGAAGTCTACACATGGTCGCCAAGACCTGTTGACTTGAAGTATTGTAACAAGGCTTTTCGTGGCTTTCTGTGCCATCGACGCATACGGCCATGGTCCAAGGATCTTCTTTTCAGAAAATGGTCTAGAGTCCAGCTGGTTCAATGCTGTCCGGAGAGCTTCACGCTCGACGTCGAACTGGGGACGGAGACATAAGACGTGTTCAATCGTTTCTCTGGTTCCACAAGAGTCGCACATGGGTGTATCCCCCATTCTAATGCGGAACGAGTAGGCCTTTGTAAATACCACACCGAGCCAGAGGCGGCAGAATAATGTCGCCTCAGAGCGGGAAATGTTTGATGGAACTTGTAGCTTCAAGGATGGGTCAATTTTGCCAAGATGACACTTCGGGAGGTTAAGAGAAGACCAATATTTGTGTGTCATAGCTTTAGACACGATATGAAGCGTTCCTACAGCGTCGGTCCTGGTTAAGGGGATTGGGACTGGTCGGCCTTCCAGATGAGCAGACCGGGCGGCTTCGTTGGCGAGGTCATTACCAGCAATGCTGGTATGTCCCGGTAGCAACTGAAATATAATTTCATGCCCTTTAGAGATAGCTTGATGGTGGTCTTCTCTTATATCATATGCCAGCAGCTCATGAGTCCTGTGATAAAGCGCAAAATGCAGACTCTGAAGTGCAGCATTACAATCGCAAAAGATTATCCATTTCCGAGGTGTCTCTTGCAGGGGGTATTGTACAGCAGCACGCAGGGCAGCAAGCTCTGTCGCTGTTTATGTTGCCACGTGCGACAGTTTGAACTTGAGTGTGGTTTTCGTAGCCGGAATCACAACGGCACCCTGAAAAGCTGGTGCTGCATTCTGTCCCTGTAGTTCTCATTCATTAATAGCAGCGTCATCTGTTTCAGAGCAATTTTTGGGTAATTGGTCTTCTTCTTTACTGCCCGGAATACTTAGGCACACCTGAGTCTTTTGCAGGCACCAAAAGGGGAATGAAGGACTTGCTGCTGGGGTGTATCCTGATGGAAGACAATCTGGATTGCGGACGATAACTTCAGAAAACGTGGGACGAGGTCTCTGTGAGGGCAAGAACGAAGAACGCCAAGTGATGATGCGGGGACGCGGGAAAGATGACGGATATGCGCCCTGAGACAATCCACGCAACGTATGTTTGGATCGGATGATCTTTGGCGAGGACGATTGTTGCAGGTGTGGATACGCAGCGTCCTAAGCAAGTGCGCAATGCTTGGCCCTGTAAGCTCTCTAATGAGCGAAGATTTGACTTGCACGTATTGGCAACACAGGAAGGCTGTTACGTAGATATCCTAGAAATAGAGCTGTGTACAACCGAAGCATAGCGCGTACAGATGTGCCCCATATTATCCCGCATATCAATCTCAGTACCGGGGCAATCGACGACAGTTTTTTTTCTTCAGGTACGTGCAATGAGGACTCCAGGAAAGACTGCGGTCGATTATTACACCTAAACATCGATGGGCCTTGCCGTAGGCAATAGTGTGTCCATTAATAGAGTATGGTGTCATAGGTTTTCTTGTGAATGCAATCAATGCACATTTCTCGGTTGATACCGTCAAGCCTTGTGCTTGAAGATATGCTGATGTGAAGGTTGCTGCCCGCTGCAAGCAAGCGCGCACCTGAAGCCGAGTAACTGCAGAAGTCCAAACGCAAATGTCTTCTGCGTATATCGAGAGGCAGATTGTTTTAGGTAAAACGTCAGCTAGTCCAACGAGTGTCACATTGAACGTCGGACTGAATACTCCTCCCTTAGGCACGCCGCAGCACGTGTAATGTTCAGACACGGGGACATCTTCTGTTTGCACAAAAAACAACTGGCGAGTTATGTAGTCGGATAGCCAACGAAGCATGCGGCCGCCGTTTCCAATAGTCTCCAGGAAGGTGACGATGGCATCATGTGCAACGTTGTCATACGCGCCTTTCACGTCGAGAAAGAGTGCAACTGATACGCGCTTACGGCTTTTCTCCTGTTGCACAAACGTTGTGAGGTGAATGACGCTGTGAATTGAGGAACGACCGCGACGAAAGCCTGCCATGGAAGTGGGTAGATATTTTAACGCTCGAGATACCATTCTAGACGTGCAAGGACCATCCTTTCCATAACCTTGCCGATGCAGCTGGCACGAGCAATAGGGCGATACGCCGCCAAGTCCAACGGAGATTTTCCCGGCTTTAGTAGTGGTACCAGCCGACTTAACTTCCATTGCCGGGGAACTGTACCTCTATGCCATGAGTTTTTAAAGCTGTTCAGAAGCGCTCTTCTTGCCTCTTGTCCAAGGTGTCCCAGGGCAGAATAGGTGACGCGGTCAGGGCCTGGAAATTATGATCGTTCAGAAACTGCCAGGGCAACTTCGAGTTCTTGCATGGTAAAGGGCACGTGAATTTCAGGTACCTGAGCCGCTGGGAGGTCAGTTACATCAACGTTGGTGTTGACAGGCTCGCTAGTGACTCTCGCGCAGAATTCCTCCGCCACACCAAGTTTGTTTGACCAAGATGTAGGGCCAAAACTGCAAATGGGTGTCGTTGTTGTGGGGATGAACCAATACCACGTACTGTCCTCCAGATATGTGAAAGCGGCCTCCGAGGGTCCAGTGACTCACAGAATGTATTCCATCACTCACTGTCCAGTTTGTCTATGCGACGATGAACTTTCCACCGAATGCGACGTGCCTCTCTCAGATCATAAATTGATTTCGTGCGTTTGTATTGTCGTTCTGCACGCCGTCGAATCGCACAAAGTCTCTCAAGTTCAATGCTGAAATCCGTTGGGTTTGATGACATCGATGATGAACAATTGGCAACTTTAAGTGCTTCTGTGATGGTGTCGTCGATGTCGCCGGCGAAATCTCCCCCACACACTTCTTCCATAAGCGACGTAAACATAGTTCACTCAGTGCTCTTCGCGATACCATGAGAGAAAGACCGAGTGAGTCCATTAATCGTTAAGTAGGTGGGAATGTGATCACTCCCATGAGTCTTGATGTCGCAAAACTATTTAACATGTGATGTGAAGTTCCGTGACACCAAAGTCAAATCCAGGCAGCTGCTACACGTAGGACCGCGAAGATACGTCGGGCTACCAGCGTTCATGATGGAGAGGTCATAATCTGAGCCAAGCGAAGCAACATTCCTTCCCCTGGAGTTTCTCTTGGTGGTTGCTCAAAGCAAGTGGTGATCATTGAAGTCCCCAGTGATGACCCAAGGCCAACAGTTTCCTTTAATATTGGAACAACTATACTGCCGCGGGTATGTGCCAGTGGGGACAAGGTTGAAGCAGCGCGGGCTTTTAGGTTAAGCGTGGAGACGAAGAAGACGTTGTTGGTTTTTCTTTGCGACTGATAAAGTGTCTTTGGTGGTGCTGCTCCGCGTCCTCGTCGATCCCACGTCGTTACACTGGTGGAGGTGCGGGGTATTCTCCATCCTTCATGCTTGGCACCCCTTTGCGGAGCCAACGATCGAGCCCGGAATTGCCATTGCGCATCGAAACACCGCTCCACCGGTTCAGTCGCCGCCTACTAGGCCTAGCGCCCGAGTCCGGTCCCCTGCAAGAAACCTCAAGAAATCGTTCGCCCCCTGCAACTACCATGGCCACCGCGGCTCCAACGCAAGTAACCCTGCAGAACCCTATGGTTCCGGAGAGCTTTCATGGTGATTCCTTTGAAGACGTCCAAGATTGGCTTGATCAGTTCGAGCGCGTCGCCAAGTACAACCATGTGACCAGCTCGGCGGACAAACTTTCGAGCGTCTATTTCTATCTGAAGGACAATGCTCGTACGTGGTACGTCAACCGGGAGAGAAGCTTTGCCACCTGGGACGACTTCTGCACACAGCTGCTGGATACTTTTACGAGCATCGACAGGAGGGAAAATGCGCAGCGTCTCCTCGAAATCCGAATTCAAAAACCCAATGAGAGCGTTGCTATGTTTTCGGAAGATATGGCCCGTCTTTTCCGTAGAGCAGACCCTGACATGCCAGAGGAGCGAAAGCTGCGGTATCTCTTGCGGGGAGTGAAAGAACAACTGTTTGCCGGCCTTGTGAGAAATCCACCGACTACAGTGGCGGAGTTCACAAAAGAGGCCACAGCCATTGAACGGGCCCTGCAGCAACGATACCGCCAGCATGACATGAGTAACTCGGCGGCGAACACTTCCGTTCTGGTTCCAAGTAACGACAAGCCTCTGCGTGAAATTATACGAGAGGTTGTGCGAGAAGAGCTTCAGCAGCTCGGATTTGTGACTACGGGTGCGGAACCGGCGCCAACGGTATCTTTCGTAGCTGATGTGGTCCGGGAAGAAGTCCGGCGGCGCCTTACTTATGCGGAGGCTGTTCGCCGTCCAGTCAACGCAACTTCGACGCCGTTGACACCCGCAACTAGACCATCACCTATGCTACAAACAGAGTCGATATCGTCACCCCCGTCGACTCTACCGACCTCGCCGATCACGCCACCACAAACAATGTCGTATCTTCGACACACGCACGCCAATCCTTGGCTCCATGGAGAGTTGCCACCAAACTATCAGCGTCGGAAAACCGATTTGTGGCGCACCGTCGATCGCCGACCAGTGTGTTACCATTGTGGTGAAGCTGGACACGTCTATCGTGTTTGCCACAAATGGAACAACTATCGCGCCACCCAATACCCAAGCTTTCCTGCCAACTACTATTCTCCGTATGATGGTCGACGCGCCTACGACGCTCCTGTGAACGACCTGCCGCAAAATACGACGACTCCCCGATCACGTTCTCCTTCGCCATCACCTGCGCGCTACAATTCACCGACTCGTCGCAGTTTTGCCGACGTCACTAGGGGCAGGTCTCCTAGCCCGCGACGGGGAAACTAGACGCAGCGACCTCCGGGGGTGAGGTTGCCAGTACTCGAAGTTCGCCATATCCCCCATTATCGACGTACGACGATGTAAAGACTCCGACGAATGCAACGACGAATACGGCGAAGACAGCGAATGCAACGACGAATACGACGGACTCAACTACGAAAGACGTAACTGACATCGTCAGCGCAGACCTCATCATTCGCATTGACGGCCACCAAGTAGCCGCTCTTGTTGACACTGGCTCCCATTTTTCAATTATAAGCGCACAGCTCGCCGACAAACTAAGGAAGGTGAAGACGCCATGGCACGGACCCAACATACGAACCGCCGGAGGTCAGTTGATGACACCTGTTGGGAAATGTACAGCCCGACTCTTAATCGCCGTTTCAACCTTCGTCGCCACCCTCGTCATTCTTTCTGAGTGTTGCAAGGAACTTATATTGGGGATGGATTTCCTGCGTGAGTATAGTGCCGTGATTAACATCCGCGACAGAAGCGTCACCTTTGCAACGAACTCGGATAATGTCACGCATGAGGAGCATCCACAACGTCGCTTACGTATAGCTGCAGACGACGTGATACTTTTGCCGCGGAGTTGCTCTCTCGTACCCGTGCACTGTGACAGCTTGCAGAATGGGACTGGAGTCGCTGAACACATCAATGCGCTAGCACTGAATTGCGGCGTATCCATTGCCAGAGCACTTATTAATGTAATCGACGGCAGCGCGGAACTCTTTCTGACGAATTTTAGTAAGGAGCGTCGACACATCGTGAGAGGCACTGCTGTCGCTTATTTCGAAGAAGTAGTACCGACAGAAGACTGCCACTTAGCGCAGGAGACGACATCTACGATCCCCACAGCCGCGCCTATTGTAAACGTTAGTTCGACGTTAACGGCCGTTGTGCGAGACCGCCTTCTTGAGCTCATCAACCAGTACCAGGGCTGTTTCTCATCTGCGTCCAAAGTTGGTCAAACGCCACTTACCAAACATCGCATCATTACTGATATCGATGCCCGACCTATTCGACAAAACCCTTATCGCGTGGCCCCAAAGGAACGCGAGGCCATCCAAAGACACGTGAAGACGATGCTGGAAGATGGCGTTATTCGACCATCTAATAGTCCTTGGGCGTCACCTGTAGTTTTAGTGAAAAAGAAGGACGGTAGCCTGCGCTTCTGCGTAGACTATCGGAAGCTCAATCAGGTCACAAAGAAGGACGTTTATCCACTGCCACGTATTGATGATTCCTTGGACAGGTTGCGAAACGCGTGCTACTTTTCCTCAATGGACTTGAAAAGCGGTTATTGACAGATCGAAGTGGATGAGAGAGACCGTGAGAAAACCGCCTTTGAGACGCCTGACGGACTTTACGAATTTAAGGTACTCCCCTTCGGTTTGTGTTCAGCGCCAGCAACATTTCAGCGTCTAATGGACACTGTGCTCTCTGGACTTAAATGGCAAACATGCCTGGTGTACCTGGATGACGTGATTGTCTTTTCGGCAACGTTCGACGAACACCTACGAAGGCTGAAAACTGTTTTTGAAGCAATACGACCTGCCGGTCTCCCGTTAAAGCCTGAAAAGTGCCATTTTGGTTTTCAAGAGCTCCAGTTCCTCGGTCACGTCGTCAGTAACCAAGGAGTCCGACCTGATCCGGATAAAATTGCTGCCGTCGCTAATTTCCCGACCCCATCCGACAAAAAGGCCGTGCGACGTTTTCTGGGACTATGTGCATATTACCGGCGATTTATTGCGAATTTCTCACGCATTGCGTGGCCGTTAACACAGCTCACCAGAGAAGATATACCTTTCACTTGGGGCGAAGACCAGCAGCGGGCATTTCACGAGCTCCGGCAACGTATGCAAGCGCCTCCCGTGCTTGCACACTTCGATGAAGAAGCCCCGACGATATTGCACACAGACGCTAGTAATGTCGGTCTAGGGGCGGTGCTCGTACAATGGCAGGACGACAGCGAAAAGGTGATTGCTTACGCTAGCAGGACACTGTCCCGAGCGGAGGCTAACTACTCCACCACTGAAAAAGAATGCCTCGCAATGGTATGGGCAGTTCTGAAATTTCGTCCGTATTTGTACGGTCGGTCTTTCACCGTTATTAGCGATCACCATTCGCTCTGCTGGCTCATTAATTTGAAAGATCCGTCCGGCTGGCTCGCACGTTGGAGTCTTCGACTCCAAGAGTTCGACTTTACTGTCGCATACAAGTCAGGAAAACGGCACGCAGACGCCGACTGCCTTTCTTGGTCTCCTGTTGAGACGGCAGCACAAGACGATGACGACACAATCTTTCTGGGACTCGTGGACACTTCCGATCTTTCACGCCAGCAACGGGATGACATTGAATTGCTGCCGCTGATTGATTACCTGGAAGGATGAACCAACAGCGTGCCGAGGCTATTTACAAGAGGGCTGGCGTCATACTGCTTGCGCCGCAGCGTACTCTACAAGAAGAACTTCTCTCCTAGCGGCAGCAACTACTTACTCGTTGTTCCCTCATCGCTTCGACGTGAAATCTTACACGCCTGCCACAACAAGGCGACCGCTGGGCACTTGGGCTACACTCGCACATTGGCACGGATTCGGCAGAATTACTACTGGCCGAGACTTGCTGCAGTCGTTAAGCATTATGTTCAGACATGTCTGGATTGCCAGCGCCACAAACCGCCTTCCGTCATGCCAGCCGGCCTTCTGCACCCTGTTCAAGTACCTGCCACACCATTTGCACAAGTAGGCATGGATTTTCTGGGCCCCTTCCCAACGTCTACTACCGGCAACAGGTGGATAATCGTCGCCACGGATTATCTCACTAGATATGCCGAGACAAGTGCTCTGCGACGGGGAACAGCAGATGAAGCGGCGCAATTTTTTCTTCAATCCATCGTTTTAAGACATGGCGCTCCGGCAGTAGTCATCACGGACAGAGGTACTGCGTTCATGGCCAAGTTTTTGGACATCGTTCTACGTTTAAGTGGTACCGCCCACCGGAAGACCACGGCCTATCACCCTCAAACAAACGGGCTGACAGAACGACTCAACAGGACACTGGCTGACATGATAAGCATGTACGTCGATGTAGAGCACAAGAACTGGGACGAGGTTTTACCCTATGTCACCTTCGCGTACAATACGGCTCATCAAGAGACCACTCACCAGACACCCTTCAGCCTCGTGTACGGCCGTGAGGTTACGACAACATTAGACGCAATGCTCCCTCATGAATTTGATGACAACGAGACGGGTGCTGAAGAGATCACACAGCGAGCAGAAGCAGCTAGGCAGCTTGCGCGTTGGCGAATCCACGAACAACAGGAATGTGACGCCAGACGCTACAATCTTCGGCACAGACCCGTAACATACAACATCGGCGACAAAGTGTGGGTCTGGACACCTATTCGTCGGCGTGGGCTCTCTGAAAAGCTCCTGCGCAGATACTTCGGGCCCTACATAGTTCTTCGACGCATCAGTGACGTCACCTACGAAGTCGTTCCGGATGGCTCTCACTGTTCAAAGCGCCGACGGCATTTACCCGAAGTCGTTCACGTGCTTCGTATGGAGCCGTACTATGAAGACTGACAAGACTGCACAGTTCTTTTTGTTTATCGCAGTTTGCCAAGCCTCTGTCATCGGGACGATGATTTCTTTTCTATGGGGGGAGCCAATGGAACAACTATACTGCCGCGGGTATGTGCCAGTGGGGACAAGGTTGAAGCAGCGCGGGCTTTTAGGTTAAGCGTGGAGACGAAGAAGACGTTGTTGGTTTTTCTTTGCGACTGATAAAGTGTCTTTGGTGGTGCTGCTCCGCGTCCTCGTCGATCCCACGTTGTTACAATATGTATTTCAGACTTTCAGAGTCAAACCTCCTTGAAGGGGTTATGTAACAACTAATAAGTGTAAAGGCCATTTTGTTCTTTTTCACGCGGAGGCAAACGTACGTCACATACACAGAAGCTTTTGTTGAAGAACGTCGGTGACGGGAGCGTCGCGTCCTGATTTTAGCGGTGGCTTCTCGATGAGAGGAATGATCTCCTCCCCGCTCTTTTAAGATAGCCATTTCCTTTTTCATTTTGGGGCAGTCTTTCGATGAGGCCTCACGAGGTCTGTGGCAGTTTGGACATTTCATGACAGTGGCGGCACATTTATCCGCGGCGTATGCTTCAGCGCAGTGGTGGCACACTGTTTCGCTCTCACAGACGCTGCTCACGTGTCCGATCTTAATGCATTTTTATTCTGTTTATGCCTGTGATAGCCAACGGTAACACAAAGCGGCTTAACAGGCAATATATCTCGATGCTGCTGGAGACCATGGTGCCAAATGAAATAACGGACAAAAATGTACTGGCGGTTGATGCTCTGCATGCGGGTGCTCTTAGCGCCTACGCAAAGAAACACATCTTGACGGCATACAGGTGCACTCTCACATCCCGCTGGGCTCTGATGTCATCACCGGTGTAATATGTGATGTAGACTTGGCCATCCTCAGCAAACAGTTGCTGATTCTGGTTAAAGCAGAGAGTGATCGTGACATCATTGTTGACGTCTACCGCCTCGGCAACTCTCGTTGCATGAAGATTGTTTTCAAGGGCAACTACCTCCTGTCGTACGTTAAGTTAGGCCACTTTCGCTAACCTGTCTGGCCTTTCATTCCGAAGCTTCTACAGTGCCGGAAATGCCGCCGGCAATGGTACCGAGAAAATTTATTGTTTGAATCAATACAATGTTGGGGTTCGACGTTCGAAGTTTTGCCCAGGATGACCAGTAACTATCCCTACCATGCAGGATGGTTTCAGGAATTTCCAAGTGCTCTTCCAGAGACTGCTGCATTCTGAAAACGTGCTGCCGCTGGAGGAATAAATTTATCTTCAGTATATAGTAGATATCTACAAGGCATTAGGAAAACAAGATCGAAATGCTCTCGTAGCAGCTAAAACACAACACGAATACTGAATATCTTGAAAATTCACAGCATCCACACAACACTATTCGTGCTGTTCTCTTTAAGCGGACGTGTTCTCAGCTGGGTGAGGGAAACACAAACAACGACACCGACAAATCGGCACGCATACCCGTTCACCAGAGGCTCCGTTTTTGCTTAACGAAAAAAAAAAAAAAAGAAACGAGTCTTCCCACTCGTCTTGTGGTATTTCTGTGCTATTGATTGTTTCGCCCATGATGTACTGCGCAAACACAATAGAATGTCACCAGACTGTCTCAGTGGGAACTCAAACTGTTCATGTCGAGCTCGCTGTTTAGGGCAGCGCGCTTCCTCAATCTTGATACACAATAACCGCCAGGAGGGGTTTGCGCGTCGGAGAAAGAACAAGCGTGCTTTCATCACCGCCGCTCGGTCGAGTGATAGATGGACAGCTTGCTTTTCTACAGAGACTGCTGATAGCCCTGCTACACCATGTGCGCTAGTGCGAACGGGTGTCCAGTCACATGCTATTTTAAGGCGAAAGCCTTAGATGGCTCATGGGTCGAAAAATGTGTTGTCCTGCGTTGTGGAACCAAAATTCATTGTCACACCATCTGTTAGTGCCCCCATGGTGCCACCAACAACGATTGTGGGTTCGAGTGCCTCAATTAACTCTACCTTAATTAAGACAGAGTAAAGTCAGACACTCGAAACCACGACCTCCGGTAGATGTCGGACCCACGACCATTGGTGGGACTCGAACCCACCACCTTTGGTGTTACTTAGGGCAAAGTTAATTAAGGCACAGTTAATTAAGACTGAGTTAACTCGAACCCCCGACCTTTGGTGGGAGAACACAAGTAAGAGGAAGTAACAACACATTGGCATGATTCATGGAGAAACCATGCCGCATGGTGCCACCATGCATTAGAGCCACCATGGTGCCACCAACAAAGTTCGTGGGCTCGAGTGCTTTAATTAAATCTGCCTTAATTAAGATAGAGTTAATTAAGGCACTCGAACCCACGACCATTGGTTGGAGAATACAAGAAATAGGAACTAACAACGCATTCGAATTAGAATGTCTAGTAATTTAATTAATGTCTCGTGAGCGCGCAGGCTTTCGCCTTCATTATCTTTGGCATATGCTAAAACGACTATCTCAGATCTGATCTCAGAAGCGCATTTGAAGTGGGAGGTAAGGCGCCAAGGCAACCAGTAGGTAAGCTCTCCCAAGAAACAATGGGCCTAATAAAGAAACGACAAAACATGAAAATGTCCAACTCAAGAGATCAGACAGAATTCGCTTAACTGTCAAAATTGATCAACAAGAAGAAAGTCAGGGACATTCGAAGCTATAACGTGGGAAAGATTGAGGAAGCTGTAAAGTATGGACGAAGCATTAAATCAGTAAGAAGAAAGCTTGGCATAGGACAAGGCGAGATGTATGCACTGAAGGATAAGCATGGTAATATCGTCAGCAATTTCGATGACATAGTAGAAGCAGCGGAAGAATTCTATACTGACCTGTACAGTGCCCAAAACAGCCAAGCTACTTTCATTCGAAATAGTTATGAACCGGCTACAGAGGCTCCGTCTATAACTAGCGATGAAGTTAGAAGGGCCTTGAAACACATGACCAGGGGAAAAGCTGCTGGAGAAGATGGAATAACGGTAGATTTAATCAAAGATGGAGGAGATATCATGCTTGAAAAGCTTGCGGCCCTTTATACGCAATGCCTCACAACTTCAAGTGTACCAGAGAGCTGGAAGAACGCCAACATAATACTAATCCATAAGAAGGAAGACGTTAAAGAATTGAAGAATTATGGACCCATTAGCTTGCTTTCAGTATTGTATAAAATATTCACCAAGATAATTTACAATAGAATCAGGGCAACACTTGACTTCAGTCAACCAAGAGAACAGGTTCGCTTCAGGAAGGGATATTCTACGATGGATCATATCCATGTGAACAATCAGGTAATCGAGAAATCTGCGGAGTACAATCAACCTCTCTATATGGCTTTCATAGATTATGAAAAGGCATTTTATTCAGTAGAGATACCAGCAGTCATAGAGGCATTGCGTAATCAAGGAGTACAGGAGGCATACGTGAATATCTTAGCAAACATCTACAAGGATTCCACAGGTACCTTGGTTCTCCACAAGAAAAGTAGAAAGTTACCTATCAAGAAAGGGGTCAGGCAAGGAGACACAATCTCTCCCATGCTATTCACTGCATGCTTAGAGGAAGTAATGAAGCTCTTAGACTGGGACGGCTTAAGAGAGAGAATCAATGCGAATATCTCAGTAACCTTCGGTTTGCAGATGTCTTTTTCCTGTTCAGCAACAATGGGGATGAATTACAGCAAATGATTGTGGACATTAATCGAGAAAGCGTAAGAATTGGGTTGAAGATGAATATGTAGAAGACAAAGATAATGTTCAGTAACCTGGCAAGGGAACAAGAATTCAGGATCGCCAGTGAGCCTCTAGAGTCTGTAAAGGAGTACGTTTATCTAGGTCACTTACTCACAGGGGACCCTGATCACGAGAAAGAAATTTACCCAAGAATAAAATTGGGTTGGAGTGCATACGGCAGGCATTGCGAAATCCTGACTGGGAGCTTACCACTGTCGTTGAAAAGAAAAACGTACAATCATTGCATTCTACCGGTGCTAACATATGAGGCAGAAACTTGGAGGTTAACAAATAACCTCGAGAACAAGTTAAGGACCGCACAAAGAGCGATGGAACGAAAAATGTTAGGCGTAACGTTAAGAGACAGCAAGAGAGCGGTGTGGATCAGAGAACAAACGGGGATAGACGATACTCTAGTTGACATTAATCGGAATAAATGAAGCTGGGCAGGCCATGTAATGCGTAGGATGCATAACCGGTGGACCATTAGGGTTACAGAATGGATACCAAGAGAAGGGAAGCGCAGTCGAGGTCGGCAGAAAACCAGATGGGATGATGAAGTTAGGAAATTTGCAGGTGCAAGTTGGAATACGCTAGCGCAAGACAGGGGTAATTGGAGATCGCAGGGAGAGGCCTTCGCCCTGTAGTGGACATAAAATATAGGCTGCTGCTGCTGCTGATGATGATGATGAAAACGACTATCAACTTTTTCACATTTGAGGCGATTTCTATATTTTACATAAAAAATAAGTATGCGATGCGTACCTTGCTGAAATCATCTCATTTTGCGGGCCTTACGATTCTCTACGACTATCTAATTGACATTTTGGCAACAAAAGTAACGACTACAAAGTTAGACAATTACCCGCCGTGGTAGGCTAGTGGCTATACGGTGCTAAACAAGAGGTCGCGGCATCAAATCCCGGCCACGGCGGTGACATTTCGATGGGGGTGAAATGCAAAAAACGTCCCTGTACTTAGATTTAGGTGCACGTTACAAAACCCCAGGTTGTCAAAATGAATCCGTAGTCTCCCATACGGCAGGACTCATAATCATATTGTGAATTTGCAACGTAAAACCCCATAATTCGAAGGCTAGAGAATTAGTTTTAAATAAATAATTCGATGTTAAGGACCAAGAAATTGACAAAACCTATCTCACGATGTCTGTCGATGATGGTAATGCGTTTAGCATTCAATCAATATAGCGGCACAACGTATCGCCGCCATCGAAACTAATTATGTATGAGGCGTGTACTGCCGCGGGACTCCTCTTTCGCGCTTTAACTCCTCTTTAACTCCTATTTAACTCCTCTTTAAGTCCTCTTTAACATTTGGAGCCATATATCGCCGCTGCCGCGAAGCCTGCGGGTAGCCCACGAAACACATGGCGCGCCGGTGCCTGCGATCTCAGAGATTTGTTCCCTCGCTTGCCGCACACCTAGTGACACTTACTCAGGGACCCAAGTTGGCCAGAGGCACACTGAAGAGCGGCACATCCCCAGTGCATTCCTGGCACAGCTCATACCGCCCTCGCCTTTTCATCGACATCAATCTTTCTTCGTCATTGTATTGTGATTATACTTTCGTCATTCAATCCTAATTGGGCCGCCGTTGTCGTGCCGCCATCGCCAGACAGTCGCTATCAAGCATCCCTTATCAGACCGTCTTCGTCATGCTGTTGGGATGTCATCGCCGTCCCTCCAGCTTCGCCATCCGTCTCGCGTCATGGCGTCGCCATCGCGTCATCGTCGTCATATAGGCTTCGTGATACAGTCATCGTCCACGCCATTGCCATTCAACTCTCGTCGTCATCCCATTGTCCTCATGCGGTCGTCTTGCCACGGTCGTCACCCCGTCGGCGTCATGCAGTCGTTGCTATACCACTGTAGGGATGCCGTCGCGGTCGTTCCATTATCATCGTTGCAACTCTCATCATGTCGTCGTCGATGTACCGTTGTCATCATGACGTCGTCGCCACACTGTCACGTCACCATGCTCATTACTTCATTTCTTCCAGGGGTACAGGCCCATGAACGCTGAGTTGATCATCTTCTAAGTGTGGCAAAGAGAAACAAATTGATCAGCTTTTTTTTTCGCAACCACTCGGAAGCCTAGCTGCAGTGAATATATTTTTGTAATGATCTTGAAATACAGTTGGAATATAGTTCTTGTCTGAGTATTTTTCCAGATGTTATGTTAACCAACACGTCAAAACTGTTCGGGCCTTCGCTGCACTGTTTTTGTTGATTTCGGTATTTCAAAGTTCGTTGTTGGTGCACCTTATGTACATTCTTCTCTAACCTCTTCTGCTATAACACATTTAACAACTAAAGCCTCTTCTAAACGCCTCTTTTGTTAGAATAAAAAAAGCCATCAGCCGTGTTGGCAGCTGATTGCATGCCGTCGAAGTGAGTTACGACTTGTAAACTATCCGCGCTTGTTTGCACAGGATTGCATTTAGCACATTCGATGACTGGAACGTTTGCGTGTATGATCATCAACTTTGTACGTAACTGCAGTAATCTGAAGGTAGCGCGAAGTTTCGCAGTATGAGCTTGCGGAATAGCATTCTCCTATGTATACGTGCCGTATCGTTAAAAGGACAACCTGAATTGTTCGCGCGTACGTCCGACGTAGCTTAGGCTCTCCGTGAAGTAAACTTTAAAAAGCTCAAAATAATGACACGGGACAAGACTGAACAGCACAAGCACTCACTAACTGACACCTCTCACGAAAAGGTGCAAATGGGGAAAGGAGAACTGAAGGTCTGCACATGCGCGAAACAATGGTCATATGACTGGGGCCGAAACAAAAGAAACTGGAAAAAGAAAAACTCCGCATGGTCCTTTATCAGAAGGCAAAGTCCATGTCAATTTAGCGTTCTCAGCAACCTCAGGTCTCCCTTCCTCAAATTGACAGATATGTCACTATCGCATCCGCCACCACTTGCTTGGTCAAAAAACCTCACAGAGCTTATTGCGTTCTTTTAATTTCACTTGATATCATGAGCCAACTAGCTCAGCAACAAGTTTTGTCAATGTTAATTACAGCATCTGTGGAAAAATATTTATTGAAGCCTTCTACAACATTATAAGCTTAGGAAGTTTTAGCAATGTCCTGAAACAGTTACACGTGCCTGAAAGTTGACATTTCGAGGCAACAAGAGAGATCTAATGGGTGATACGTTGGCCAACGTTCAGGAATCAGTAAATAGGGGCTTTGTCAAAAAATGATATTATATATGCTCGAATGCCTTATATGGCAGTTATGCGCTACATTTTCCATTGTCTCTACTCTATGCCAAATTAGGTTTACATCAAGTGCAAAACAAGGGGCAGGTTGTAATTGACATGCTGGCGAAGTTGGAAGTGTGACCATAGTACTGGCGTGTATGCGTAATTAATAGTGTGTGGTTCAAGTACGGCTTTGCCAAAATTCGCTGATGAAACTGTAGAAAGCGTCATATGCGGGCCAACATTTCGAAGGGATGGTTCATACACAGGCAATGTACTAATTAAGGCAACTCAAGTTTTATGCAACTCTTCGATGGAAAGTGAGTTTTTATTCGGCATGGTCGCATGAGTCTTCGGCTTTTTCCTTGCTTTTTTTTCAGGCAGTCACATGGAAGCAACTGTTTTTGGGATTTATGCTTTCATATGCCTTTGTTACCTGCCATAAATCCATGCGTATGTACACATACTATCTACTAAACTGCCATAGGATTAAGGGATTATAGGATTGCGCTTTCACACGCGATACTTTTAGTCTCCCCTGTTACATATTTCACAAGAATCGTGTAATGCTCATTAGAATAAAATAGCCGTTTCACTCCTTCTTGAAACAGAATTTCGGCAACTCGGACATCTTGCAATGTATGCTCCGAGATGTAACATACAGCATCAAGTTCTGCGCAAAAGAAATGCTTTGCGTTAATTCTTAGTAAATTATGCGAGCGACCAAACGTGCTACAACGGTCTCCAGTTTTATATTCCTTTATTTGTTAGCTGTGGGGACTAAAACAGTTATTTGGCTAGACACTATTAAAAGCTGCTTTCTTATAAGTGTGTTTAACGCACAAATTTTGGGTATCAGTCTTGTACTCGTGAACCTCCTCCCCAACACGATTGTTCAAGAAATACTGAAAGCGGACAGGTCTGTAAAAGCGCATTCGGTACAAATAAATGCCCGCTTTTCTATTAAGAGCGTGTGTGTGCGTATAACATTATCGCCACAGCCTTCCATGCTGGTTAACGCTATGAAGGCCGTTATGTTTGCGTTACCGTTCTCATACGTGGTTACGCTTTGTTATTTTCTGGGTAAAATACGGAGTTTTATTATCATTACCTCATAGTTTTACAGATTGTCTCATTTTTGTTTGTGTCTTTCAGTCGGACCAAACGAAGTAAAACAATGTCACTATAAACACCCGCCTTTGCATAAGAATTGCGCCAAGCACCTGACGAAGGTCTGTTGTTATATTAATGGCAACTTACTAGAAGAAAAATGCAGTGTGTATTTTCTTCCTTTTTATAAATATCGTTGCATGCGCCATGCTTTCATAGCATTGGAAGCCTTTTTGATTGATAGCAATAATAATAATAATAACAACAACAACAACAATGATATGTTATGAAACAATTTACTCGACAAAGACTAAAAAAAGGTATGGATGACCCTTCTTTCATATGAAAGAGGGACCAACCATACATTTTTTGTATTTTTTTGTACGTTTCTTAACGTATAGCCACGCGCCAAGAAGCTCTTGCGGCTTTGCTTGGCGCGCGGTCATCTGCTGCCGAGTCGTTTCGGCGAAGGTACGGCCATTTTGGTCCGGCTCCATCGTGTCTTGAGCAGCGAGTTGCGATGCAAAAAATTTATGGGGTTTTACGTGCCAAAACCAGTTCTGATTATGAGGCACGCCGTAGTGGGGGACTCCGGAAATTTGGACCACCTGGGGTTCTTTAACGTGCACTCAGCTCCAAGAATGCGAGTGGCAGAGTTCGCAGCGTGGGCCGCGAACGCGCGAAGGCGTTCTGTTTCGTGCTGGCGTGTCTATCGCAGGTCCAAAGCGAGATTCGCCCGTCGACGTCTTTGCCTTTCTGTGGGTCTTAGCACAGCAGTTTTCTTAGTTGGTGCCATCGCAAGCGAAGCAGTAGGCGTAGTGTAAGCACTGCTGATGCATTTTGAAACTGCACTCTGCAGGCGAAGAGGCGTCCCAGCCTAATCCGACGCAAGAAACGAACCATGTGCGGAAACTGCGTCGTCACCTCAGCAGAAGGCCTGCACTGCCTACACCAGGCTACACCGTGTTGGAGCCTGCGCTGCGCTGAGGCTACCGAAGCGCTCACTGTCGGCGCTCGTTAGTGTCATGATGCAGTACTTCGCTGCACCGCTGCTAGATGGCTGCGCCATCCCTGTCATGAGAGAGCATATTTCAGGTGTTCGCGCTGACGTCACATTCATTACAGGAAGTTGATGATGGACCCTGGCATAAAACACTTTCGCGCTAAAAAAAAAAGAACGAAAACAGACAAGATAGGCAGATGTTCAGCTGCCACCAGAAAAGGGGTGTCTCCTCTTCGGGGATGAATAGACAGAAGCATAGGAATTGAAGGTCAAAACAAAGGAAATTTAATTAAGAGGGAAGAAAAAAGCTAAAATAGAACAATGACGATAGACTATGACATTATCAAGAGAAATGTTTCACGGTGGTGCCACACAATTTGAAATAAAATTATGCATATCAAGGACATTATGAGAATCAATGGTACGCCAAGCATTTCGCAGATAGTTGGTTACCAATCTTCCCTTGGGGCTCCATAAAGCGTTACTGCATGTACCAACATGTATGTGCAAGGCGAGCAGTTGCGTGAGTGACCACAGCGTGTGCGACGCGACAACACAAAGATCGTGATGACAGTGACACCTATCGTATGATGGAGACGTCAACAGTTGTACTTGGGGGTTTTGACACGAGCTTCGACGAGATCCACCATTATTTTCTGCTTATCATTAGTGGATGGGACTTAGAGATAATCACAGATTGCGTTACACAATCGTAGTGCCTTGCGTCTATAGAATATGGTGTGCGGTAAAACGGCGGTGGCTTTTGCACTCTGTTCAAAAAGCGTTAATACCAGTTGACCTAGGCCGATCGTGATGCAGCACCATGTCGTACAGCTTCGACATATCGTTAGCTGTTGCAAGGTAAGGACTGAAGCACTGCACGGGCTTACCCACAAGAACGTTTCGATGAGGGTCCAGGCCTAGGAGCTTCGGGCTCAGGCCGGGCTTCATTCGGACCCGTAACAGACCTACTTATGGTATTTGTAGCTTCGTAAGACTGCCAACAGTAAAAATGGCAGCCCTTGCACAATTTTGGGTCAGTGGCATCTGTCGGCCTACACGGGAAGTAGGAGCATGCAGGCCACGACACTCCAGCGATAGTGTATGTTAGCCATCCCCACCGGTTTCTAGCAGAACGATACGAGTGGTCGCCCGTGCCAACTTACGCCCCACTTTTAATGCGCTAGCATTAGGAATGCCAAGTGTAAAAAAGTGCATGTGTGTGAAATGTGGAGAGCTGGTCACGTGGTAGAGGTGAAGTAGAGATGGGATAGCTAGTGAAAAGCGTGTATATATCTAAACCGCAGATAAGCGCGAAGTCGTGCTGTTTCTCATCTTTCTAAATACGCTTGGTCCGCTTAAAACATCCAGTCAATATACATATAAATAAATAAATAAATAAATAAATAAATAAATAAATAAATAAATAAATAAATAAATAAATAAATATATATATATATCTATATATATATATATATATAATATATATATATAGACAGACAGAGAGAGAGAGATGGGGAGATATTGCAACTGATGGTGGCGTGCTCCGGACCACCATCAATTGCTCTTCGCTCACCGAAGAGGCAAGACGTATGTCGAGCGAGCTCCTGAACAACACTTGCAGTGTCGGGAAGGGACCTCAAAGAGGTGAAAAATAACGCTAACGAATTTTGCTCGCATTTACCGCTAAATCACGACTGATCTTTTTTGCGACTTTGCGATCCTGAGAAAGACTGGTCAACGTATTTCTCAGGTTATTAACAGCATGAATTTCATGAGATCAGCGTCGCGATGAGAGATGGACGACACGACGTCACGTTCAATGCAGGTAGCGAGATGTATGACAGCACCCCCTTGCTGGACAGCAAGGGGAAGCACATTCGCAGGGTGGCGCGAGTGGTAGTGGAGGAAGAACTTCAAGAATTCGGGCCACGTACGGGCCCGAATCTTCCGGGCGTGGGCTGGGTTTAAGAGATTGGACGAATTCACTCCCTTTTTCACTTCTCTGGGTGCAAATTATTTTACAGTATGGAAGGATACAAAAAATTCTGCAGAGACACCGAAGTCGGCTTACATGTCGGGATGCGAAAGCATTACAGTCGCTTTGGTTAAATCTTCTAAAGGCCGTTTCACATGGCGCGATTGGGGCGAAAAAAATCGTTCTGTCGCGCACGTCGCAGAGCGATTTTCGCTGGCAGCTTTCACATGCGTCTTGACCGCGCGATTTCCGTCGCAGCGATGCCCAAGGTTGCTCCCTGCTCACAAAGTATCCATGCCTGCATCGTTAAATAAAAACAACATGGAAACTAGTCAAATATTACAATTTCATATTATTTTTTTGAAAATAGAATAGTACTCAATTTTTCAGCCTTTAAACGCGTTGAGACTGCGATCGCTTAGTCCGCAGTTGCGGCTAGTGCAAATGCTGCACAAACCGCATAAGCGCGCGGCGTGGTGGGGTGGTTTTGTTTTGTACACTCTAGTTGTGTTGTTGCGTACGATGGAAGCCACAACTCTTCTCCTGCAGGAGTATTTGCCTCTCCAAAAGAAGAAGCTACTTTTAAGTGTACAAATGCCTGGCACAATTTGTACCAACGAAGACATTGACGACGGCGACGATCGTGAGGGTACGTGTCGTATGTTGAAGGCGGCGTCAGCTCCCGACCTGGATAGCATGCAGCTTCTCCTTTTAAATGAATTGTGCGAGCTGGAGAAAAAGAATTGTTGATGAAGCTCCTGAGCCACAGGCGCTGGTGGGTACGCTCTGTTAAAACATCATTGAAACTGGTGCGCGACATTGCTCCGCTGAGCTTCCAACACGCGGTAAAACAAGAAAGTGCCTATTTCGACGGTGCTTGCTGTTACGTCACGTTGCTCCGCCCATATCGCGCCGATCGCTGCGACTCAGCGACGGAAATTCCAACATGTTGGAATCCCGTCGCGGAGAGCCTGCGACGTCGCGGCGGTCGCTGAGCGACGGAATTCGCTGTGTCGCTGTGTGAAAATCGCGCCATGTGAAACGGCCTTAACGCGATAGCGTTGAGAGCCCCGTGTCGTAGAAATTCCGGTGTCGGTGTCGGCGTCAGCGGCTTTGTTTGAACATCCCGAAGCAGGCATCCTGAAGTCATCCGAACCACGCATCTCAAAAATCATACCGAACCACGCAGGCCCACCGCGTGGAGCATAGTTGTTATTGAACTGATTGAATTTCTCAAAATAAACTGCGTCAGAAAATTTTTAAAGTACGACTTAAACACAGCCTACAAACATGATAGCGTCGGATTGTAATTTGAATATCCGAGAAAACACAATTCTGTTACGCAGAAACTAAAACACAAACCCCTTTTCTAGTTGCCGTTTGATGTCTGTCTTAGTAGGATAGGAGTGCACCGCTCGGTTCCTTGCCACACCGTCCACATGGCGCTCACCTGCACGCATCCGCGGAAGCGGCGGTGACCGCCGTGGGGGGAAAAAAACACCAGAAAGCTCGCCGTCGTGCATAGCGTTCGCAGCCAGGATTTCCAGGAAAACATAATGGTTACATAAGCTGCAGTTGCTGGGAAGCATGAGAAGCAGTCGGGGATCTTTCAATGTTATCGCGCTCCACTCTTAACCCTTTCAGACGCCACTTTATCCTGTTGATTGAAAACTTACTTTCACCACATTTCTTGCATCTTCACAATCATAGAAAGTGTACAGCTGCAGAAAAGATTAAGAATTTTCAATTCTTTAGTGAGTTTTGTCAAGTTTACAGAATGTGGAGTGCACGCGAGAACTCACTACAGGAACATCAAATATGAGAACATTGACTGTTTCCTGTGTTGAAAAGCTTGAACAGCGCTTATCCAGCCGCTGGTAAATTATGCTTGGTGCATGACATTGGGAAAAACAACGAAAGAAGTGAACCCGCCACATACAACAATATATACTGACAACATGCAAAAACACCCAAACATCTACCTTCCCACTCATTTTATTAAAACATTTTGCACATGTTCTCCAAAACTGCAGAACAATCTCAATCATACGTGTTTGAAGATATATGCGACGCATTCTAAATATCATTACTCTCATCGGTGCTTTTGCTGTTGATGCACTGTCTTGGTGGACACAATTGTGTACACAGAATCTAAAACGGTTAAAGGCGAAGCTTAAGCGTCCTCCAAGCATTTTTTTCCGCACGTTCCTTGTCCGCACAACCTCTTGCCTACGTTATAACTGCGCCTCAGTGAGGCCAAATCAAAACGCGCCAAGCGTCTCAACGCGCTCGCTTGCCCGCGAGGTGTTCACGGCTCGAAGGACCGCTCAGCGCCGTTGATTTGGTATATGTAAACTGGTAGCGAAGCTTCCATAGAAGCCCACATGTCAAGAAAATGGCGGCTTGTTGCAACCGTCACCATCTACGTATCGGGGGGACAACTAACAGCAAGCAAAAAAATAAAGATAAAAAAATGGCGTCACAACCGGAAATGGCAGTGACGTCAAGATCTTATGTTGCTTCGTGAGATTGTTTGAATTTCTTTAGCATCCGGCATTTCGACCACTACGCCAGCAGTTAATTTTCTTTTGAGGCTGAGGCGAGCTTCCGACTCGCCTCAGCTGAAGCGCTAGCGTGTCATTAAACCATGGAAGGGGCGTATGTCTTAATGCCATCATAATTAGGCTGTTATTGACGGCAATCGCTCCAGTAAGAGCCTTAGGAAGGTGAGCAAATAGGATGGAAATAAATGACAGTTCCACAGAGGTTACAAGAAAACTGCACTTTTTCTCGTCTAGAATAATGCAACCGATATAATTGACCAAGCAAAACTTGTTTCAATGAATGAAAAGTAGTATGGCCAGTACGCAGTTGTAGCGTATAGCAGCATACGCGAAACCTTTTCACAGAAGCATTCGCAATTCGGTGCGAGACCACGTATTCATATCAGGCAAGACAACATTGCCCCATATTATCATTCAGAGAACATTCGACTTACTCATTTTCCTGCACATCGGACACTCAGAGCTTAAGTTACGGAGAGTGAACGAACATAGCGCAATGTTTCTTCGCGGATCGTTCTGCATTTATCGTCACGACAAGAGACAGCGTGTCGGATGCCGCAGCGTGAACTTGCACGATAACAAAAAGCCTGCACAGACACCTTTCGCCAATGAATGCTGTGCACTAGGTCACGCAATATTTGAAGGGAAGCGGACGTCACACTTTGAACAAACACGCAAGGAAACAAAATAAAAAAAAAAAAAAACTCGGACGAAACCGCCGCGTTGTAGTAAGCAACGCCATTCCGCAATAATCACTACCTTGCACAGTGTTGCCAAGTCTTGCGCCAGAATCACTCGTTGGTAGGGCTCACCAAGAACGAACTAATCAATTGTGAAATAGAAAAAAAATTTGTTGTTTTAGTACAGCAAAAATATTTGAAACGTAATATTTATGCGTATAACAGTATCTCGACGAAAAATGTTCGAACATTTTTTTTTTTCACATAGGTGTTCTAGTTTCAGTGTTCTTCGACCAAATGTCGATAGTCCTCAAATGTCGACAATCCGACCAAATGTTGACCGCCTTGTGGTTTATGCTTAGTATGTGCTGACTGCTATAGAAAATTTACGGCCATACATTACATATTCATCACTGTATTGCAGAATCTAAAACTTATTTGGAGGATGTCAAACTAAAAAAAAAAAAAAAATAGCACAAGACATTTACGAGTGTGTAAGGGGAACTTGTAGGCGTTGGCTGTGGTGTGAGAGGAAAGAATACTCGGTAGACGTCCCGAGTTTTTTTAGCAGTTATTCATTTTAATGTAGTGATAACGGCTTTCTATTGGTCCTTTGATGCCGCATTGGCCTACTCCGTGCATTAGTCGTCTAAACCGCACTTCCCTTCCAACGTCATCATCTTTCTTTCAAACTGTCTCATCACACGTTATCTTCATGCGGTCATTACCAGTGACTGTTGAATTCGCTATTGTCCTTTTCAAAGCATTATGAAATATGGGCGCGTTCAATTGATCCTAATTTTTTTTCTTGATTTGGGGTGGTCTGCGTCGCAGCGCCTATGACCCATTAAAATGTTCTGCCCACCTCCTTTAACGCATTTGTTATTGTTCTTTTCTGACTGACTGAATGGTACGGTTAAGCCAAATTTTCTTGCTTACGATTCCTCTTGAAGTTTATCCGTTATTCCTTATCTCTACAGTTGACAGAAGCGCCAGCCGCTTTTTGATATGGAGAAGATACTGCAAGCGACTATTCCCTCCTTACATGGAGTGCGTCGGTAGCCAAAGTCATGTCTACTGCGAGTGCTGTAAGTAGTCGATTACTATGATTAATACAGAAGTATAATTAATTCAGTCACATAAATCACAGCTGCAAGCTCATAGGCTAGAAGTAGGAGGTGTCCAACTGATATTGTTACATTGCGGAAGTCACATATAAAGATGTATATTTACAATATTTACAAGACAGGCAACGATGTACAAACAAGATGGCTGTCGAAACCGATCTCACCTCGGCACGTCAAATCGTCATCTTCTGACTTTGGCGATATTCTTTGTTGCGCCGTAACATAACCCCCGCCTGTGAAGGCGCCGTCTGGGCGCGAGCTATAGTGAGGGTGAACTCGCGGCAAAGTAAGGCTTCAGCTGAGACACAAGCACAACATCAGTGGGGACACGCGAGTCCAGCGGAGCGATCTCGTAGTTGACACTGCCAAGCTGCCTCAATATTGTGTAGGGCCCTGTGTAGCGCGGCGGCAGCTATTCAGACAAGCGGATGGGGCGACGTGGCGTCCATCGGAGCACAACGGAGCCAGGCATAGAAACTGAACGTCTCGATGTCGGCTGCCGTACCGGATCGTCTGCGTGGCCTGAAACTTCGTGAACTGGGAGCTAGCGATCTGGCGCGCCGTGTGAGCCCGAGCGAAGACGTCTTGAGCATATGCAGTGGGAGTGTGCGTCGTGGAAGGAAGCAGCGTGTCAAAGAGCAATGTAGGGTGGCGGCCGAATAGAAAGTAAAAAGCCAGTGGTCTCGTCATGGGACGAATTGCAAGCGAAGGTCACGAAGGGTAACGCGTTGTCCCAATAACTCTAGTCATCACTATCGTTGACCGGCAAAATGTCGCCCAAGTTGACGCCTCTGGGAATAATTTGAGTTGGACAGTTAAAATTGAGTAGAATGAGCGAAGTCTAATTGCCTGTAACAGTGAGCACGGTATGGGGAAAGGCCAAATTCCTTTCAAGCAGTATGTCAGCGGTGGGACATAGCACATAGACGCCGTCAGGAACAGATGGAAACATTAGAGTGACGTACGTATATAGTGGCTTGAGGCGACAGGCAGATGTCTTCGGCAGAGCATAACCGTGGCTGTGCGACTGGTGGACTATAGCAGCCGTGGGGTATCTCAAGCTGAATGGCACTGGACGCGCAGTCAAAGGGCTAAATGGGGCGATAAAAAGTCTAAGCCTAGTATAACGTTGTAAGGGGATTGTTCGAAAATGGCAAATAACAGTGGTTAGGCGCCCCGCGATGCCAATGCGAGCAGTGCTCATACCAAGCACGGTAGGCGTTCCTCCATTGGCGACGCGGAGGGTGCGTGATGCAGTGAGTGTGACCATTGTTCAGCCGTCGGCGCAATTGGGCACTCATTACGGATATGAGCGCGCCAGTGTCAATGAGTGAACACTGACGCCATCGACAACAACGTACATCAAGTTTTGGTTGGTCGGCAAAGTGACCACAGAGTTTTGCGGTCGAGTCGTTACCAAGGCGTTACTTTGCGGAAGTCACATATAAAGATGTACATTTACAATATTTACAAGACAGGCAACGATGTACAAAAAAGATGGTTGTCGAGACCAATTTCACCTGATGATGATGATGACATCCTCAGCACATGGCTCGTACCCACTCCGGGGGATGGGCCAAGAATTGGGCACCTGAACTTTTAGATACGGTTTTTGAAACTACTGTTACAGTGCAATTTAGTAATCAGAACAGACAGAATAATTCCAATTCCAATTTCACCTCGAGACGTCAAATCGTCGTCTTCTGACTTCGGCGGCATTCTTGGTTGGGCTTGACTGGACTAGACTGGGCAAACTTTATATGGGTCCTGCAGGACACCGCATATAACACTATGGTGCACACTATATTATTATTATTATTATTATTATTATTATTATTATTATTATTATTATTATTATTATTATTATTATTATTATTATTATTATTATTATTATTATTATTATTATTATTATTATTATTATTATTATTATTATTATTTGGTTTGTACACATATAACACAAGGACACGAAGGAAAAAGGGAGGGAGCAAGCTGACAACTGCCACCGACACACAACGCCTGCCTACTCTTTCAGGAGGAGGGGCACACTGTAGCCGAAAAATCATTGACATGTGCACGTAACTTTTGTTTGCACAAGCTCATCAACCTAGGATATAAATGATGCGCATTGTTTTCTTTTTCGGCACACTGTCGCCGAAAAAGAAAACAATGCGCATCATTTATATCCTAGGTTGATGAGCTTGTGCAAACAAAAATTACGTGCACATGTGGTGTCATCAAAAATACATGCAGTGCAGCTTCAGTAAAATGAAAGAAAGTGCATTTTAATATATAAGAGCATTCAAATAGTATTTATCAACGGTTATCGGAAGTCAAAATAGTGTAGAATTGCTTTAGTACGAGTTGGAGCCATAAATGAAGTACGTCTCCAGGCAGTTTTTTAGAGGACTCTGATGCGAATATTTCAGAAAGGAGGATAGCACAACAAGTGGTTCCACGCATAATTTTATTGTCACACTGCATGCTGTAATGCACCTCAATGTGAAGGCGGAAACTGATAATGTGTTACCAGGGTTGAGGCTAAAATAGTGTTATCCGGAAAACAAAGACGGTGTAGGCCTAAAATGACATGAATATTTCTTGCCCTTCTCAATACTGTCACTATTCGTGTTGCAAGTGCAATTCTATATGAATTGTGTCTATTCTAGCAGTTGTCAACATTTAGCTTTGTATGATATCAGGAAAGAGTAACGGCTTCTAAAATCTTCATGTACAACCGGCATACAGCACCTCGGCTCTTGGGAGAACGATGTGGAAGACCCTTAATGCGTGGAAATAAGCCGAGTGCGAATTAAAAAAAGAATATCAAGGTCACATACCTCAAACAGTCAAGGCGAAAAAGCCTCAGAGCTGGTCATAGCACTAGAAGACTAGGACAAGAACGAGAGAACAGAACGAGCGCTAACTTTCAACGAGTTTTTCAACTTTCAACTAATTTTCAATGAGTTGAAAGTTAGCGCTCGTCCTGTTCTCTCGTTCTTGTCCGTGTCTTCTAGTGCTATGACCACCTCTGATGTATCCAACCAACTGACCCAAAAAGCCTCAGTGGTGTAAACTAATAGGTGAGTTGGATAAACGATGACGTATTTTCACTTGGTTTAGGAAGTGAGTGTTATGGAGAGCAGTCGATAAATGCGACGATATTTCCTCGTCGCTCACAATCGCGAACATAAGTAGATGCCTTAAACGTCTGATACCATGATGCACAGCAAAATTTACGCGAGTGATTTATGGCATCACTGACCAATATTGAACATAGTAGAGGTGCCGAAGGTAGGTGTGTGAACACAAAAGGTACCACGGTAAGCTTAAGATTTTTCACTGATGCAAACGGGAACATATCTTATTTATACTATAAGCGCTTAGTGTCCACAAAATACAAGACGGTATGCCAAAGAATGGCAGTTGGTGGATTAACACAGCTTGACATTGACCAGGTCGAATGCTCTATTGAGCCTGGTCACAATATAAGGAGTCAAGCTGATCACGTTTGGGAACAACTTTGCGTGCGGGATAAGAAAACGAACTGGTTGGGTGTTTACTGACATTGGGGAAAACATGCTGCTCGGCTAATAGCGACATTTGAACCAGACAAAAGGGTTTTGGGCAAAACAGATGAAAAAACCGGCAGGGCGGGGTTCAGGCCACCCCACCAAATCGCAGGGCACTCAAAGTTGTTTGAATGAATGAAGCCAGTTTTGAAGAGGTTTTGGCTGGTTGTTTTCAAAATTTTATTTTAGTCTAGTTTTAAAAACTAAGCACGTGCATCTTCCCTTATACGCTGGAAAGTTGGATGGATAGATAGGGCTGCTCTTTAATATTTATTCGGTCGTCACATGTAGAAGTTGGGCGTGGATACATAGATGGAAGTATATGTATTTACGATGACTGGAGTGATTTGACTTGGCCTAAGTGAGAATCAAGGCATTCTTGGTATTTTTCGCAAGGCTGGCCTGCAGCTCAGCTAGAAATAAAATGCCATTTTGGCCATCGTCAGAAAACTGTACTTGGGCATTTGTTTGGTGCTTCTGGAATCCGACCTGACCAGGGAAAACTTCGCGCCGCAAAGACTTTCCTGTACCGCACTCAGCAAAAGATGTCTGCAGCTTCGTAGGACTTTTTTGTTACTTCCACCGCTTTGTTGAATATTTTGCCACCATAGCAGGGCCTCTCAGAGATCTAAAAAAAGGGGGTGCCTTTTAGAGCGCAGCTTTCAGGTGCCCGTTTCTGCGGCGAGCGTCAACGGTATCCCTCGGCGTAACTAACCGAACGAGCACAGCGAAAGATGAAAGCGAACGCGGAGCGCAGCATGATAAGAAAAGCGTAGTGGCACGCAAGACTAGCGACGACCGCTACCATATGGCGCCAGAGGAACGCGCCGTCGTCTGTTCACATGCGGCGAGTGCGTCCACCGGTACTATATATGGAAACAAAGCGCTGCATGAGAGGAGGTCTGTCTGCGGTGACTGCTGGGAATCGCGCCCATGCGTCCCCCACGCGCTGCCTGTCGTGACCTCCCGATGAGCGACGCAGTCACGTTACACTTCGCTCCGTTTTCAGCGTGCCACACGAGACAGATTGTCCACGCCAGCCAATATATCGCGAAATGAAACCTCGTATAGAATTCCGCTCAAATTTCGTATTAGGAAGTATCGCTATCGTCGGTGAATTTTTTCATGGGGCTCCTCCCAAGCAACCGGCTTCTCTCGTCTCACGACCTTAACACCCCACCTGTCCTCGGCCACTTCGATCGACGCTTCAGCCCCTACACAGGTGAGCATCCATGCAAGTGGCCATGGAATTAGTGCTGTCTTGGTGCAAGTTCCGCGTGGTCATGACTGGGCTATTGCGTACACCAGCCACCTTTTGTCACCTTCGGAGCGAAATTACTCCATTACTGAGAAAGAGAGTGTTTGGCTCTTGTCTGGGCGGTTGCGAAATTCTTTCCGTATACCTATATGGCCGGTCCTTTTGTATTGTCACCGACCATCACGCTTACTTGGCTTTCGTCCTTAAAAGGCCCCACAGGGAAGCTAGGGCAATGGGATTTGCGGCCGCAGGAGTATTGCTATTCGGTCGTCTGCAAATCGGGGCGCCTGCACACCGACGCCGACTGCTTATCCTGTTACCCCTTGGACACGCCCAACGACGACGACACCGGACGCTTCCGCCTTCGTTCTCTCCATCTCCCAACTTTGGGACATGTTTAATAATGAGCAACGCCGTGACGCCACATTGCGAACCCTCATTGAGCGAGTTGAATCTGCGTCTACTTACCCATCCGTACGGTGGTTCATTCTCCAGGATGGTGTTTTGTACCGCCGCAATTTTGACGTCGACGGTCCTTCCCTTCTCTGTTACGTCCCTCGACACCTTCGCTCAGCCGACGCACCAATTGCAGGTCATCTTCTCGCACCTACGACCGTGTCCGCCGTGACTTCTATTGGTCCGGCCTTGCTCGCTATGTACGGCGATACGTTGCGGGGTGCCACCCTCTCAGCATCGGAAAAACCAGTGACGCTTCCTGCCGGATATCTTCGACCCCTCGGCATCCTAACTGAGCCATTCTTTCGAGTGGGTATAGATCTTCTCGGTCCGTTTCCCGGGTCCAAGTCCGGCGGCAGGTGGATCACTGTGGCTACGGATTACGCGACGCGCTACGCCATGACCCGAGCGCTTCTGACCAGCTGTGCAAGTGACGTCGTGGATTTCCTCCTCCGCGACATCATTTCAGTGCACGGTGACCCACGACAGCTAATCACGGACCGCGGTTGTACCTTCCTTTCCCAAGTAATTTCCAACATTTTGCAGTCTTGCTCTATCAAGCACAAGCTGACTACATCGTACGATCCTCACACCAATGGCCTGACTGAGCAATTGAACCAGACCATCACCGACATGCTAAGTACGTTTCGCCAGACCACCATGACTGGGACAGTTGCACTACACTACGTCATGTTTGCTTACAATTCTTGACGCCACGAAACCGCTGGTTGTTCGCCGTTTCACCTGTTCGGTCGCGACCCTGCATTGCCCTTGGACCCTTGACTTGCCTCTGCTAGTGCCGCGAGGAGCGAGAATAGCCGCGACGCCATTGCCCATGCTGGCCACGTGAGACAGCGTGCCCGTACTCATCTGTTGGCATCACAAGAAAATCAAAAGCGCGTTTACAATCAGTGGCACCATGACGTACACCTTTCACCAGGTTCCATTGTGCTAATTTGGTCCTCTTGTGGGGCTCTCGGAAAAACTCCTTCCTTGCTACAAAGGCCCTTACCGCGTCCAACGTCAAGTGACCATGTCCAAGTTAAGCTCTACCATGTCACCTAGCCTAACCTCACCTGATGTCGTTCATGTCGCACTGGGATATTTGCTCAGTCATTGAGGAATTTAGAGTTGCTTCAAGGAGATTTCCTTAAATTCTTCATGCGCCATATTTGTTCATTTCCTCCTGCCAATTTTACCAATTTTAGTATTAACAGAAGTTTCCTATTTTAGTATTAACAGAAGTTTTCTAATATCCTGCAAATCTTGGTCAATTTCCCGCAGTGGGTATGCGCCATCATAGAAGGCAAACCAAACTTAACCAAGCCTGGCTGGGTTGACTTCCATCTCCGCGAACGTTCTCTATTTGTTAATGCGTATTGTAAATTATTTTATACACGTAACAATATTATAGGATGGTATTCAGCTTCAAATGCGGAAAAATGCTATGATATTTCTTAAACAAATAACATATCTAGAATAAAAGAAGCTTTCTTGCGTTAACAAAAAACACGAACGATTACTGCAAAGTGAATGCCGAAATCTAACCCACCTATCAATGGATCATGGTAACAATTGTTTCTGATTTCTCAACAAGCAATTAAGGGTTAGAATATTAAGCTTCAAATTTACACCAATGCATACGCCACTTTTCTGCTTCACGTTACAGTTGATCCCGTAGATGGGCTTGCACGACTTGGCTGAAGACATTTGAATCACCATGTTTATCTGTGACTGCTAATAAACAGAAAAATATATTGTGACAACTATTTGCTTGCATTCTGCCATAATATTACTCCGAACAAAGTCCTGCGTCATACAATGTCAGCAACGTCGTTCCTTAATTCGCGAAGAACTCGTTTCATTCATCTATCTCGTCATGAAACATCATTTTCCCAACCGGTAATAAATATTCACGGTAAGTTGTACTATGACTACATAGGTAGATAATATATACAAATGTTGTGCTTTACGTCCTTTCTCCCAAAATAGATTCACTTTAGTTTCTCTTTTTTCTGATATTCGACGACAGGGTAGCAGTAGAAAACATCTACTTATGCACTATTACTCTTCTTGTACCTGTAGCTGCATATAAACGTCTCCTAGTTTTAAGACATTTTCGTCCTGCCAGAATCGTCTGCATGCCTGGAGTGTTAGAACTCTTAATATGCGCACTTATTCTATTGTAATCAATTTATTGAGCATTATGCGTCTATCCGTGTCAACGAAGGAACCCCAGCAAGAGCTGACACTTCAATTCTCGTATGTCCCATGCGTGTAAAATGCTTTAGTCCAAGGTGAGTTAAAAAACATTAATACTAATTTAACAATTAACTGAGCGATCCATCGATCAACGAAATGCTATTATATAACAAGCATCAACCTTGATTCTTGTAGCAAGCGTATTACAATGACACCGAACCATATTTAGTTCGCCGGAGCACTAACACAAATCCCGTTGCACATGTACAGGGTCGTCCACTCTAAGTACGAACACGGCGCCGCGTGGCCGCGCTCCGCAGAGCGCCAGCGCACATGGCGCGGCCGCGCATCTAAGCTAAGCGGCGCAGGCGCACAGGGGCTTGAAGGCGGGGCTTTGTGTCGTCTGCTAAAGCGCGCGAGCGAGCCGTCTATGTGCCGCCTGTTGTCTGCTAAAGCACAGCGCGCTCGCGCACTTTAGCAGACGACACGAAGCCCCACCTCCAAGCCCCTGGCGCCTGCGCCGCTTAGCTTCGATGCGCGGCCGCGCCGTGTGCGCTGGCGCTCCGCGGAGCGTGGCCACGCGGCGCCGTGTTCGTACTAAGAGTGGACGACCCTGTACATTCCAAGTTGTTTCTGAACATGCACCTAGTGTATGATATTAAGCATTTTCTACAAACAGCCAGGAATTCGTTCTGAACGATGAGCTCAACCTTCCTTGCAAAATGGGACTCATCGCGGAACGTCCCTAAAAACTTTAATGGTGACTCATTCCTCAGCAAGTGAGAGCACACATCTCCTGTGTTGTTGTTAGGACAACAATATGTTTCTTTTGATTTCAAGGGTGATCTATAGAGCAAGAACTCCAGCCAATGTTGGGACGAGACCGAGGCTTCACCTTGCTATGTTCTACTAACATTTTGTATTTACAGCTGGCATAGGTTACGTGCAATATAGAAAAGCATACAACTTTGTGCGTAAGAGCGATATGCCAAGATATCTGCAAAAATTATTACAGCGAAGCTGTATATGGCTAGGTTCTGGAGGATCGAGTCCGCGGACGAAGCGACGCGTAGAACAAAAACTGAGCCGATCATGGTGATAGCGCAGAAAGGGTCCAAGCCCAATTACAAATACCCCCGTGGGCTCGGGGACCTGTAACGCGCCCTTGAATTACCCTTGTCACACGTGGGACCCAAAGAAACAAAAACAATGTGCCGCAGCGATGAACGTTGTTGCCCAAACGCTAGTACATGACGATGCGTGTCGAAACGTCAGCGATAAAACGTAATAGTCTACCAACCAATAGCTGTGCCTCATTCTCTCTTGACATAGCCATTTCCCTAGCGGCGTCATCAGTTGCCCCTTGGACTCGGTATGGGTAAGACCCGTGTCGCTCGCTCCGAAGAGGAAGGGCGCGCCTTCAAGGAGCGCCGGCGCGCTCAACAGCGCGAATGAATGCGAAAGTGAGCCGAACGCGCAGCGACCGAACGTGCTGAGGTCGATGGTGCAAGGTGGTGTGAATCTAGTCACCCAAACTCGCTTTGACTCGCACATACAGCATACGGCGCGCGGCGAGGCACAGAATTTTTGTTGTGTCTTTTCAACCACTTAACATAACCACCAAATTAAAAAAAATTAAAATACAATTAAAGAAAACCAGTAGATTCGCTGGTCTTCTGTCTTCACATAGTGGAAGGGCTCTGAATTTTTGTTTTCACTTCGTATTTTATAAACAGTGAATATAAGATGCTACAAATGCGCAACCTGTCTTCAACAAGGACGTCTAAAACATAACCGATTGCACTGCAATTCACTCATCCCAAAGAATAAAGAAAAATGTAGACGCAAGTTTGGAAGAAACCTTCTTTTAGAACAAGAAAAAAACACCAAACATGCTTATGGTACACTAGATGTGCTACTTTAGCTAAACGAATAATCAAAGGGCATTCCTCAGTGTCACTGAAACACCGGTAAACGCTTACTACAGAGCAGCGGCTTCAGTTCAGCTGCAGGCAGCGCATAGCTGAGTAATCAGTGTGAGAAATTGCTACAAATTGAGCTGGCGTTTGGTGTAGAAGAAAAAAAAATATTGTACGACTACTCTTAAAGTCAGTCATCCGCATAAGTGCACCGAGCGCATTTGGTGGCCGGAAGGTATGCGTGTATGATAAGCAGCTCTGCACGTATTCTAACCACTGTACTCTGAAGGTAGCACGAAGCTTGGCGGTGTGCAATTGCGGAATCGTTTTCACATTAACTGATACGCCGTATAATTAGGACGAAAACTGGATTGTCGCGCGTACGTTCGAAGTTGTTTTAGACACTTAGTTCTACCTTAAACGACGGCCTCGTTGCAGTGTGGCATTGGGACACTCGTCTTCCAACGTCGATCTTTCGTTGGTAGCACTTTTGAGGGCACTGACGTCGCTGCACGTAAGCGCGTAGTTACGCGGCACTGTTTCAAATCACGCGCTTTCTTTAAGCGCATAAAAATTGAAAACACAGTAGCTATTATAACAAAAATAAATTATTTGGATATTTCTCAGTAGGCTATGCAACTTCACGTTAAAGATTCTGCATTGAGATGAATACTTTAAAAGTCGGTTAATTAGATATTCTAAAGCATTACCTAAGCACTTAGCGAGAATACTTTGAGTTGTTCAAGAGACCAGCGAACGATACTAAGTTGCTTGCGTTCTCGTAACTCAGTGTGGTTCTAAAGTTTGGCGTGACTTAGGTGAAACACCCTGCTTGTAACAAAACAGCGCCGGTCAGCCAGGCACACCGGTAGCAATTCGTACGAGGCCAGTTCGTGCTGTTCGCAACATTAACCGGAGCACCGCAACACTTTCAATTTTTCCCCGCCTTCCTTAACGTAGTGAATAAACACGTTAACACATAATACAAACGGGAGATGCAATTACGGTAATTTACAGTAAAACAACTTGAGTATGATAGCCCCCCAACCTTACTTCTCAGTTTTGAGCGTTGTTTGCTTCTTCTCGGGTGTCTACTACGCAAAAACAAACTGCTACAGACACTTTAATTTTCTATGTCATTGTGCGCTGTAGCGCGTGCGAACGAGACAGGACTACGCTTCATGATACCTTCGCATAAAGGTTCATAAATGCACGCGCTGGTTCCGAGAGTATTGCATTGTATGGGTGATAAAACATGAGAGTAGCAACAGAGTTGCCCACCATCGACATTTTAAATAATGTAGTAAATGTGGAATATGGTTGCAGCAAAATGTTATGCGCTTAACGCGGCCGCATTTTTGATACAGAGACAACGAACGATAACAATCTGACTGAACCGAAGGATGCGAAATACGCATCTGCAGATGTTGTCCACTGGACCGTAAGGGAATATTACTAATATACGAATACAAAACGTACCAATAAATCCCTGACATCTGCGACAAGGTTGCTTTACATGCTCAAACGAACTGAATGCCATATCCCGGCCACGGCGGCCGCATTTCGATGGGGGCGAAATGCGAAAATACCCGTGTACTTAGATTGAGGCGCACGGTAAAGAACCCCAGGTGGTCCACATTCCGGAGTCTCCCACTACGGCGTGACTCATAATCAGATAGTGGTTTTGGTACGTAAAACCCCATAATTTAATTTTAATTAAGGACATAAATTTACGAGATATTGTGCGGTGCCACGGGCACGACTGGCACTGTGGTAGGAGGCATGTCGCTCGCTGGCGTTCGCGTGGCCACGATTCGAGTTTAACAAAAATAAAGAAAATTGCCAATTTCGCCTGAGGTGAAGCATTCGGGCGAAAGTGAGGATGGACGAAAATATTTTCCCCCTGATTTTCGTGTGCAGCTAAATATTTATTCCGTCATATACGAAAAATCTTGTTCACTACTTGGCATCCTTTTCACACCACTCAGTAGGTTTCCGCTTGTGGCTGGATGTTGACGTCGCCATGGTAGCGGGTTCGATTGAATTACTGCGCCCTTGCGAAACTGCTTGGAAAACCTCCGTCGAAGATACTTGCATATTCCTTTCACATGGTAATCTAATGTAAATGAATAAAATTAGTTTTGTGTTCAGTCAAGCTCTATAATCAGGTCTAGAGCAACGATTCAGAAACAGATAATATAAGAGAAATTAGAATGCATTCATCAATTCAAGTGCGCTTTAAGCGCCCAAACTGTTTCTTGCATTATTATCAGACACGTTGCAATAAATTTTCAAATATGACATACCACGTGTCTCACATAACTTGAGCCAAACCTTAAAAATATACAAATGCCACGCACCTGGATAGAACCAAGGGGACGTTGTTTGCCGTCCGCTTGGAGATACTCAAATCATTTTTTTTCGCATTCCGCCTAATTAAATAAGTAGTCTTAACTAATAATTCAACTTCTCAAATATTATAATTAGATGAAAAGTGCCAGTGAGAAAACTGCAGAGCAACATTAAAAACTTCCGATGCATCTTTCTGCTGCTCAATACCTGCTACATAAACGTGTTTTTCAAAGCATGAAAGAAGGCCGCGAATACACGCAATATTGCTGCACTACTGGCCGCTCGAGGCACTTTGTGTGTATTCGCGGGCTTCTTTCATGGTTGGAAAAACACTTTCATGTAGCAGGTATTGAGCAGCAGAAAGCTGTATCAAGAGTTTTTCATGCTGCGGTAAAATTTTATCATTGACACTTTCAGCTAATTAGAATATTTGAGAAGACTATTAATTCATTAAGACTAATTATGGAATTAGGCGGAATGTAAAAAGTGATTTGAGAATCTCCAAGTGGACGGTAAACAAAATTGCCGATTCTGTCCAGCTACGTGACATTTGCATATTTTCAGTTTGGTTCAAGTTACGTTGGACACCCTATATAAATAAACAGAAGCGTTGACAGAAGGTTCAAATAATGGCAAATTGTACGATTTTGTATTCGTTCTCTATTTATACGATGCAAAGAACGAAGAGCAAACACTGAAACAAAAGAAGCGCATGCTGACTGGAAAGTCGTGTTTTATTGATTGGAATGAAGCCTTTTAATAGCAACACTCTTTCAACTCGTGACCCCTAGCTCTTTGATATGACATAACAATGCTGTTATCTGACAATATCAAATCCGTAACACAGCAATCCAATAGCAGTATCAGGTATACTCAATCGTCTATTTAATTTTATTTACTTTAATCAATTTTACTGTGGAATCGTTGATACCACTTTCCCCTTTCTAAGTAGAGTAGCACGTCAGCGGTATGCCGGCAAAATTCTCTGCCATCCGCGAAGAAGCTTCTCTCTCTGTCTCCGCCGTAACTATGCAGGTAATCTTCCAACAGAGTTATAGGTTTATGTTGCTTTGGCATTGATTTATTATTGCCAAATAAGGGCAGTGATTGCATGTCATATTCTCAAGAAGATAGGAGAGTTGCCTTTATAAGTCATTGTTACGATCACTGAAATTTCAACTGCTATAGACAACGTTAGGTCCTGTAGTTTCTGTGTGCCATCTACTATTTGTCTTTCCCGCTGTAGAAATGATCAATGAAATTAAAATTCGGCAATACGTAAAATTAAATAAAGGTTCAAATATTTATTGAACAACTTCAAGATCAACGTTGTCGAAGGCGCCATAGCTTGTTCGTCGCTAATCGTAACTCGCAACGATTTCACTTTGGTGCTATCCCGTAGCTATAAATCTTGGAGATGGTTTAAAGAAGCATTTGATGCAAAAAATGAACAATCTTTTCATAATAAAAGTGTGCCAAGGCATATTTTGCCATTGTCTATAGTTTTGGTAATTAACCGTACGTCCTACCATCCTAGTTTTTCCATGAATAGATGAGTGACGGCATAATGATAACAATAAATAGAGAGAGAGCTGTTGGAGCAGAAACACTGTAAAAAGGAGTCACTCGTTTGATTTTCCCGCATTCAACATGACATAGAATTCTGTGTGACAGAAGTGCGGACTCAAGCAGCATCGTATGAACTGGTAATTTTGGGTGGACACGCTGAAAACTTACCGCCACTGCATCTTTCCATGCATTCCTCACAGGATGAGAACTTGTTGCTGTTTCCACCGCAACCACCGTACACAAATCCACGACAGACCCCTAAGCTAGGGTCAAAATACCACATCGGTAGAGACGCCCTGCACACGCCGACCTCTGGGCTCACACTGCAGACTAAATGGGCAGGGCGGTTTCCTGGAATCATATACAGTAAAGAAACTTCAGCATTCCATATATTGTTCTTTTGCTACAACGGAATAATTAAGACGACCGATAGCGCTCCGATAGTACGACGAAGATAATTCTCCTAAGGCAGACGTTGCTTCCAAGTCAAAGATTTATCACAAAAGCACTAAGTTTATCGCAGGAAGAAAAAGTCAGGCTTACGACAGTAATTTTAATCGCTGCGACGAAACTGTCCCCATTGGATTGGCTTTCTTGCCACTCATGACCGCACTGCAAAGCTTCTCTGAGCAACATAAATGACTGCCTACGTGACAGCAATACGTTTTAAAGTAAAAAAGAATTGTTGACCCCACCAAAAGAAGACACATTATGAAATGTTGCGTGATGGTGTAGTGTTGAAGATATTTTTCCATGCTCCTGCGTGCGTATTTTACTACATTCGAGCCCTCATTGATGATGTACAATTCGGGTATACTCTCAAAGGAAGCTGAATGAGAAAAAATGCAGACGAAAGGCAAGCAGGTGAGCCAGAGGAGCCTCTGGCCGACAACCATACACTGGTGGTAAATAAAGCGAACTGAACCACAAATATGAGATAATATAGCAAAGTTAGACGAAGAGATTATAGAAAACGCTCATGTCACTCGCAGCGGGTGGCATCTCGTAAATAAAGTAATAGCAACTTTAAGTTACGCCCCAATACCCATTCTAAATATTTTTAAAAAGCTTTACTGTAAGCATGTTTCCGCATTCAACTTGGCCTCGAGCTCTGACAGCATCGTGGACACGAGAAGCATCGTATGAACTTGTAATTTTGGGCGGACACGTTAAAAACTTACCGCCACTGCATCTCTTTAACAATCTCATGAACCGTATTTGTTATAATTAAACGGCACAGTTTGTTTTATTTTGTCTCTGCCATACGTACAGGAGTGTGTGTGTGTGTGGGGGGGGGGGGGGGGGGGGATATTTCGAGCAGACGGGCGAACTTCTCTGTAAGGGTAGACACCAAGATTGGACTATGGTGCACTCAAAACGGACACAACACTTAGCTGACGGATGGCCAAACTGGCTCCAGTGGCAATGTTCTTCAATGTTGGGACAACACTGATCATGCTTTTCTGCTGCTTAGACTCTGCTCTCAGTTTGCCTCTCAGAACGAGATGTCATGGCTCTAATTCAACAGTAGGACAGTATTATTTTGTTCTGCAGGGAAGGAGGAATTGCAGGAGAAAGGCATGGTACCGTTACAATTTTAGTAATCCGCACCGCCCGACATGTGTCAGCTGTGGGCGTGAAGAATAATTCACGCTCTATCTGTCCGGCGAATGTTCTACAGAAATCATCGCGAACGTTTTCAAATACCTTTCTTACATACTCAAGTTTACCTTACAAAAACACCGATATATCTAATATTTCACATGCAAGTAAACTTGGCTCTGCCAGAGTTCTGTGCATAATTGCAAAATTATTTCTCACATAAAGTAACAACTATTTCTAGGTTAATTGTAGAAACTACGTGAAATTTTACATAAACCTTAATTGGGCAATGTAAGTTCGAAACACTTGTACTTACGTAAACAAATTTGTTGGCATCTTTCTTCCGAAGGAAACCTGTTCAAGTTACCAAAGCATCCACTGTACGTGAACATCTTGCATTGGGTTGTGTTATAATCGTAGAACCAACTCAAGTACTGTCCGTAGCAGTAACCAGTGGTCGGTGGTTTATAACAGCGTGGTGGCCAACGAGCCGCAGCTGCAAAAAAAAAATGATAACCTTGTTTTATTTTTGTGGCACAACACCACAGAGGCCACTTTTAGTAAAGCTTAAACTAAAGTTGAAACAATTTCTCTTTGACGGTGCTGCTCTCTATATAAATGTTGCTGCTTATGAATGTAGGCTATTCAAGCAGCTTCTGCTTGAGCCACCCGATTCTCAGCGAGTTCCGTCCTCTAGGTCAAACAATACTTTCATACCTTGCTGAAAAACTCCGTTAATACTTACAGGGCTGTTTGTTACCCTGCGCGGGATATGTTCGCATTTCCTGCGATACTTTCTGGGCCTCCTACCTCAAGCTTCCAATGGCGGAAGGAAAAAGGAAAAAAAATATCTGCAGATCCAACGTACATATGAATTTACATGAAGCGATGTTTTCCTGAAGCGGGTAATAAAACGCTACACAACTGACCATCTTCTACACATCGCTTTGCAGCATAGTGATTACGTTCCTGGTTGGCAAGTTGGTACGACGAGGAGGACCTCATCTCATGACTCACCCCACCGCGCCTTACATTGACTTTAGGCTCAGCTCATTGTTGCTATTGCACGGTTTCCAAGGTCCAGTCATTTTACCCGCCGAGAAACTCACCTAAGAGACGCGCCGGACGCCAGAAAAGGAGGCAAAGAGAGCTTCGTTTTAATGAAGAAATTACGCTCTTGATGGCGCATATTTTTTGCAGTGAAAATATTAATGAGTAGCATTCTTTGGCGAGTATTCTCGAAATTTTAGCAGCAAAATCGTATCTGTAATGCAAAATGTGTGGCACCTTCGCCTAGGAATACAGAGGGCTCCATAAAAAACACATGGGGTTGGGCTGGCCCAACTGAATTTGGGAGTGCGTCAACGTAAATTTTGGGGGTATATGGGGGTTGGCCAACCTAAATTTTGGGAGTATATGGTGTGAGCAAACCTGAATTTTGGGGTGAAGGGCTGGCAACTTGAATTTTGGAGTGCGTGGGGGAGGGCCAACATGAATTTGGGCATATGAGGCAGAGCACTGCACGAGCGGATTTTTTGAGCCCAGGCCCGGCCCGGGCCCGGAAATAATCTACGTTACCCGCCCGGCCCGGCCGGGCTCAAGCCTGGCTTGAAACCGGCCCGAACCCAGCCCGAGACCGAAAAAGACATGTTTTTCAAAGTCGAGACGTGCGAGGATAACTCGCTTCACGTTACATGCACACCACCAGAAAGTCCGAGCCCGGCCCGGGCCCGCGTCAAAAAGCGCATGCCGCGCCCGAGCCCGGCAGGTGAAAAAACTGCCCTACCCGGTCCGGCCCACGGGCCGGGCCGGGCCGGGCTCGGGCTTTCGGGTAAGCCCGAGCCCGTGCAGTGCTCTACTATGAGGTGCACCAACGTGAAATATGGGGTGAGCCAACCAAAATTTTTGGGGTGAGCCAACGTAGAATTTAGGGTGGACGAACCTAGATTCGGGAGTATGTGGGGGTGAGTCAACTTGAAATTTGGAAGTGAGAAAACTTAAAATTGGTGGTGGGCCCCTTAAATGGGGCGGGAGTGGGCTTACTTAAATTTGGGGGTCACAGAAATTCTGGAAATAAAAGCAAAAGCTATAAGTAACAGCCGAACCAAAGCATGCCACGCGTTGGAGGCAATTTTGTGAATTTCTGTTGCCTTTGAGGTGAAGCTTGTTGTTTTACTGAATAATTACGTACGTAGATGCTTAGGCTAGGAAAGCTCAGACCATGGCATAGCACCTACCATGGTCCAACGTCTTTATTTTCTGCCTACGCTGACTGGCCCCGTTTATTATTTAACTTCTTTTTCGGCACCGTATGCAACAGAGTCGGCCACGAGTACTTCCGTAAAAAGTATTACGAATGGGGCTAGATATAAACTGATTCGTTAAAGGAGTGCTGTTTTTTTGTGTGACCTATTTGTTAAGACAACAACAGCAGCAACCACCAGAGTCAGCTAGGAAGACTACATACGGGCATCACCACGTCGGAGGCTTCGCTTTAGGAACGGGTGTTCGGTATGCGAAGAAGTTACCAGCAAACGGAGTGTGACACGTTTACGTTCTGAGAACTTTGGTCTCACTCTGCGAAAGTGACGGAGCACGTTCTTACGACGTTCGAACTACCACTTTTACAACGAACTACTACTACTACAACGAACTTTCTTCATCCGCTTTCATTTTCATTAATTTATCATTTCTTTAACTGAATTAGTGAGTACAAATAATTTCTCTTATGCTGTCCTTGGTGTCTCTGTTGGCTTCCCATGATATGACGATTCTAACAAGTAGTTTCTGTACTACCTCAATTAGCTCATTAAATGTAACTCCAAACTTGCTCCAAAAAACAGATGCGAATTCCAGATGATGCCTGATCAGCCAACAAAAACAGCGGAGTGAGGAATCAGGTGTTCAGGAAACGCCGCGTTAGAAGAGATAAGATTCCAAGGAGTTTAAAAACAGTGTTTCAACAACACCCGGCATATTTTTAAAGGAAAGCTGGTAGTCCAATTAGCAAGCCCAAATTGCGAGCCACATTAACTCTCGAAATCTGAGTGCTTTCAATTAAGTATACTGACACTTTATGATGCAACAAAGTAATAACTCGTGTTTTGTGTTTTTGTCAAATGGTTTCTGGAGCACCAGTTGAAAATGCCAAAAATATCATTCCGAAGTTTTGCGCAGTTTACCATAGCCGAAATACACAGATAACTTCAGATCACCAGCAAACAGTAAAATGTTTCTAAATTGAACACAACTTGTAACATCATTTTATTAATACAAGTAACAGCAATGGGCCAAAATTGAACTCTGAGGCATACCTGAAGACGAAATGTAGGGTTCAGATAAAGCACTCTCAATGCCCGCGTAAATTTTCCTCGATGACAGATAGCTCGAAAGTAATTTATAAACAATTGGGCAGACACCTTAACTTTTCCTTTTTAGCTCCAAAAGATGAAGGTAAACTTTATCGAAGGCCTTCGAGAGATCGAAGTAGATAATGTCTACTTCACTGAGTAACGAAACCAAAGTTACACTGCCATTAAGGTAAGGACACGAATTCTTCTCATCAGACCTTCCTTTCATGAACCCATGTTGCTGCGGCAACATATATTTAGACATGATGGAGGAGAGACACTTGTAGGCAATAGTTTCAAATATTTTTTTGCGAAACGCCACAACAAGGAAATTGGTCGATGACTCTATGCGAGACGGATATCTCGTCCTTTGTGGATTGGTACGACTGCACCTCCCTTCCAAACTGCTGGAACGATTCCAGCGCCTACGGAGAGATTAAAAATTAAAGACGCAGCTGCGCCCGAGCTGCGAATAGGTTGCAATAGCAAATTATTAGACAGCTATACGCTTCGACGTCCAAAGTGGACCAGGCGCGTGAGAACACAGCGCACACGAAGCCATCAGCTGTCTCGGGTCGGCTACCCTTCGAATCCACTGCAAGTTACCTCCAAGATAGAGCGCCTTCGGCAGCGCTCAACCGCACCATGCGCAGCCCCAGCCGCAGCAGAAGCACAGACGCGCGCTATACCCTGCCCCCTCTCCCCACACACTCTCCTAACGGGCAAACATCTCGCCCCCCTCTCCAACCACTTCGCCATTCGCCAGTGCGTACGCGAAAAGGCCGGCACGCACACTCCCCGCCTTCGTTCCTTGCGCGCGCTATAAGACGCAGCCGCAAAAAGCCACCATTCTTTTTAGTTCACCCTCGCACTACAGCATACGGCGTGCGGCCGCGGTTTTATAGCACTTGGACTTAATATGGAACCTCACGGCGACGCCGACGGTGGACAAAAATTCGCCTGGAGTGTCCACATAACTGGTATCGAAATAACAAGCCAGTAAAGATTCAAAGAGGCAGCCACAGCCTTTACTAATAAAGGAGCGATCCCATCGGTGTGTGTGTGCGTGCGTGTGCGTGAGCGTGTGTGCGTGCGTGCGAGTGTGTGTGTGTGTGTGTGAAAACTTTATTTACAGAATTCCTGAGGCTTGACTCACTCAAGGAGAGGCGGGCCGCACCCACGATGACATCGTTAGGCCCAGCCCTTCAGCCACATCGTGGGCCTCTGGATCCCATCGGTACCCGAAAAAAATTTTGCTTTGAACCTAATTACTGCTGCGAGCACATCAGGTGAATTACCTCTCAATAGGGCTAATGCATTCACATTGGGCGGCACACGAAATTGTGGTATTTGAATTGCCGTGAGATAGGAAAGACGTGCGAAAAAAAATATCAGTTTTGTCATAAGGGTGAAGCAATGAATGCGATAGCTACATGTTAGAATATTACACGAAGTGGAAGGCTTGTAGCTGTAGTCGGAAGTATGAATTGCAGTAAACATAAGCTGACTCAGTAAACGCGCGTGGTGTGGCGCGTGTAGACACATGAACAGAGAGAACTCGATGACCGCGAGAAGCATCGGTTAGAACGACAGGGTATCGTCGGCATTGTCGCTTTGTGTGGACCTCGCGTTCCCGTACTGAGGCAGGCTCACGGCGGGCACGATGTGTGTGTCCGCTTCGCGCTTTTGAACTGCAGGGTTTTGTCGACGTCGCTTAGCCTCGGCCTCATGTTCCCGCAGCGCCATGTCTGAGCGCCTCTGGCGTTGAGTAGCAGTGTGTGCTGCGCACGCAGCAGCTAATTGTTTCTACATCTGAACTAACGCAGTTTTATGAGCGCACACGCTAGCCCGCCTTACTTCATTGCGATTAGCGTTTCGCTGGAGCTGCTCGGCCGGAATTCTGACAACATGCGAGGAGATGATTGCGTGATGTGAGGAATGGGCATGGTGCTTCGCTGCGGAAGCCACTGACTGGCGTGATTTATGATGTCGACCTCGACATCAAGAATGTGGACCTCAGGAATCTGCCGAGTTCATCGGTGCACATTCTTGAGATTCACCGCTTCGGGAACTCCCGGTGCATCAAACTAGTACTTGCTTCGTCAACTGTGCCAATGACTGTCAAAGTGGGGTACGTGATACACCGCTTCCGACCATTCGTCCCGAGGCCTCTTCAGTGTCGGAAGTGTCCTCAAGATAGGTCACGTAAATGCTGTGTGCAGAAATCAAGTGACCTGCCAGCGTTGCAGTGGGCAAGATAATACCGCCGACTGTGATGCACATTCATTGAAATGTCCCAACTGCCCTGGCTCGCACGAAGCAACGTCGAAGGATTACCTGAAGATGCAGAAGGAAGTTCGTATTCTACGGAAAATGGCAAGAAACAAATCTTCCCAAAGACAGGCTGCACAATCTGTTCGCTGAGACACAACGCTCGCGTAAGAAGCGCCACCCAATGACTTCAGAAGAACTGGATTGTGGGGTCCTGGGGCCACGACAACCTCTGCCTGTGCCGGCATCGAGGAAGGTAACCGCGCCTACGGCAAAATCGGGATCTCGAGCCCAGGGCGAACATTCGTCGCTCCTGGGTGGCGCAGACACGGAGTGGCCTTTGCTGCCCTGTAGACCCACGGGCGCGATACAATGGCGTAGTGTTCTTCTACGTCAAGAAGTGGATGCTAGGGCTAGTAAAGCTGATGACCCTATGGGCAAGCAAGGAGCTGAAAATAATGTCAAGGAAAGAGTTGAAAAAATTCTTAAGCACCTGCTAGAATCAATTCGCGTGATTCTCTGTGGTCTTCAGACTCCGGCCGCTAAAAGCGCCGTGCATGTCCTTGCCGTACTGGAGCAGCTTATCGCTGTGATTTACATTATTTAATTACCCTTCTTGGCACCTGTGCTGCACACGCCGGAGAAGCCCACACACAAGCTCCTTCGTTGCGCGTTTTTGTGAACTTTAAATTGTATTGGTGACTCCGTCCATGCTCTGGAAGGTGGATGACACTTTTGAATGACCTTTTAGGACTTTGTTGATAGCCATGAGGATGCTGAACTTGCCTTTATCGTTGTGCATTCTTCTTTTATGTGATCATCCCTACTCATCCAGCCTTTACGTCCCCGTTCCCCTCTACCCCTGTGCAGAGTAGCAGGCTAGAGCACGCTAGCTCAGGCCAACTTCTCTGCCTTCTTTCAAATGAATTCTCTCTCTCTATTGTAGCTAAACTACCTTGGCTACTACGCGTGAGAAAACGATGGCACATGCCGACAGGGCATACATGGTTTGCATAGTCTGCGTAGGCTGTGTTACTATTCGTTCCAGCAAGCAAACTTGTGCAACCTGAGTTCTTAAAATACAGCGTCTTCTGTGCACCAGCCTGTGAGAGTGGAACACGAACACTCCTAGGCATCTTTCGCCCTGTGGCATTCAAATTCCGACGCAAAGCAAAACCGTACAGTCAATGTGAGTAATGTTCTTCACAAAACATTAAAATTACGAAATCGCAATTTTTATGTGTATTATTTATGAAGGCGAAAAATCGCTTGGAGCGTTCACAAAACGCACCAAGCATCTCAACGCGCTGGCTTGCACCGATGGTTGAAGAATATTCTATTCTGTTTACTGACGCATGCGCCCATTACCTAATGGTTAGAGGATCGAGCTGTTGTGTCAGTGGTCTCCTATTCGAATCCTGCCGCAGGACAATTTTAATATTGTTTATTTCATAAAGACAGTCTTTTCTTGCGACTAACACAACATTTGCTTATCGGGTTGTTTCTAACCACTTTCGTGGGCTGAGCCCAGAGATTGTGCAGACTAAAACGTCTTTCGTGGGTTGATCCCGGAGATAGTGCAGCCTAAAAATGGCGATGCGCTGACTAGGATGGCAAGGTCGAGCGTGGTGTTTGAGCTTCTCGGACGTTATTCTAACGCAGGCGAGATATACGCGGGTGCGGCTAAATTTCCGGAACCACTAAAGATTTATCACACCGTGTAGGGCCTGTAATGAGATCGAACAGGTATCACTACGCTGCCCTTAAATAGCCGCGTCAATAAAGGTACATCGCTTTTATATTTGAGCTCTCTTATTGTGTCGCACCTTTAATATGTAATAGTCTGAGAAGAGTGAAGATAAAAGGCGTGCGCTGTGAGTGTTATGATTCACAAGATTTCTTTGTGGTCTATAATTCTCTAAATTCTGAGGAATATAGTCAAGAACATAAGGCCCGGTATCAGCAATTTTAGTGATAGAATATCTCAGCAATATAACCCGTATATACAGCATGATATACTGTATGGCGTGGCATATATAGCATGTAAATACCTAAAATACATGCAGAGCCTCACGGCAACGCCGATGGCGACGACGATGACGAAAATCCGCTTGCAAGGTAGTGTCTATGTGTCCATATAATTGCTATCTTAATAAACATCAGCAAACCTATCAGCTACCTTCTTAGGCATTGTAATATCAGTTTGGTCGTTGTTGCAGACGCGGAGGCACATCTTCTGTAGACACATGCCATGTATTATTTTCAGCAAACTTTCAGAAAGACTTTTCCTAAGCAGGTTTGTCTCACGCATAAAGCTTTTTCACAAAATAGCGATATTCTTTATATTTTAATGAAATAGTTCGAAGCTCTGGTTCTCAAATAGAGCAAGAAAGCGTCCTTTTTTTTCGGAGAGCAGTTTACCACTCCCTCGGGAACCAGAAAGAAAAATGTCACAGTTTCGCCCTAAGGGCGAAGCAATGAATGCGATAGCAACACAGCAATGTCATACGAAGTAAGGTGAGCGGCTTTGGTAGCAATATGAATTGTAGTAAACATGAGCTGATTAAGTAAGCAGGTGTGCTGCGGCGTAAGTAGACCGACATGAAGAGAGACTCGATGACCACGAGAAGGCGCGTGTGAAACGGTGGTGTTGATGAGAAGCGCTTCCCGTGGGCAGCGCGTGCGAAGGGACACACCTGTAGCGCTGCACTGCCGATCCGGGCAGCATTGCGTGTGTAGCGTGCGTTGGAAAATGTGGCCCGACTATTACGAACTGAATGAACAAGCGTGGTGTGAGCGCGCACAAACACGAAGAGATCACACTGAATGACAGCAGACAACGACTGTCAAAACGCTGGCAGCAAGCATACGCCGCAGCGGGCGAAGGTACGTGCGTCTATCGCTTCAACGGAAACTGAGCGGCAAATGCACGGCGCTTAAAGGTCAGAGCCGTGTGGAGATAAGAGACGGTGCGAGCGAGCGACGAGCGCGGTTGTTGGCAGAGAAGTGCGCCCCCCCCCCCCCCCCCCCTTGCTCCCTCCGGCGCTGGCTTCCTGCTTCCTTGCTTGCGCGTGGGAGATTGAGTGCGTTCGCTCTCCGTGATAGCGCGCGTCCCCGCACGCTGCCTCTCGGGAATACGGCGCGCGGCGACGATTTTATCTATAGGGAACCTCACGGCGACGGCGACGGCGACGACGACGCCGACGGCAGAAATCCGGTTCAAGTGTCCATATAATTTCTATCGCAATAAAACTTGCCAGGTTTTAGCACTATTGTGGAGCGTATCTACCGGTGGCTTCCTTTACCAGCCCCGTTAGCTTAGCGGCCGCTGAATGGGTACCACTACAAGCTAGGTATTCTGACAACGTGAAAGATTCGATATGTTGATAAAAACCGAGGTAGTCCCGCTGATGAAAAAAGCGAACAGCCCTCAAAGAAACCCACGTGGTTACAAAAACAAACTGAAGTTCAGTAACGAAAGGTAGATGAAATGGATCAACATTTACCATTGGGTCCGAAGCTTAAACCAGGCTGTCTACAGGAAAACTTGAGAGCAGTATGGCAAGCTTGTTTCCGACAAAATATTTTAAGTTGTTGCATTGTGTGAGCCCACGAAAGTGGATAAAAAGTAAAAACCAAGAAGGCTAGCTTGCTTGCGGGACCCGAATCACAGCGTTCCGTCCTTTCATACACCTAGTAAATATGGGCAAGGCAAGATGAGCATGTATCTAGACTCTGTGCTCGCTAAAATCAATATATCTGGAATATTCCAAGTTTGTTGCGACTGAAAAGCAGTCGGATTTTGGTGGGAAGTAGTAATTTCCGATAAGATAACTGCAATGGTCATGTGAAGGAAGTTGTACCCAAATGCATTCTTCCCAAGATGCAAGATCCTGTGCTTTAAGCTTTTTTGGATACTGGTACGAGGACCTCGTCACGAAAAATGGACTATTCGCGGCATTACGCTGGTCGCGGCGGAAAACAAGGTAATATTCAGTGAAATAATTTGCATCCAACAAATCAGGGCACAGCCACGTTTCAGTAGGACAAACTGTGTCAAAAAATGTTCCTATTAAGCTAGACCGAAATTCATCAGCTTTCGTCTGCACTCCAGAAACATTCTGATGGTAAACTTTATTCTTACTATCCATTGCTATCAGAATTGACAGAGGGTTCACAAACGCAAGGCTGGTTTAGCTTGGCGTAAAATTCATGGAATATGCAGCCCTCTGACCAAAAGCTCAGGACAATTCAATCCCTGGGATGCCTCCTCGTTCAGAGATATATGAAACGAGGCGTCTTTATGATGTGAACTTTGTCCGGCGTTTCCCACAAGACGCAATTTTACACTCTAGAATAGGAATGATTATTTCCAGAACGTCATGGTACTGTAGTATCTGGGTCAAGCCGAGAAACAAACAAGGCTTTGAGCTTACGAGACACACCTTTTACCTTTCATTCTTTGGACGTCTCTTTAGGAGCCTGCTTTTGGCTGCTGGATTTCGACGGTGTGGACCCATCCCCGGGGGTTTCTAACGACGTCGCCACGACGCCGGCAACATCAAAGTCCGCGTTGTAAGAAGCACTGGTGCACTTTTTCTTCCCGCATTCGGTTGGAATGTTCCACGAACCAGGGTGTCAGGAAGTTCTAGAAACTGAGGTAGTCAGGCGACGCTGGGCTGCCGCGTTGATCGTAGCAGGTGGCACGTTCGCGTTTGGCGCAGTAATAGACGAGGAAAGTGGGCGTGTCCCCTTCGATAAGGACGACGGGCCTGCCACAATCTTGTGTATGCGCCATCACATATAGAAGGAAAACGAAAGGAAACTCTGGCGCCGTCGCGATAGTTCCGAGCGCAAGAAGTTATTTTCCGTTTTCAAACCTTTCAGTTCTGTCGGGAGCAAATCCAGTTTTTCTTAATACAAGAAAACATGCGCACAACATCCGGCGAATGCACGTCACCAGTCGGTGTTGTCTCACTCGAATGCTGGATCTGCTAAGCTTCTGGGCCTGTCACACCATAATTTTCACGTTGCTTGGATGACCGCCAAGTACAGGACGTGCACTCAGAAGTGGTCACCCCTCCCGTTTCTATAAAAACTTTGCAGTCTGCCGTTCGCACGTCGATGCACTTGCAATTAAAGTGCTTTTTGCATCTGCCAGAACAATCCAAGAACTGCAGTTTCCCGTACGACTCGAGCGAGATCCATATGCATCTTTGGCGGCAAGTCGTTGCCGAGAAGGTGGTCGATTTTGGAATTCTGCGACTGTTTAACCATGGCTCTAGCGGAGCGCGTTATTGCATGAATGGTGAGAATAATTTCTGCAACGAAGAAAATTCAAACCCTCACTGCAATCGAGCTTCTAGTGGAATACTTAGCTCTTTGATATTAAAGATAAAAATGTGAAAGTTGGCGCTACCATATATGACACACCGTTGTACGTTGTACTAAATCTGAAAACTCAAAAGAACCTGGCGCCGCATTTCGTAATATTCTTAAACATTCGTTGATTGCAATTGGTCAGCTTTACAGCAGTTGTCTTTTTATCTCACCAATTGTTATTTTGACTAGGTTGCGCATGATGCGGGTATGTGAAGAAAATGATCGTGCATAAGAACCTTGGCCACATAAAGGTCAGAAAGGTTTGCTGAAACACAGAAGATTGTTTCTATATACTTTTGTTTTGTTTCTTATATTTCCAGAGGTCTTGTGTGATTAAGGGGTTTATCATAGAATAAGCTGCTTTACGTGTGTATGAAACTGCATCGGGCGGACGTGCGAGCCTATTTGAGGCGGGTCGCTTCGCTTTCCTGTTCGGCCTCATGCGTGATATTGCGATGAAAGTGAATAAAACGACTTACACGATGCTTTTTATCTGCAAAAATTCGACTTTTGAAGATGTTACTATCGTTGGGACAATGTATCCTGTGCTATATGCGAGCCTTCTTTAGCCGCGCTCACTTGGGAGACCCGTGGCGATTCCGTTTTATGTAACTATTACATCCCCTCAAATGATTTTTTTGTTAAAGCTTACCATGTTAAACCCACTAAAGGTAAAGCCCATTATGCCACTCTGTCTGAAAAGAACATGACAGTAAAAGGCGAGTCATATTTGCTTTCTAAGCCTGCAGTGCTTACCTGTAATGAAGGTCACGGTGAGCATGACAGCAATGGCGACGATTTGAGACTTCATAACTGTTTTAGCCATTAACATCTTGTAATTGGTTCAAATGTGCAAGCGAGAACCACGTTTGCCTTAAGCCTATCGTCTTCTGAAGTTCAATAAAGCCAATAAAGCGCCGCCAGTTCGGAGAAATGTTGTATCTATCTACACATTAGCATAGTTCCTAAAGGAAGTCGAAATACTTTTTTGGGACGTTTGACTGCTGCTAAAGCACAATTCCTTGCAACACCTCACACGCCTGCTGGGCGGCACGCCGTTGGCGCTATTCCCGACTTGCATTGTGCTTATGTTCTTGCCAGCTGCTCGGTACAATGCTGCACGACACCGAGACAGCGACATCGTACCTATTGTCCGAAGAAGGTACAGGCACTTGCGCACTCGAGCATACTGAGGCTGCACAGTTCAATTGAAGTAAGAATGACACAATGCATACACGTCGGTTCGCCGTTACTATGAACGCAGCTAAAAAACTCGAAACAGGATTTGCTGTCTACGTCAGTCCGTGCATACGTCATTGGCGTTACTCCGGGTTTAGCTGTCTATGTCAGTCCGCCCGTACGTCGTTGGCGTTACGCCCATGACGACGGCTGGCGTCGTCGTCATCAGGACGTCTGCGGGTTGCTGAACGTCATCTTTACTCTCGTCGTATGGTATGAAAAAATGTGGGCAGCTCGCATTATAGTGGTGCAAGGATAGAGTAAACAGCGGAGCTGGTGATTGACCTAGCTTTTTCCAAGTTTTAGTTGGCTTGGCTAAGTTTTGCTAGGAAATGCAAAGTGCTCCTATGCACGGTATTTCGTGTCGGCTCGCCGCCGACGCGCATATTCTTGCTCGGCCGCGCGACACGCTTCAAGATGAGCGACTTTTTCTTCGGATGTCTGGATCTTCTTTGGTCGTCCCATGTCAAGGCTACATGTACTCGCCACATAGTAAACGAGAGTACGGCCGCCGTCGCGGCGGCTCCGAGCTTTATCTCCCCGGTGATGTCATGGCCAAGATACGCCTCCACACTTGCCGGGGCGTGTCTGGTCGAAACCTGCTTAACCGCCACAAGAGGCGCCTGCTGCAGTCACGGACGCGGGGCGCGAACGCGGGGAAACGGGGAAACGCGGACGGCGTCGGCAGCAGCTCTGCGCGCTGCCTCGTTGGTGCTGCTACAATTTATTTCTCTATCTCACACTCTGATGTTTTCTTTCTCTCTCCCGTGCATAGCGCACGCCGCGCGCATGCTCTCCGTCCCTCTCCTTAACGTCCCATGTCGAGGCAACATGTACACGGCACGCAGAGGAGGCAAAGCACACGCCGCTCGGCGAGCTGGTTGCTAAGCAACGCACGGTGACGTCATAGGCAGGAGCAGTGTTCGCACTACGCGGCGCAACAAAGAGCTTAAACAGCTCCGCTGTTAAAAAAAAATTTCCGGCCATCCGTCACTAGGATGCGAAGTCAAGACCTTTCGGCAATGTGAAGTTTGCAGCAGGGCGCACTGAACACAGCTCTATTGCGTAGCTTTCTCGCTTGGCAATTTGCGCATTGTTTAGTGGCCCCCTCAGAACGCGTGAGCGGTGGCGTCTGTGTATGTTTTTCTTGATTGATTCGTGTAGCTTCATATGCCAAAGCAACTCTGGGCAATGACAGACGCCGTAGCGGCAGGCTCCAGAATCACTAGTCAAATAAAGTTTTTTTTTTAATTTGATGGACGCTTAAGCTTCGCCTTTAAGAGTGGAACGCGATAGCGTTCAAAGATCCCTGGCTGCTTATGAGGCTTCCCGGCCACTGCAGCTTTCTTTTAACAGCGAAGCTTTTTAAGCCAGCCGTGATGTGTGGTTCGTATCAATAAACTGCCGCGCCGTAGCCATGGCAACCAGTAGGGCAGCCACATCCAGGAGGGCAGCGTGGCGCATGCGCACGCGGTCTCCACCTCGCCAGCTCCCTCCCTTCCCGACGTCCTCCTTTCTTCTCTCCGCGGCGCGGTGAGCCAGGAGAAAGAAAAAAAGGCGAAAGCTTGCAGTAGGCCGCGCAAAGCTCAAGACACAGCGAAGCTGGCCGATTGCGTCTCTTGGTTGTTGCTAGGTTTAACTTGGCTATGCCGAGGTTTACACTTGATTGTAGCTAGGCCTATATCGTGTGCGTCATCTGTGCTAGTACTGGAAAGGTGCGCAGCGGTAGCGCGACGGTGCGGGGGAGCATGACGTCATACCAGCAGCTGTGGCGGCGGCGATAGCGTGGCGATGGCGTGATGGCGTGGCGCACCTTTCGAGTACTACCGCAGCCTTTCCAGTACTAGCACGGATGACGTACACGAGTACAGGCCTAGCTACAACCAAGTTTAAACCTCGACATAGCCTTAAGTTCAACGTAACTGCAACCAAGAGACGCAATCAATCGGCCAGCTTTGCTGTGTCTTGAGCTTTGCGCGGCCTAGTGCAAGCTTTCGCCTTTTAAACGCAGAGCATTTCTTTAACTCACATGTAGCGTGCGCCGTCCGTCCGCAACAGCTCGAGCACAGGTGCGCCCTCTCCCCCACTCCTCCTCTCCCTCATCACGCTTGCAGAACATGTACAGCGCACGAAGCGTCGTAGTTGAGTCGTGCTCCGGCGCTGCAAGCACCGTAGCAACAGCAGGTGCTGGCGTGATAGCGCGCCCTCTCTCCTCCCCCTCTCCCCTAAGAATCACAGTGATGCCAATAAAATAATAACTTTGCGTTACCTACTTACGATTCTCTCTTCTCTCTCAACCCAGACCACCACCACCACACCATCACCACCACCACCACCACACCAACAACACCAACACCACGGAACCCCACTATGCTCAGCATTTACACGTGTCCCTCGCGCGGGGGCATGCGACGGAGCTTTTTTTTTTTTTTCCTCCAGCTTCGTCTCCGGGCTCGGCTGCTGAGGAGGCGAGCGTCATCTGTATAATGTTTTTGCAAGGAACTAACCGCGGCGCGCCGCTGCATGAATTGTAGAAATGCTGGAAAAGGGGTTTGAGTTTCCGGGTAAGAGAATTATGTTTTCTCGTATATTCAACTTACAATCCGACGCTATCACGTCTGTAGGTTGTGGTTAAGTCGTACTTGACGATTTTTCTGACGCATTTTATTTCAGAAATTCAATTAGTTCACTAACGCCTCTACGCCACGCGGAGGGCCTGCGTGGTCGAGTGGGTGCGTGGTCTGCGTGGCCGGGTGGTCACTGGCATCGGCGGTGGCGGCGGACACCATCGCGAACCGAAACGGCTATTGGAATGAGCCCATAAGAGCTTACGCTGTAAAATCATGTGGCATCCATGAAATGTTTAATACTCCGTAGGCTAGTTAAAGATTGCACGTGATTGCTATTGTAGGCTAAGCTATAGAACTTGATGAGCGTAAATCAGCACAAGCTAAAACCATTCTTTCTGATTTATTCGTCCCGCAAGTTTAAACTATATTGCAGTAGGAAAGAATAAGACAGTCAATTGCGTGAAATGTGGTTATTAGCAAGGTGTGGTTTGGCACACGGGAGAAAGAATATTGACGACCAATATAACTGGAGGTGAAAACGAGGGCAGTGCGAGAAATTGGAAACTAGCAAAAGCAACTAACCAAAAATAACGAAATGACGGCATGCAGAGGAGTAATAACGAGACATGAGCATAAAATACACACGAATGAAGACCATATAACAATGAAAATATAATAGAAGAAGTGCCCTTTCTAAGAACACCTGTTCAGGCACATGGGAACAATGAATACAGGTGCGAAAGACACAATTTCAGTGCTGCCGGAAAGGCGTAGAGACAGCTGGCCTTTTCGAAGGCTGTAAAACGTGAAAACTAGCATAGCTTTCCGATAGAATTCAAGCTGGCGCTCGTCGCACGTGGTATCCATAGCTGCATCTTATAATTAGACACACGAATATGACACCTGTTAGACACCTGATATGCCTGCTTTTCTTCGTCCTTTTTTTCTGAGATCAATACTTTTTTTCACGATGAATGAAAACTTCTACAAGACAAGAAACTTTTAAGGGAAACACCTCTTAGATATTTCCGCAATCAGGACAGCTGGCATTCTACCTTTATATTTGCAGAAAACTTCCTAATTATTTGATAACATCATCTTGCATGAGACTGGCTGCGTTTTTGCCTCTAGGAAGATTAAATGATCATGTGCTGTTGCATTCAGGATAAGTGAAGTGTTTATTTAGTCGGACTGACCATGTTCATTGCTCCAGTCTCGTCTCATAAAAATATTTTCATATTGAAATGCACAAGCTATAATTGTCATTATACAGATTTGGTAGTTGTGTGTCGGGGCCCATGAAATGGGTGGAACATTGAAGTACAAGGGACATGTGAGCAACCTATACTTGTTGATTTATTTACTGCTTCTCCCCCTTACAAACTACTGACCACCTTAACACACAGTTTTGGCACAGTGTGCTTCGTAACGGCGACTAGAACGCGCCCTAGTGCAGACGCCAGATGGAGGAAACATCCGCTTGTCGCAAATTATGTTTTTATATTGCAAGACTCTCGAAATAAATATTTATAATAAATTTTGTCACCTAAGTTTTAAATCGTGTAATAAAACCTAGCGCCATTTTTGAATTTTAATTAGCAGCAGCATGACCAAAAAAAGATGTCTTAGTGCGAAGTTTATTGGTTTTATTTCTTTGCGATTTAAGGCGGCAGAACCAATTTTTTTTTTTTTTTTGCGTATGCTCAGAAAAGTGGGTTTGCATAAGTGTACCGAGGTTGCCCTACTCTACTACGGATTATTATCGTTACATGCAGGTTTTGAAGAAAAAAAATTGGAGGACGCTTAAGCTTCGCCTTTAAGAGTGGAACGCGGTAGCATTAAAAGCTGTCTGACTGCTTCTCACGCTTCCTGGCAACTGCGGCTTATGTAACCGTAATGTTTACCGGGAAAAGCTGGCGGCGAACGCTATGCACGAAGGCGAGTTTTCTCGTGGAAACGCGGCCTCTTGCGTGGGCAAATATGTTATTCTTTCACACACTTTTAATATTTCAGTCGGAGAAGATTTCACATAAAATGCATGCCCTGTCGGTGTTTTGTTTCATGACATTTCTTTGTGGGCTGTCATTCTCAAAATTCCGAGGAATAGCTCTCTAAGGAATGTAAGACAAGGTATGAGCAACTTTGGTTATAGAACTTTAGTACCGTATATAATATATAAGGCAATTTTCGCTCACGGTACGCCAACGCCAGCTACGGCGTCGACGCCGACAGCCGGATTTTCTGTGATACGGGGCCCTTAACATGTCAGCCGGCAAATATTGTGGGCTAGATGTTGCGAAATAATTTGTCCAGACTGAAAAACAAATTGCGATTCCGGCGCTAAAGTGATTCCGTATTTTTAAGTACTATCTTGAACTTCGGCGCTTACCTCTAGCTATGAAAGGATGGCGAAGGTGCAAGTGTGGCACAGCGGATAGTGCATTTCCAACGATCGACTAATCTGCGTTGTTATCGATAGACTCGGCATCACGCGACTCTTTATTTCATCTCATCATGCATTCGCGGCATATTTCCTCGTGTTAAGCTTTTCAGCGGATTGGTGTTACTATTTCCTCGTGTTAAGCTTTTCAGCGGATTGGTGTTACTAGCCACTAATGCTTTCGACGTCGTTAGCAGTTTTTTTTTTATTTTTTTTGCCCGAAACGCCGAACACCTAGTGTCGCGGCAAATGACGCCTGCTTTTAGCTCACATGCTTCTTCTGCGTGTTCTTTTGCAGGACCTCATATGAACTATGATGTTTCAACATTTCGCAAGACATTTCCGTGCTAGAAACTGATAATGACGAATAGTATTGTGAATAGCATTGTCAGAAGCTACTATTGTGTTCAGCCAGGCTGGTACGCGTTAGATGCAGGTGATTGCTTCGATGTTATCAGTCCATAGTGCAATGCATTTCGGACTGCTAGCGTAGCGTTGCCAGCACGGCCCAAGGACAAGCTAGTTAGTATGCACTAGCATGATCCCAATGGGCAGTAAACGACAAGCTAAAAGTGTGTATTAAACAGAGGAAAATGTACAAAACAAATATTTTGCCTCGCATCCCTGCTTGGATAACTGTACATAGATGCAGCCGTACGAGCACAACCAACTTGGTGGTCAGCAAGGTGCATTCAGTCGTCTACACCAAACCGAAGTATAACGCGGTAACCTTTAGGGTGGGAGCCGTGAACGTGCAAGGACAGCCCTTATTGATAATGCATGAATTTTATATTATAGCTGGGGCTATTTCTTGCAGAGTGTCGCAATAAGGAAGACCGATATTTTTGAATTTGAACATAAAAGAAAAAAGTAGTGACTGTGTAAGTCGGACCTCTATTGTCTTATACAACGCGGAGCATTCTTCTTTAGATTTTCCGATTGATCTTGCTAGTTCTGAAAATCGCCTTTTTGCAGTTTACCAGAAGTGGCTGATGCGCCTGCGCGTTGGGAATAGTATATATTCCGTATCCCGCTGTCTTTCGAATAAAGTTGTTAGTAGCGCCTATGACGTGTGTCTGTGTGTTTTCATTTGTGGCTGTGCCTTCGCGCTACAGTACGTCGTTAAGCAAACACCAACTTGCCCAATGACAAGTTCTCCTGAGGACGACGAAGTCATGGCCTGCTGGAATACGATAACCAACCCACTAACCGCAGCTAAAAACTACAGGAATGAGTACAAAAGAAGGCCATCAGCCTAACATTTTAGATGGACGGAAGGCAACGCATTCGCAGAAAGCTTCACTCACGATTATGAAACCATCTTCATTTTTACCCCTGGTTTGGTTGTAGGTAGAATTGCACCTTCGAAGCTGCGGTGACATACCAGAAGTAAATAGAAGGCTTGTGCTACAGTCCACACTTCTCCACACGTGGAATAAGGCCTTCCGTTGAAGTAGAGCACCTTTCAAGAATCACTTGTCACGTTTGTTATCAGGAGACCCCAAAACAACAAGGAATAACCGCTATTGCAAATTGCCTACAGTTGTACCCGGAAGCTTATTCCCCACGAAAAAACTCAGTGGCAGCAAGAACCAATTTAGGGGACTGGAAAGATTAAAATAAATTGTGGTTTTACGTGCCAAAACCACGGTCTGATTATGAGGCACGCCGTAGTGGGGGACTCCGGAAATGATCGGAGTGGCGTTAAGATATGAGGACGAAGTGGTGGGCATACGGGAAGTTAAGAAGAGAGATAAAATTATTTAAATGCAGGAACGGCATTATCTGTCTCAGTGGAAGTCCTTGAATTTTTCAAAAAGTGTCGAGAGGCAACTGAGTATTGTCGCAGTGGCAAGAAACCTATGAACCTTAGTCAACTGGTGAACCTTAGTCAGTTGGTGTAGCCACACAAACATGTAACCAATAATTGAGAAACGCTTCAATACGGCGTCGGGATTAGCCCACTGCTAAACACCTGGGCCGCACGTTTCAGCTTCGCTGGTTAACCATCTGCACGGAGTGCTTGGGCGGTGTTTTTTTTCCTCTTTCTTTCTTTCTTTATTATCTTTCACTCTCTTCAACCTATCACAAGCATAAAAGCGACTACGTGTCACTGTTTTTACAGAGTGCTTTCCATCTTTGTCCAATGCAAATATATCTGCGCCGCTACCATTGAAAGACGGCCGCACTCAGCAGTCACTCTTTAAAACTCGCAAGGAAGCACTTTAATGCTCCAGGCATGTTAAATTTCCAACAGGTGATAGAAAAGCAAGTATGACTGAAAATAAAAGAAATAAAGGGCAGGACGTCCAAACACTCGGATAAGACTTGCCACATGTAAACTGGGAGTAGCATCCCATACGTGGGAGCGCGTGCATCTTGAACTCTCTTGGTGTCAAAATCACGGACACAAAACTGCCCCTCCTTCAAAAAATAAGAAACAAGAAAGGTAACAAACAGTGCACTCGACGGCGGAGCTATATACCGACGCGAAGCACAAGTACCACCTGACCGTCGCGCCATGATTGGGTAGCTTAAAAGGGACGCTGTCTCTGATAAACATCGGCTTCAGTTTACAACTTAAATTTATGTATAAACTCATCACTATGCGAGTGTTTATGGGTCGCTAGGGGACACTGCGATCAAAATATAGTCTATGTGATTCCGCGCAATCAGTCCCACAGGCTGCACTGTTCCTCTCGCACCATGGCGTCGTCAGGGCCACATCCGAAGGCTTGCGCAAACTTGGGGAAGTTGATCAAGGGCACGTTGACCCTGCAGGTTCAAATGGAAGATAAAACGCGACATAAGAGTACACTCACTGCGCACAGTGAACAAAAATCTATAAGTGGCGCGCTCTATTAATAGCAAAATGCTGAAAGTACTAAAACACAAAGCACAAGGTCAGCTTCCTCTTTCCGAATGTGGCTCGGTTGATTTATTGTTTCCTTTCATGGCAAAAATAACTGGCATTCTTTAAATATATTATGGTTATATGCCGTTTCATTTGATTGGCAGTTTGTTCTTACCATACTGTGACACCTAATAAATGCCTCCTCAGATGCAATAATATCTTGATGTGGAATCTATAAATGTCGAACAATCAAGTGATGTGGAATCTATAAAGTGCGAACAAGGCTATTTGCGCTATAAAGGCCCAGCAAAACGTTTTTTTTTTTTTACTTGAGCTGGTTATTGCAACATTTCGCTTTGTTGTGTTACAATAGCATACACCGTCTCACCTATAATTGGACGGACTGAATGGTCCGTGTGTCAGCTGCAGCTTAAGAGCTCTGGTCCGCTTCAAATCGCAGAACATCTGAAAAAAAAAAGAAAACAGTCAAATCTAAACAGCATGAAGAAAATCAACAAATAGAAATGTTCTGTAGAAACCACTGGAGACGGTTGTAACCTATAGCTTTTAGTACTATATTTCGTGTAATAATTCAATTTTGCACCAATTACAATCTGACCACTTTACTTGTAGAGTTCCCTCTATTGTTTCCACGTTTTTGCAGCCATTTCGTGGTTTTGCTTATATTTATGCACAATATTTACCCATTGTAGCAGCAACAGACCCTCTAGACTTCATCGTTTCGGTTTAGGTGTTTCGGTCTGCATGAGCGCCTTGCGACGCAATTCAGTAGACGCCGGTAGAAACGCTAAATGTGTCGGTTTTTCTTCCCCATCTTGACGCTGAAACGAGGCACGCTATTTCTTAGTGCAATAGCCATAGCCATAACAAGACAGACGCCACAAAATGTGCAGGGTCGATGGTTATATAATCAAAGTATGTTCGTCATGCCTTGCTAACGCTACGGTTATTTCTTTTCAGTATGAACCGACTAGCGCAAGAACAGGTATTGCGGTACTATTCGTCTCTACCCTTGTGTTTGTGACGACCTTCGCCGTCCTATCAATTTCAAACATGCGGCGCTTTATATCCTCCTAAGACGCCTTGTACAATACATTGCACATTGTCTTCAACATTTTTTTTTCAATATTCACTCGGAATTAAGTGATTACGCTAAATATTAATTATGGGCCTGTAGTACGGTGCAAGTGTAACGGTAATTAAGTGGTTTACTCATATTCCTGTCATCTGCTTTCGAGAAATTTGACAATTAATTGATCTAGACCTCTGTGTCGTTCCAGACGGCCGAAAGCATGCAACCTTGAGGTGTGTATCGAAATCACTGAGATTGTATGAAAATACCGAAGGCGGTAGCAATACGGCAATGTACTACGCGTAGTTCCATCTTCATCTCTGTGTTTACGCAATGAAATGCAGTTTATATACGCAGGAAACATGAGGAGATGACGGAGATAGTTATGATGGAGATAGTTATTTTTTTCACGTACAGGGAGGAGCATTCATTTCAGCAGCTTTGTCATCTCACCGTGGTATTTATATTTAAAAAAATTCTTTTTTTTTAGGTTCATAGCATAACAATAGACAATAGAAACCACTTTGAAGAGTGATTATGTCCCATATTTGTATTCGGGTCTCAGGAGGATATACACCCGTGCTCCGTCAGTAGAAAGACATCTGGGCGCATGCGTCAAGATCTGGCATGATCAGCCTTTGGCATTTCGGTTTGTCTGTTCCTTGTTGACGACGAGGTCGCTAGTTGTCGCCATTCGAGTGATCCCCGCGTCATCCCCGACCCGCCGCAATTGGCCTCCTTCAATCGTCACGTGATAACACACTCCCTGATTTGCGGCGCGCAGCTACGCCTCCCTCCTCTCATTTCAAGTAACTGCATTTTCCTCCTCCCACTTCCTTCGACTCGACGACACCCTCTTTCCAATCCATCGCTGTGCTTACGTCACCCATCTAAAGAGAGGCTTGCGCATGCAGCTAGCAGACGAACGATGAAGAAATCTCATTGAGTAGGCAAAGAAACTTTTCGCTTTAGTAGTGAAGTATAATGTTCAAAGGCAACACGCTAGCTACAAGAGACTCCGCGAAAATGTGAGCTTCCCGGTGACACGCTTTTTTGGCTTTGTGACACTGTATATTTACTTTTTAAGACATTTGGCGACACCTACGCATCGATTCCTACGCAATATTTACTTACAACGTTCTCATTCAGAGGGTTAGAGAAAGCGTGTCTTCACGTGAGAGGAGTTGAAAACCATCATTCAAACGCCGCTTGTCGACCGCTTATTCTCAAAGTCTATGAAACGTATGTTACCTCGTTCTTCGCTTTCTTTATCTCGGCGCGCAATTGTACTTGAGAAACTCACCGTGGCGAAGGCCAGGAAAAAGATGCGGTCTGACGAGACCTCCGGCAGCTGCTTGAGCACCCAGTCCGTGGCACCCAGGGATCGGCTCTTGCGCACGAGTTTGCGGTACACCTAGTTGAAGCCACAGCCGCACTGTCAGCACGGTGCTCCCACAGGAGCACAGGAGCTCTAGCAAAAGCGGGCTTACCCGGTACACGATTGGAAGAGCCGCGTTGTCGAGGATGTTTTCGGTTATCGAAGCGTAAGGATTTATCTGCGAAAAAGAAAGACGGGACTTTTTTTTTCCGATCCACTTTTTAGACGTGTTGAGTTGGCCGTATTTTAGAGGTGTGGAGAGCCGAAAGGGCCACTTATAAAGCAACCCCATTTTCTTTTGGGCACTGGTTTTTACGTCTCGACTGTATTGAGCGCTATTTTCAGTCACAGATGTGTTATATTTTGGCCACTTGCGCTTGTACTCTAGGGCGATGAGTATTTTGTGATACTTATAGCAGGGCTGCAGTCAAATCAGCGAGAATCATGATTCTTTAAAGAAAATTATGTGGTGTAAGTGAGCACTCTATTCGGGTCCAATTATGTTAATGCTCTGAGTGCTGTAGTCGATCAGCAACGCTCACAGAACACTGCACGTGGAGGGCCAAAGAGTGCCTACTTGTGCACGCGCTTTCGAAAGCTGCAGCGCTCCTGTAGGTGCAGAAGCAAGAAGCGTATGAATTGCAGAGCACAAAAAAAAAAATCCTTTCGATCAGAGTTTGGCCTGGTGTCATTATAGTGAAACGGAATCGGTCTGCATATCTTTCGAATGCTTGCCTCTAGCTAGTACGAACGCGATCGAATTACAATGTCTGCACCTGTTTGCCGTAGACTTGGCCGTACTGGTGGAGGAAGCAGTTATGACGGCTCCTGAACTCCTCCTGCGTCAGTCGGTCCCACGGCTTCTTCACACTCTTGCGTTCCTTGTAGAAGGGCCCTGCGTCAACGCAATCGCTTTCTATTGACAGAATTTCAATATTTTTGAGCAGTATGCCCTAGAACAGCGCAGGATGTTTTTCTGAAATCATTCTTCACACAATAATTCACCGTCACTTAAGTATCCTTATGTGATTTGAATGCGACAGCATTACGACTTGTCTAAGTTATCATTTTAAATTGAAACTCCACCTTGATCCACCTTAATCTACCTTGCTCTAAGTTGTACCGACCATAATCACCTAATTCCACTTTAATCCACTTTAATACAATTTAATTCACCTTAATCGACTTTTATCCACCTTAATCCACTTCATTTCACCTGAATCCAATTTTGGGAGCGGGCCAGGGCGTCCGTCTGACGCCGTGGCTACTCTACGTGGCATTTCGCAGTGTGAGCCGAAGCAGGTCCAGCGCCTGAATTGTGACGTCATCACTTGGTCACGTGGGATTTTGGTACCATCGGATGATAAAAACGGACGCCAGATTTTCCGATTCATTGGGCATATAATGCTTTCGCATTAAAAGGTAATATTGTGTATATATATATATATAGCTGTTCATCCACATATTTAATATAGATGTCACAGATATTTATGCTGAACATTTTTCCTTTTAAATCTGCTGCTCATGCTGCAGAAGCTGTGACCAACTCTCGCTGTCTCCACGAAAGTTGAGATGAAATTCAAAGTATGTGAGAATACCAGGAAATGGTGCATACATGTTTAGTCGCTGTGCATCTGTATAAAAGCTTTAGTGAGCACAAGCTTTCTCAGTTGATAGAGGACTTGTGGAAGGATGAAGGTTTATTTCGGAAGAGGGCTACCCGCCTACATATAGGAAGAGAAAGACATAATATCTCCTTCACTGGTCTAAAAGTGCTTGCACGAATGCACGCAAACTTGTCCCACAAGTGTCACTTAATTGTTGATGCGGCGCTTGATCAACGCTACATCAGTGTATTGTTCTATGCGCACCCGTTGTGTATAGGAGCTGCCCATGTAACAGCTGGTTAGTGAGCAAGAATACTTCGTTCATTAGAGGCACACACATGCTCGTGTTAGGCTCGGTGAAATTCTTTAGCTTTTCTTTTTAGACCATAGAGATATTTATAAAAAAGCAATATGCGCAACGTACCTGGCTTTTCTGCAAATTATAGGCGAATGTGGACATACCTTGCTGCTAATAGCATGAGCTTCAGAATAATATTAACAAGGATTATTAATTATACCAATTAATTAAGCATTATTAAGCTAATGATATTCTGGAAGCAATCACATTCTACCACACCCAAATTTTTTTGGGAAATTGCACCTATTTGGAAATGTTCATCATCTATAGCAACCAAGCTCAATGCAGGCAATATCGAAAACCAGCGCGCCTCGCCGCTACGTTAGATGGAAACGGCCCGTAAAGAAATGTGCAACGAAGTGTGAATGATAACCTGTCGCGGCAAATCTTGACAAGGCGAACAGCCGCACATGCTCGCCAGGTAAAGTGTGCCGTATCAGTACCTGCCGCGGCTGGCTGGCCGAAACGTTGAATTACCAACTTCGTCGCGCTTTTTGTCACAGAGCGTTTCCGTCTGATATCAAAACGGGGCCGCCTTCTTGGCGCACCAGGTGCGCTCGGCTTCGGTATTGCCTGCATTAACCGTTGAAAGTTGGTGATGAACATACCGGTTTAAGGTGCGATTATCAAGATCTCAAAAAAAAAATGTGGGTGAACTAAAAAGTGACTCGCTCCTAATTTATCATTCAAACAAATGCCCCCATGGAACAAAAAAAGGTAATTAATAAAAAAATTGGCAATTAGTTGTTTGAAGGTGACGTTATTAGTGGTAAAGTATGTCCGCCTCACCTAGGTGCAAGTTGGAATCAGCTAGCGCAAGACAGGGGTAATTGGAGATCACAGGGAGAGCCCTCCGTCCTGCAGTGGACATAAATATAGGCTGATTATGATGATGATGTCCGCCTCGCCTAAGAATTCCTTTGCGATGTCACGGCGTTCGCTGCACTTCTAGCTTTTTTATTAAAAAATCTTTATGGTTTAAAAAATCCCTGGAAGACGATAACATCAAATAGGCACTGACCACTGGCAATAAAAGCTCGTGTCAGCTCCCTGACCAGTTGGAATCCAAAGCGGGCAGCGTCGACCGGCCTGCGGGCACAAAATAAGTGTTGAGATCAAGATTGCATAAAGCAAGTTCTGAATTAATGACAAAAAGAAACAATTGCCATTTGCAGCGGTAATTATTCTTACGTCACATGAATTCGTTCCCTAATTTGCAAGTGCGCTTCTCCAAAGGGCACACTTACCCGACTAACGAGGACGCCGGTCTAAAATCAATTCGCTTAAATAATTTTAATAATGCCATTTTCTAACATCGTAAATAAATATAAAAATGCGAATAAAATGGAAACTGAAAAAGAAGACCGAACTGCACTTGGCTGTGGAATGTGCCTCTATAATTGGAGCCACTCCAACATTAGCAATTTCGCATTTACAATCTCGTAATACGGATTAACAACAAAGAGGTAAGAAGACGCAGAACAGTGCCGTCTCCGCTACTCGCCATAAGATACACCTTAGTGAATTGTAATAAGATGAGGTGTAATAAGACGATTCAATTGTAAAATTTGGAGGACGCTTAAGCTTCGCCTTCAAGAGTGGAATGCGATAGCATTCAAATTGACAGTTTCTCAAGCTTCCCGACAACTGCAGCTTATGTAACCGTAATGTTTACCGGGAAACCCTGGTGGTGAACACTATGCACGAAGGCGCGCTTTCTGGTAGGAACGCGGCCTCTTGTGTGGGCCGGCCTTCTTTTATTGTTTGCACCTTTAATATTTCGACCTGAGAGGATTTAGCATAAAAGGCATGTGCTGTTGGTGTTTTGTTTCATGACAATTGTTTGTGGGCTGTCACCCTCAAAATTCCGAGGAATAACTTCGTAAAGAATGCAAGACAAAGTGTGAGCAACTTTGGTGGTAATATATATTTGTAGGGCCTGCGTGGTTGGGGATGATTTTCTCGGCCGCGGGCGGCAATGCCGACGCCGGATTTTCTGCGACACGGGGCCCTAAACGCTGTCGTGTTAATATGACGAGCAGATTGCACGTGCACTGATGAAAACGCTTGCTGCTCTTCCATGTGTTTGGTGAACTGCCTTGCACGGACATTGTCTATGCAATTGGATACGAATAATTTATTTTCTTAAAGGCACGAGAAGCGGGTGTTAGGTAAGTGGTAGAAACACATATAAGAAGCAAACGCACGGGCACTTAGCATAATAGGTAGGTGATAACGCTCGTCCAGTGTACTGTCTTCTTTGTCCGTGTCTTTTTGTGCTGCATTCTCCACAGTTAACTATGAACCAACTTACCCAAACCAAACTCTTGCTTGAGAACATTTCTTATACAATGGGCCCCATTCTGCAGCGCTTGTTTAGTGGACTGTGTCGTCGTCGTCCGTGTCTTGCACTTCGTTCTCCCTTGTTAACTATGAACCAACTTGCCAAAATCAGTCTTACTTGAGAACATTTCTTATGCAAATGGCCTTATTGCGCAGCGCTTGCCCACTGTACTGTGTCTTCTTTGTCCGTGTCTTTTTGCGTTACGTTCTCCCTAGTTAACTATCAACTTTCCCAAATCAAGGCTCTGTTAAGAAAGTTTTTCCAAGTTCTGACTGAACAGCGGAACACGCCTGTGGAAACATTAACAGTTCGCGTGCTATGGAGGAAAGCTTGAAGTTGGTGAACGATCTTGTAAGATATATACGTGGGCGACGTGATGTAGGATGTCTTAGTAAGCGATGAATAAAACGAAGGCTCGTAAAACTCGGAAAACGCGGCTATTCAGCGACATAAAGAAAAGTGTTTTAAGATGGATTCCGTTTTCAAGGGTGAAATATTGGTGTCTAATGACTGTAGACAATTGCAGAATCATGCGCACTATATTGAGCACCATGAAGTTTCATGGTGGTTTCACAAGGCAAATTCAAAGACTGGTTTCCACGTGTTACATTTATCACAGTGCTTGTCTCGTACAGTGTTAATAGTACTCACTTCTTTCGGTGCGCCATGAAAAATAAGTAGCGCAGAGTGTGCTGTATTTGTGACCAATTAAAAGACGTGGTATCATTAAAATATACGTTTGATTTTGACGTCCAAAGCAAGCGCTTTAAAGAAGTGCCGCATTCCAAATATCTGTAACTGAAAAAAAATGTTCTGGGGTTTTATGTGTCAAAGCCACGATATGATTATCTAAGTAAAATTGTTCAATGGGTAGCTATGAAGACCTGCTAGTTTTTTGTTGCGAGGGGCTAGCGTACAGTCGATCCCTTGGTTATATGGCAGGCTGGCTTTGTCGCAATGCACAATTCCCAGAAATATGGTGGCCAGTACATCCTTAAAATTGCGAATACCGGGGAATCTTGGAAAGAATGCAGAAATGCGAGAACTCACCACACATTATTCGACATTTTCAACAATCTGTCAGCCACCATACTAGAGTAGTTGTCACTTTGGCAAAGCGAACTTGGCACTTTCCTAAAGGCCACCATTTCACCTGCTATGTGTGGTTTACCACCTTTTAACAAGTTTGAAGTTACTATGCGTGGTCCTTCAGTAAAGTGGGTATTTTCTACAGACTGATAATTACCAGGGTGCTTTCTCAATGCATCAAATCCTTATGCATGCTGTGTACACCTTCTATACGGCTTACGCACGTGAACTGATAAGCAATAATGTTGTTTTCGCTATTTGGTTTTACCATGTTATAAAAACGCGGTGCATAATGTCACCCATTTCAGGATGTTTAAAAATATTCCGGGCATGTTGTCTTAATGAAACGTTTAAAGTGAACAAACACCTTTACGGTCCAATACCACACTAGCAAATGTGAACGTCCAATAATATGTTCGACAATACTTACGGTAGCATGTTGGTGTAGTACAGTGGACTCTGGAGTATTCCAAAGGGCACGGCTTAAAAGAGACGAGAAGTACGAAAAATGAAAAAGATGCATACAAACGCATTGCAATATTCAAACAGTATGAAAAGTAGTGTTTCAAATAGAATTTGCTATAGCTACGGCATGTATAGTACCATCATTACATCCCGAAATACTGCTACCAAAACATTCCTAACGCAACAGCTTCTACGGTTCTGTCATTCCGATCCCAACGGACTTATTATAAGCTTAACAAGGCTTCAAGGATGATATCTGCCTCAGACAAAAATATTTTGACATGTTTTCCATGAGAGATGACATCGAATTGTAACTGCGTATTTATTTGTAGTATTTGAGTTTTTCTCGTTTGGCAATGAATCAAACGAGAAAATGTGAGCGACTGCCGTGAAATGAGTTCAGAGTCTTCGCAAGTCGCACTTGAGTCAGGTGACAAACAGAAACAAGTCGTACAGACTCAACTTTCCCTTTGACCTTGAATGTTCGCGGAGTAAGATGCTGTTATCCCAGTAGTCCCACGACTGTGTAATGTTTCTATTGCTATGCTATATTTAACCAGGTATCGAAAGTCAGTTGGCAACTATGTAGCGTGAATCCTGTTACATGCACGCATTATCTAACCAAATCTATATGCGCAGTTGTCAGCGCTGTAAGCGCAGCAATGGCGGATTAAAGCACTATGTTCCTAGTCTGTCCGTCATTATCCTGTTTAATCGTTACATTTCAAGAAACAAAAGACTGGCTATATGCAGGCTGATGTCGTGATTGTCACGTCTGGTTAGCTGCCATTATCATGACTGGCTTCTTCATAGGCTGTCCAGTGGTAAGGTAACACTTAATTGTCACTCGACCCAAGATAAATTTGTCATTACGTCCACACTAAATCCATATAGCCGGTATGGCACAATAAATGTATTTATAACTACGTAAATCGACTGAAAGCTCTTCGTTTCATATCAGAGATACAAACGTTGTGGTGAAGCAAATTAGTCATTCTCCAGCTGCGAACCAGAGAATATATTCGATAAAATTATGTGTTAGTCTTTCCTAATGTGCAATGGGGAATGTTTTCCTATTCAAAGCAACACTTTTAATTCCTGCTACAAGAAGCTAAGAGAACGAATGCACTATAAGCAAATGAGTACTACACTGCACGTACAAATAGGTCATCCCTTCAAATCTGTTGCTGTAGTCAATTCGATGCTGTCATCACAATAACGAAGGCAATTAGTTATCCTATGATTGCACAAATCCAGCAAATACCATATTTTATTTCTGGAATAACGTGCAAAATTATTCATGTGCGAAACTCTAAGGTGTGAATTCCCTTTCATGTAAATTCTTTAAACATTACATGTTTCAAGTTCCAGTTATGCTTCATTTCGTGTGACTAAACAAACGACGATTTGAGCATTTATTTAAGTATGCTTTTGTGATGCTGCGTTTCTGAGCGAAGCGTACTCACGCGCCCCAAAATTGTAGCATACGCATGCTGTAAGATTTCAAAAATTTAACATTTTTCTTTTGCATTTTGTTTTCGTTCAGCATCGGTGTATTAGAGATATTTACCTAGTGTGTTGAATTCCTGGTTGAAGTAGACTTGGGGTCTCAGGAACGGTGCCTCCCACCTGTTGCAAACAAATACACCATTAAAGCTTTTTTTCCATGCCGTTATTTTCCCCAAAGAACTCCTAGACAAAGATCTCGCAGTAATACTGCAAATAGTATAAATACAAGGCTAAGTAAAATATTGCATTTTTCGGAGAGCTGTTCTTGACATTTTTACTCGATTGTGTTTAGTTTCCCCGACAATTTAAGCGACTACGAACGATATAAAGAATATCCTTACGCGTTTCCACCCAAATGCGGGACAACGCCAGATACACTGTGGTCAGCAACGACAGACATATTAATAAAATTTATCGTTTAAGTAGCACATTTCAAAGCCCTAAAACGAAGGCACAGTATGACAGAGGGAGAAAAAAATGTCCGCCCTTTATAATTTGACACATGGCCACCGCATGGGTACATATTAATGAGTCTAAATTAAATACAAAGCATTCCATAAGTGTCGCGTTCTAGCATAGGCTTAAGTTCTAATGTAATTAGTACAAGATGACATGGTTAATTTTTGCTTTCACTGTAGCCAGGGGTTGATAACAATCATTACCCTTATTTTGCGATAATTTTGTTTCGCCATACACACTGTGTTAAAAATATTTACATGGATTTTCTAAACCTCGCGAATGCTCAGAGTATATTATTAACAAATGTTGTTCGGTGAAGACGTTAGCCGCCTTAATATTTAAAAAAATTGTTTGTACGCGTAAGACGCTTGTGAGTTAACGTTTGTGCCAGTTAATTACAGGTCTATACTTGGCGCCCTCAAACACAAAAAATCAACTGCGAGAATCTTGTCCTAATGTAAGTTTTGCCATGGCTTCGCAAATGCGGATGGAGTAAAGATATGCCGATGGCCATAAGCAACTCACTCTGGGCCAATCCAGTCTTCCACAAGCCACTGCCAATAATGGTCGTTCAGCGCTGATCGGGTGTTGTAGTAGCTTTCAAGAACTGCCCCCACTTGCACATCTGGAACCTAAGAAAAAGTTTTCCATATTTAACTCGCGCATCTGACAACATTCACTTGGTTCCTTTATTCATGGGTGTTCTATGCCTATTCGCAATTTGTAAAGTCCTTCAACTTCAACCAAAACTTAAACCAAATAAAGTCGCAGTTTCGCCCGAAAGGCGAAGCATGGAGTGCGATAGCAAATTAGTGGACAGCTATCTGAAGTAAGGATAGTAGCTTTATCGGCCGAGTAAAGTTGTAAACATAGGTATACTAACTAAATTAACAAGTGTGGTGTGACACGAGAACAAGCAAAGTGAACACAACTCACTCGATAACCGCTGAAACTCGCTGTGAAAACGTTGTAGTGAGTAAGCGTGGCAGGAGCAGCGAGCGAATTGACCTTCGTGCCGCCGCTCGCATAAACGCGAACTAAGCCGCGAAAACACAGCGCAGGGAGTAATTACTCTGCCCCCGCCGCCGATGGTTTTCAAGATATAGCTGCCCGGACGGAAGCGCGTGGTGCAGTACACTAGGGAGCCTACATGCAACGCCGTTTGTAGGCTGCCTATAGTACACGGCCTCGCCCCTCCCTACCCTCCCCCGGAGCCTAGCGGCCCGGCGGGCGCTCCCAGGGCGCTCGGGCGGCGCGGAGTAACCCCCCCCCCCCCCCTCTCCCTTACGCTCCCTCCGGAGCGTTGCGCACGACTGACAGACGTCGCGCTTCCTTCCCGCCCTTGCGTGCGCGAGATTGAGACGCCATCAGCCAGCTCCCCCTCGCACGCTTTCACTCGAACATAGAGCATACGGCGCGCGATGACGATTTTATCGCCCGTAATAATTAAGTGTCCAAATAATTGCTATCGCAATAAAATTAGTCGCGTCATTGTCATGCAAGTAATAATTCAGACGCATCCTTCGTGCTACAAGGCTGTGTGTTTAATGCTACCGGAGAAATAAAAAAAAATGTATGTGAAGCCACATGGCGATTCCACCACAGCGCAGTCACTCATAATGGCGTACCTTGTAGGACTAAGCTTATTATCTTATATTTGACAGAGAATTGAAAGCTAAGTTATGCTTGTGTACAAGTGGTGAAGTAGAGTAACAAGAACTAGCTACTTTAACCTCAGTCGCAGGTGACTTTATGCGTTTAATAGGTGCAGTACCTGGATAAAACATAGCTGCACGCACTTATTTAACGCCTCTTGTGTTTATTTTTTGCACATGCCTGGCGGCGAATCCAAAATAAAACATCACCGCCCCTTCCACTCCGCGAATATGGTCGAAAAGCAAAGCTGTGTTAGTTACACCGAGTGTTACGAGTGCTACATGTGCATGTGTTGCACGTGATGCGATTACGTAAACACAAGTAAAGGCAGATCTACAACAAGACATTATATTATATGAAACGTTGCGAGGCGAGAAGAGGCAGCGACTTCAGACGCTGCTTGACGAGTGTCCAGTTCTCTGGTCTAAACCTGCCGAGCCGCCGCCAGAGGCATCGACTGCAGTCACGGACACCACGCGCGTTCGGCGCGAACACAGGGAAACGCGGACGGGGTCGGCAGCAGCTCTACGCGTTATACGAAAGGGCGCGCCGCACAGAAGCATGATCGCCTCTCCTCGCGCCCAGCGCGGCCTCTCATTGGTCGCCCCCTCCCCCAGCACGCGCCCTCTCATTGGTCGCCTCCTCCCGCAGCACGCCTCTCCTCTGCTGGTCACGTGACCTGCGTGACGCCGGACTGACGGCGAAGGGTCGACTAAAAACAGCTCCGCTGTTAAGAAAAGAACATTCATTGTACAGGAATACAGGCCTTTTTATAGCCAGTGCGATAATAGCAGAAAGTTCAGTTGCGCAACAGCAGTGTCAACAGAATATGGTGAACGCAAGCCAAACACGAACAAAACGCTCAATGGACGTACCGGAACAGAAATTGAGTTTACCGAGCCTTGCACGTATGGTAACGACGGTCAGCGCACTTTGTGCAAAAATGTGACATTGGAGCGCAAAATATTATCACTTCACTACTGTCAGTGCGTTTAATTGCTAAGAAATCAGTCCAAATCGCGCACAGCGAAGCGCCGCCGCCGACCGCCCATCCACTCTAACGCGGCGACGGTGCTGCCATCTATATCCCGATGTCGCGGGCAATAGTTTCGCGTTTGCTGAAAATTTCCAGAGTCCTCCACTACGGCGTGCGTCATAATCAGAACTGGTTTCGGCAAGCAAAATCGCAGAAACAAAAAAAGTTCACCGAGCGCCGACAAGTAGATAGCCACGCCAAAATTATTCCTGTATATATTTTGGTTATCTCCTCCATTACTTGGTTTCTCAACCAAACCGACATTTTGTCCGCGTCACATTAATAATGGAGCCAATTCACAACGTATAACCACCCCTATGGTATTCTAAACAAACCCCATATGGAATACACGCTTTAGTATGTCTTCAACAGAGTACCTTTTTCAAACAGACTTTGCCTATAGAAAAGCCATAAAAGTGTTATCAATTATATCGTGGTCGCAGTACATGTCCTTTAGCTGACAGAGTCTACATTTTCCATTCAGTTGGTTAAATAAAGGTCGCAGTTTCACCCGAAAGGTGAAGCATCGATTGCGATAGCAAACTAGTGGACAGCTATACGAAGTAAGGATAATAGTTTCATCGGTTCAAGATACAGCTGCGTGAGCAGGCGCGCGCGGCGTAGAACGCCCCCCCCCCCCCCCCCTTCCCTACCCTCCCACTGGAGCCTTGCGGCCCGGCGGGTGCACGTGGTCGCCCCGAGAAGACACCCCCCCCCCCTTCCTTCCTACCCTCTGTACGAAGCGTTGCGCGTGACTGGAAGACGTGCGCTTCCTTCTCGCTTCCGTCTTTCGCATGCGCGAGATTGAGCCACGATCACCGGCTCACCCTCGCGCGGGCTTTATACGGAACCTCAAGGCGACGGCGACGGCAGAAATGCGCCTGGAATGTCCATATAATTGCAATCGCAATAAAAATATGGGAATGTGCGCTATGAAATAGACCTCGGTAGAGGGCTCTACTTTGGAGGAGCTACTGTAAATTTAAGACTACCTTACGCCGTGGAAGAAATATTAAGAATACACTTAGCATTGTTATATGAATTTAGCTTCTTATTTACAAAAAAAAAAAAAAACTCTACGGGACAGTTATCTTGCCCTGTAGCACGTTCGTAAGGTTATAATGTGAAGATGTCACGTTTCTATCCGTATCTCTGGCAACTTCCAAATACACGCTACACCCGGTTCAACGTACTACGATGATTGGTGAGGTTTAACATCTACAAGTAGCACTAGACGAATTAGTATAGGTCTACGGATATATTTTTCTGTTTGGAGTCTTTTAACATACAGAGGTGAGCAGCCTTGTCTAGAACGCGGTAACTGGCTGGCTCCGGGCCTCTCCGGAGCCAGCCAGCGACGGCTAAGGGTTGTTGCTCGACCGAAACTTCCGAGCACCTACCGTTAGACGTCGGACCCAGCAGCTAGCGTAAGACGTCGCTGGCTCCGGAGAGCCAACAACCTATGCTTGTGACACCAGCGTTTCTAAATTCTGAGCGCCATCTATTTGCGGCTGCCAGTCCAGGAATCGTACAAGTAAGACCTCGCGTTCAAAAGCAGGACGCCATACAAACGGATAGCCTCCGAGTTAAGTACACATTACCTTTCATAATGGAGATTGGGGTAGCAAATTCCTACATCATCTATGCAATACTGTTAATTGAAGTGCAGGTTCCGGTCTACCATTAGCAGCAAGCAGCGCCTGTAATCTTGAATCAGCCATCATAAAGCGGCCTATTCACCTTCATAACATACTGTTCTATATCTGCATTAATTATTTTGTTCTTGTTTACTTGGACAAATATTAATGTCACAGAATAGTCTCCCCGCTGACGAGATGAATCATCATAACGCTGATTGCTGGGCCAGTACATGTGTATGGACGGGGGAAAAGTAGCACTAAATCAGATATTTTCTCTGCGTGCGTCTACTGCTGTGTCCTTCGTTCTATCACTAATATTTTCGCCATGTGATGAACCACTTCAGATGGATTCATTTAAAAGGATTCACTCAAGACACCACAAAGCACAATAACCCACCTAACGTCTAACCAGAACCACCCAACCCAAAGTCGGGCAGTTCTGGTATCGAAAATAAATTTAATCTGGACAGAACGAAAACAAAGGCACCAGTGACTCAGAGGCGGTTGATGAGAAAAAATGTTAGCTTTGTAAGTTGAGCCTATGCACAGTAAGAATACAGTGTTCAAAGCAACGTCACAGTCTGCGAGACTCACCACGTGATAAAAAGCGGAGATGGCGTAGTCGTTCTCCACGAATGAGGGGTAAAGAAAGTAAGGTGTCACGGATATGATCTGAAAGAGCAAGGCAACGAACCGATTAGATATTCCAGGAATGTTGCAGATATGAATCTTGCCCATACTGGTTATTATTTTTCCCTTCCAGGAGTTAAGGAGCCGGAACTGATGAATGAGTCCCAGGCTTTCTGTGGCTTTGGTTAAACCATTTAATCTGCAACATCGGCGCACTTTGGCCATATCTGACCCTTGCGCCACAAAACCCCATACATCACCAACGTGCAATATTGGTAAGTAAGATAAACTCAAATGTCATGTGGTGGAGCGCTCGCTGTTAGAACTTTGTAGCAATATGATATTTTTTAGTATTCAGGTTTACCACTAGAATTCAAAGTGCGACTTAGGCGTCAGGAAGTGGCCATGTCAGCAGTCAGCGAACGAAAACAACTAATGCATGCAATTTTTTTTTATCAACTGTCTTGCGCCAGTTGAAGCAGTGAAAAAGCATTTACACCTCTCGATTAGGAAAAAGAAGGCATATTCATATTAGCTTCTCACGCGAGAACGGCTTGCAAGAAAAAAAATGTAAGCCAATCCTGATGCTGCACATTAGCGAAGCCAACAGGCCAATTACGTGCATTCATTACCACGAATAAGGTTGAATCAAGCCAACACTAAGTTTTCATTATTACACGCTGACTTAAAGCAATTTTGAATGTAAAATACGCATTATGCGCGCGTAAGAAATACGAAGCGTCCGAGTTTGATCAAATAATTACAATCCGCCCGTGTTTCCTCCGCAGCTATTGGCGAAGGAGTGTAAGCTATGGTACCGAAAACGCTTACACGTGCGTGGCTGCTCACCCTCTGCTGTATGACTTGGCTCGACTTGGCATGGATCCAGCGCGACTTTCGCACCACGTCGAGGACGCGCTCGCTGAATAGCGCGTACTTCTTCTTCACCTGCGAAGGTGTAAAGGAAAGGGACCACGCATAAGTGTTCGCAGAAACCGGTGCGAATAAGAGCCCAATGGGATGCCTATACGGGCACTTACCGAGTTCCGAGTTTGTACTGTCTTTTATTTAACTAGGGTCCATCTCTGCGAATGCCGTTAAGAGTGCGCGAATATTGGTAGAACTGCACGTAACCTAGTGGATTTTTACGGTGGAAGCACCGTAAAAGCATTTGAGTGTACGTAGACTTGAGCATTCAGAGATATAGTGTCACAACCGTACGGGGACTATGCACGTAGATTGTAGCTCCATGTTTCCTTCGCATCGTCTCTTCTATATATAGGAAAACGCGGCGCGGTTTCCATCACATTTAATAAATCTCGCGCATTTATTGGTACATGTATCCGTGTAAATGGTTGCTCCATGCTATAATTGAAAAGCACGCATTCAAGTTCCAGTTAGCCAAGGTTGTTCGATCATATGTGAGCGACAACTCTGGTTAGGGAAAGCAGCACGAGGCTGTGCAGGCAATGCCTTTCACAGTGAATACGCCTTATGCGTTAGCACCTTTCTGGCTTACCCATTGACCATAGGTTTGTATACGCGACTTGGTTTTGCCACTTTTGTTACTCATAGTTTTGTATATAGTATAGCAGTATTGTCACTCATAATGTTTGCAGTGTATCATTAACTTGGGAATGTGCTTTGAAGCGGTGATTGCTATTCTTTATAGAGAATTTACATTGTTCACATGAAATCCAATTTTGAATTACGGTGACGTACTACTAGGTGAAGAAAAGATCATCCTACCCCACTGAACTTTGTTGTGCGGTGTATGCAGGCCTTCGAAACATAAGTGATACATCTGCCGAAAGTTGACCATAATTTGCCTGAAGCACTTAATGAGCAAGCTTCACGAGTCCAAAGGTAATGTTTACCTGCTTGTTATCCCAGAACTGTAATTTTGTATTCCAGAAGTACATTGTACCAATTTAACTTAACTGAGCGTACCCATTAAGTGACACCTCAAAATATAGCTTAAAGCCATGGCCCAACATTCTAACCTCAGCTCGCGCCTTTCTTAAGAACGTGCTCTATCGGGAGCCCGCTGTTATCACGTACGTCCTTGCGTAGCGCGCTCGCCTTGCCGACGAGGAACCGTTGCGCGTAGGCGGCTGCCACGGCGTACTGCATGAGGTCAGCCACGCGCTCGTAGCAGGTGCGCCACCTAGGGGGCGCCGCGAACGCACTGGTGCTCCGGCCCTCTTCATCGGCGTTCCTGGACAGGGCCACCAGGGGTCGGAAGGCGTCCGGCAGGAAAGGCGCCATGTGCACAAGGAGACGCCAAGCTGCGTAGTCTGTGATGGCCTTCCTGCGGCCGCCAGTGATTCGCCGAAGCAGGAAGAGAAAAGCTAAGCGGAACATCGAGTCCCGTGTTCCTTCCTGTGCAAGCTTTTACAGCGAAGCTGTATATGGCTAGGGTACGTTTGTTAGCCAGCAGAACCCCCCCCCCCCCCCCCCTCCACAAGGCGAGAGAGTCAGGGCGCGAAATAACCACAATGGAAAGAGAACGTCCGTTTCTTTGGCATCAAAGCGTGGTTTTAGTGGCCACTTCTGTCTGAAACCACGTGTCCGTGACGTAGTTGGCTCCGACGTGGAACCACAAAGGGAAAGAGAATGCTCTCGAATCGAAGCGCGGTTCTAGCGGCCACCTGTGTTTGAAACCACGTGTCTGTGACGTAGTGCCTGTCCGGTAAGGGAATAGAGGTTCACTTTCGTTCTGACGTTGCCGTGGGACGGCCGCGAGTGGCTGGTACGCCCGAGGAACAGCGAATGTACGAGGAACGACGTCGAGAGCAGCGGCGAGAATGTGACCGTCGACGTCGCGCCACCAACGCGGCGGTGAGAACAAGAACGCGCCCGTGCCGCCTAGGCCAACTATCATAGCAGCTTCGCTGGTCAAACACCTTCACAGAGTGGAATGGCCGACGAATTTTTTATAGTATATTATGACGTAGGATGGCGTGCGAGCTGTGCATACATCCGATCTCAAAAGCAAATTAACTGACTAATATACGAAATAAAACCAATAAACGAAAGAACGCAGCTAAAAATTATGGGGAATTGATTCTTATTCGATGGTGGAGGAATTGCTTACCATCTTTATTTACACGGGAACAAAGCTAGAAGCACTCAAGTCGCGGGCGCTTAACTTCCACTAATGAATAATACACGTGCAAATGTTATATTTTCATGACACAAACAATTCAATAGTTATAGGATGCAGTAATTAAGTAGAGGCCTGCTCACAGCAATGGAGCTAGTTTTGCAGGTGCCTATAGGTACTGGAGTATACTACTAATTCAAATTTGGCTTCATTAAAACACTGAGGTAATTCATCATTTACTATAGCTCTGAGAACGAACTTGCGAAAAACAATGAAATACATTTGTACTAATACTAAAGCATGATAAAAATCATACTTTTCCGCTGATGATCTCCACAGGAATTAGGTGAAAAAAACTCAAGTTTTGTGCTTACATTCGAGCTTAAACCAATTTTGGAACACTTTTCTGCTATACTTTTCTGCTATAATACGAGGAGTGCTGTCTCCTTTAAGACAGCACCCCTCGAGGGCCGCTAAACATGTAATTATTGCAGGAGAGCCGCCTAAATCATGCAATTATTACAGAAGGGCCACCTAAACATTGAATTAATATAGCAGGGCCAAATAAACATGTAATTGCTATAGGAGGGGCCGCCTGAAACATGTAATTATTATAGAGTTTATAAACCCAAGAAACCAGCTGCAGGCTATAAGAGGAGCCGTATGGGGCGACGCCGGAATAAGCTCGGCTACTTGCGGACGAAGTTAATTTTGAGCATCCCCACCCCCTCCTCTAAAATAATTCTCTGTCACAGTTTCCTCATAACAATCCGCCCAATTGTCGCGGCGTAAATTTGTGTCCGTATGCCGGAAACACTGACAATGTCTCAAGTTTCCGTTTTTCTTTCTTCCAGGGGCTACCTGAACACCAGGTAGCGCATTCGATTCCCTGTTGTGGCGGCCGCGTTTCAATGAGAAGGAAAATCAAAATCGTTCGTGTGCTTAGGTATAAGAGAACTTGAAAGAACCCCTTAGCCTGAAGCGCTTCATGGGCGTATGCCTTTCATTGTTGCTGCTTGTTCGGCGGTCGACTCTTCAAGCTTCTAGCATGCATGAATAGTTTACCGCGACCTCCTCTATCCCAGAGAATGGGAAATAAATAATAAAGAAAAAATATATATATATGCTGCGTACCTCATCCCCCTAGTGCAGCATTGTAGGAGTAAACTACACATATAATAACTTTAGTTATAAATCCCTCAGACGTGGAGTGCACTGCATAAATGAATGCCCGATTTTTCCGAAAAAAAAAAGCTTTCTGTCCACGTTCTCATTTTTTTTACAAATCTTTTAGAAAAAGGCTGCGGAAAAGTGTATCACTTCATTATAATGTGTCTGAGGAATTTTTAAGAACAGGTGCAGTTTTCTAAAACTTCCGTCTGTTTATATATTGGCTGTCCCAGCTAACGTTAGCCGTGTTGTCCAGCGAACAAAAAAAAAAAAATTGAAAACACAGTGCAAGACACGCTTTTAAGATCTACGGTATTTGGTCGTCACACATGTGCCCACCGAACACCGTATGTCTTAAATATTTGTATCGTGATCCGTGTTTTTTAGATGTTTTTCGTTGAACAACTTGGGGCTAGCGTTAGCTGGGACAAACTAAGCAGCATGCGCATACCTGGAGGCGTTGTTCAGTATGCTGGCCAGACGTGAGAAAAACTCTGGGCTCCCGGAGACGACCTGCGTGTCATTGCTCACGTCCAATAAATCTCCGGCGACGGTCTTCAGAAAAAGCGCCCAGTTCCACTGCAAGCAACACCACAGCTCACGTTTGTCACGCGCGAACACGTAACATAGGCAATATATTGTGGTTTAAAAGTTACAAACAGGGATAAGATGGACTCAGAAAAGCTGGCCTACGTTTCTATGGGTGGCCTCAGGCTCAGTCAACGATAGGCCAACCTATCGAAATGCAGGCTAGCCTTTCTGAGGCACCTTATTCGTGTTTGTAACTTTGATAGTATAAAGTACGCTGCTCCACCTGGCGGCCCCCTTCTTGATGTGTAATACATTGCAGCTTTCTCGCAGTATGTGATGTCAAAGATAACCATCATTAGCTGCTAACAGTTGGCCGTTAAGCGAATCAACTTTTTGGGCGACTGCGTCAAAATGAACCTCATTTAACCATGAAGTCATTGTCGTCCATCTCAATGATCGTACAAAGCTAACAATTATTTAAGTGAATGAATGCACTCGAAAAATAGCTTATTTGTTTATTGGAAATATTATAATATATGGAGCAAGAGTTGTGTTTGCGATTAGGAATGGTAGAGCAGCACGAAAGTAAGACGTAAGACACACGCAGCAGACACACGAGCGCGAGTCAAATTCATCTCCTAATCAACGATGTCCGATTCACAACACAAAATCTGTTTTTGCAAAGGTGTGAAATAATTATGTGTTCAGTAGCCATTCCAGGCATTTCGGCTGATGCACTCCGCCATTTAACGTGGCGTCAAATAACACGAAGAAGACTTAGGTGTATTTAATGTGCCCCCAGCCATAAAGTTCTTTGAGTAGATATTTTAAGAAAAATATCACCGCCCAAACACTCCGTACAGATAGTTAACCAGCGAAGCTGGATTGTGCGGCCCCGGTGTTTAGCAATGGGTTAATCCCGACGGTGTATTAAAGCGTTTCTCAATTATTGGTTACATGTTTGTGCTTCTAGTGGAACGCAAGCGCCAATGGCGGGCAAATGCTGCTAACCACGATGCCGAGCTAACTCCAGATATCGAACGCATGCGACAACGGCGAGCCGAGGAGACGGCGTTGCGGGCAGAGCAGCGTCAACGTGGCAATGGCGGGAACGCGTTCGCTAACGACGTCACTAATGGCGCTGCCAATCGCGTGCGCGCTTGGGTGCGATGTAGAGAACAACGTAACTAACGGCGCAGCCAATGGAGGCCTTTATCGAGACATGTGGCGAACGGTTTTTCGTTTTGTCTAGCCATATACAGCTTTCGCTGTAAAAGCGACATATAGTTCAATACAGTAGATCGCTTACGCTCAAAACATTTATTGCAATTACGTGGACATTCCTGGCGAATTTTGGCTGTCTTCGTCACCGTCGGCGTGGCCGTTGGTGTAGTGGTCCCTAACGATTGCTCGATATGCTAAATAGATGTTACGTGATTGAAGCACCAGAGTTGCTTTAACCTTGGTTTTATGATATCTGTTGATTTATTCGTCAGAATTTCGGCAATTATGGAGCGCAAAGGAAAGTCATGATACGTTTAATTCACGGTGTATACCCTTTTATCCTAAAACCTTAAAAATGCAAAAGAATATTTGGGCTCACAATCTCAAAGTCAATCAGTTTCACTGGTAGCGGTGTCCGTGATCTTTACCAATCCAATATTTCACTAGGCGCTGACTATTGCCGACGCGTCGGTCTCATCCAGCCCTCCAAGGGTTCTGCCTTGCTCTAAAAAGGCGACCACCTAAGGGCTGCCTCGTACCATGTAAGGGGGCTTTTCCCGCTGTCTTCCAATAAATGTTTTACCACCACCATCCAGTCTCCTCTCCTGCAGCGTGCAGGTGTGACTCCTGCAGCCTCTGCAACCTGTAGCCTAGGGAGGACTCTTATGACGCTAACGTTCTTAGTTGATAAACAAATAAAACATCTTTTTTCGTGCGCGAATCGTATACGAACGAAGGAAGAAGGCGAGAGGACAGAGCGCACACTGTTAGTTCTTACTGTGCGCTCTGTCCTGTTGCCTTCTTCGTTACTCCGAACGATTTGCACGATAAAAAGAATTTTTGCTTGTTGTAACAGTGTTGACACTTTGCAATTGAGCAGTGCTAGAGGTCTTAGGCATTGATCAGCGTTGGAGGACGCCCACAAATATCTGCGAATTTGTAGATTAGTGAGAAATATCACCGCGAGGCAACAGCTCAAATTAAGCTGTACTTCGTTCTTTGCCAAATGAGAACAAGATACTTCGCGCATTTCTGTCAGTTAACATATACCCCGCTTAGAATCTGAGACTTCAAGGTATATATATAAAAAATGAAGGACTGCGTTATTTAGCCGCTTAGTGCAAGTGAAGCGCAAGAAAAAAAATCTGAGGGCACCTAAGCACTATTTACGAGTTGTAAATGCGAAATCATTCACGTTCAGTTGAACGCCGCTCAGTGGTCTTTCGGAGTTTTGCGCTGCGAGTAATGTTATCGAGTCTTGCGATTAAATTGGTGCGAGATATTTTTTTGTATAGTTTCTACGTTTGCATGTTGGCTGTAGACCGGAATCATTTGGACGATATTGCTGAGAAATCAAGGACTCCGCATGCCACCGACGTCCTGTGCGACGAGAGACCGAGTAAGCAGCAGCGGCCACAAAGGCTGGCAGGCGCGCCCAGCAGGGAAGCATAGTGGGGGTGACAGAGATACGGACCACGTGCCGGCTTCCGAGGGCGATACGGCGGCAGCCGCACGCGCGCCACACGCGACTGCCTCGCCGACGACAACCCGTCCCGCCACGCAGCGTCGTGTCGCCGTATCTGCTACGTCGAGGTGCCCTGGTGACGTGGTGCCACGTCGATACCCTCTCCCCTCACACAACACCTGGCGCGCTAGCAGCCAGCAGGTGTTCCGTTTCGCCCACTTTGCTCCCTCGAGGCGCGCACGTCTCGTGGCGTCGCAGCCAATGGGAATTTAGGTGCCGTTTCGCTGATACAGACGCCGGCTTTTTTAGCTCGATGGGTCATTTGATGCTTCTGCTTCAAAACCCGGACAGCCGGAGTTTATGCCGTACGTATGTCGTACCCACAAGGCCGAACTTGCACCCTTCTTAGCTGATTACCTTGTGAGACTGCGGCAAGCTGGCAAGATTGACCTTGACGGCGTGCTTCCGCTTCCGTTTCCACGTGAGATCCGTTGCCTGTAAGAACAATTAAGAACAAAAGTATCGCCGCTGATCAATTTGTTATAGTTCAGGCCTGCATCGATTTGACGTGGCCTGACTGCCAAATAAGCTTGATCAATCAAGCTTACGCAGCCATCGTATCAAGAATTCACAGCGTTCTGCTATTACAACAACAACAGAATTCAAAACTTGTTACCTACCAGTTACTCGAAGTACCAGTCTCAAATCAATCATGAATGGGAGTCAGCGTTCGCACTTAGATACCCGATATTCTATTTAGTGTGAAAAGCCTGTATTGAATAATATTACCGAGTTGAACTTTTGGCATATGTTCATTGGAATCCACTCGAATATATTATTATTCAAATGACCTAGTATAAAGAGCTAAGGATGTCTTTTTCATGGTGTTGCATAAATTTAGATGGTTCACGCGTCATTGTGTACACCATGGGCAGCATTACCCACGCATATGTTGCTACACCTGTTAAATTAATCTACGTCTACAGTCAAGGCGTTTTTGTTTTCCTAAAATAATACGAAGAGCACCAGTCGCTCACCATGACGAGTTGTATCTCCATTTGCAACACGTTGTTCGGTATGTTCTCGTCGCTGTCCCGGAAGACGTGCATCATGTTGGTCACTAGCAGGCGGTATTTCTCCAGCACGTTCATTTCCAGGAGCATCGCCTTCGACAACAGTGTGCGCGGCTCGTCGAACTGAGAAGTATGAGCAAAAATAACCGAAATACATACAAAGTTTCAGGAGGCAGAGGCACTATTTTTTTCTTAGTGTACATCTTACGCCACGCATTCTTCCTGTTACTGAGCGTTTTAATAATTCACTCATGTATTTTTTAGCGAATCCTTTCTTAATATATGCGCATGATATTGTTGCTCTGGTTTTTCTGTCAGTTACAGTTCAGAAGCCATATTCAGAAAACGTTTCATTAGTAACTGCTGGTTATTTTTTGGCCAGCCCCCTTCGCAATCATATGATCAATACGACGATTGCCTGGCATACGCTCTTATAAGAGCGTATGCCAGCGTAAATTGTTTTATTGCGATACTGCAGGCGCATTTCTGCGTCGTCATCGGCGTCGGCGTGATGTTCCGTATAAAGTCCATAATCCCCGCGCGCCGTATGCTGTATGTGTGAGTGAAAGTGTACGAGGGTGAGCCGACGATGCCGGCTCAATATCGCGCGCGCAGGGGAGGAAGCGCGCCGTCTTCGGTCGCGCGCAAGACACCAGGGGGATGGGTGGAAGGAGGGCGGGGGGTCGTTATAATCCTACGCTGGCTCGACACTTCACCGGTCGACCCATCCGTCAACTCTGGAAACTGGAAAACATAACCACCAGTGGCGTAGCCAAGGGGGGGGTTGGGGGGGTTCAAACCCCCCCCCCCCCCGAAATTTTTTGCAACCCCCCCCCCCCACTAACCCACCCTTTTTTCTCGTCGCTTCGCGCTGACATCTTTCAAGAAACCGGTGCTACTTTCACACTTTGATTCCTGGGCGCTTCCGTTTGGGTTGGTAATTTACAGCGAATCATGTCTGCATATGGAAAAAAACTGTCACGGTGTTTGTCAAGGCCTTGACACTCTGTGAGGTTTTGGGCGCGAATGTGGCGGCCGCATTCTGAAACAACAAATGCGCAACAAATGCGCAACAAATGAAGCAACAAATGTGGCAGCCGCATTTTAGATGAAGGCGAAAATGCTCGAGGCCCGTTTACGTAGATTTAGGTGCACGTTAAAGTCCCCAGGTGGTCGAAATTTCCGGTATACATTTCCGCCGCTTCCCTTCAGGTGCCGGTTAGGCCGCGTTCGCGTAGGAACTTGGTCTCGAAGCTGTCGGAAGCGGCAAAATCTTGCAAAAATCCGCCCGCCTAGGCGGCAAAGCAGGCAGAAAAACAGGCGGGGAGCCAAATTGGTCTCGGGCCGATTTTTTCGCCATGGCGAAGCGGAAACGCGGCGGAAAGTCGTTCTGCTCGGCCGGAAGCTACACTAGCATGTAAACTTCCTGTCGTAACATTGAACATGGCACCAAAAGTGTAGGCTGTAATGCTGATCGACGCGATCAAGAACCACCCCTTCCTCTACGACAACAGTGGCACTCAAACGTACTGTCAGCAATACTCGCGATAGTATTCAACGTCGCGTGACAGGAGGTACGGCAACGAAGCCTCGGCGTGACCCAACTTCTTACACTTTTGCAAAGCCAGGCGAACCCACCACTGCCGTTTCCGAGGTTTTCTTGTCCTCCGTTTATTCATTGTCGATTTCAAGAAAACAAGTAGGTAGAAGTATAAAAGCTATTGTCTTCCACTTCCATGGAAGACAATAGTTAGGCAGATTCCTCGTTGGCGCTCCATAATTCTCCTCGCACGTGCACGGTATGTTGCAGAAGTCGCAGGGTGCTTTTCTCGTCGCGACGATAGATTGGGAGCGTAGGTCTCACGTAGGACGCGCAGGCTTCGGCGAGCCTCAACACAAGGGCCAGCCCGGGTTTTAGTTTTGGTGTTCCCGTTGCCGCTTTCGTGTCCTGGAGGCGCCGAAAATAATACGAAATGATGAAATGTTATTACAACTTGTAAATAAAAGCTATTAAAGAAATATAATCACGCCTATAGGCAGCAACCTGTGATACAGCGCTACCGCGCCCGTGTGAGGAGAATTACAGAACGCCAACGAGGAACTTACCGAAGGTCGCAGATGACACGCGAAATTGCGCAAGATGATCACTTTTGATGACGGGTGGGTCAGTGAATGAACATACCGCTCGAAATAATGCGATAATGAGCGCCACCACGCCGACAAACGTACGCAGACTAGATGGATGTGGACGAAAGCGGCAGCGCGGCCGCGGTGGTAGCAAAACAAATGTGAACTTGGACATGCGCGGAAAAGATTTTCCGGCCGCTTTGGCCTCTCCACCCGCTTGCCGCTTCCCAAATGTGAACGTAGCCATAGTCTGCAGCGCAAGACGTCTCACGTTTGCGATTGCGCCCATACGGAAGGCTGGTAGTTACTGTTGTGTTGCTGAATCCCAAACCAGCAATTACGAAAGGCTGGTAGTTGCTGTTGTGTTGTGGAATCCCAAACCAGCAATGTACACACGAAAGGGTTGATGCCAGCAGTGAAATTCCACTGACTCGCAACAGAATGCACGAAACAGACAGCCGACAAGCATGGATTACTGCTGTGCGCAGTACAGCGTAAGTAAACTGTTGTTGCAGGCGCTGACAGTTCTCGCCGGAGTTCACGCGTCCTGAGAAATTGATTATGTGCACTATGCACTGAACGAGACCGGAGTTCATTCCTGCATCACTAGTACACCAATCAATCGAGATTCTGTGAGGTACAAGGCCACTTTCTGTTTGCACCGGCCTAAGAGAAGCAGAAATGACTCGCACGCACTACTTAAGATGCGTACACATGCCATAACTATGCAGTGCGGTGAAATATTCTGTACAATTCTGAATCTGTTGACGTAAAGGCAAATGACGGCTGCACGCTCGCACACAGCGGAAGACACAGCGGCCCATGCACTTGCCGCAGGAAATGCAAGGCGACGAAAGCTTCGTAAAAAAAAAAAAAAAAAAGCATTACTCGTTTTTGCGCGTATTTAAGTTTTCTAGCGCAAAGACGCAGCGAACAAGCTATTGCTATGGGAGTAGGTATAGCCTGGTAACACGTGCATTTTCACATGTATAGCCGTCCTTGACCTGTGAAACGCACTTCGCCCCGACGAGGACGACACCATCTACGCTTAACGGAGATTAACAATTAATGATGTCTTCTCCGATCGGGCGGGTCGTCTCAATGATGCGTTTTCGAAGACTGGTCCATCCAGTGGCGCGATGAGAGACGGTTGCTCCAAACGCCCACTGTACCTGTCGTACTTACTGTATTTTAGTGAGCTTACATTACTTTTTACTTAATTTCTTCACAAGCACACAGTGCCACACACACACGCGAGGGGGGGGGGGGGGGGGGGGTCCCATGTCTTTGATATACATGCATAGAGTGTGCTTAAACTACCGATACTTATTATCGATCACGTCACGTAGTGGAAAGCAGACGCTTGCCTCCCCCCCCCCCCCCCCCCCCCCCGGTCGGGCCGATGAACCCCCCTGAAAAAATTTCTGGCTACGCCCCTGATAACCACCGCTCGATTAAGCTGTCTAAGCAGTTTCAAGTTGAAGCAGTTTCTGAGTTACAATGTTGCAAAGGGGCACACTCAGCGTGTACCCGCATGCACTGCGGCTGGGGGAGATGTGTTTCTTCATCAACAACTCATCGCAGGAATCACAGATGACCGTTTCTGAGGTTTCGGTGTCTACTAACTCATCCGAGGATGCCATCGTCGTTTCAGACTCGGAGGAGCCGAGGAAGAGCTTCCGAGTGCAGGCTCGTTTTTGAATACTAGGGACACAGACTGTTCAACCAGCTAACTTTCATTGTTTCGTGTCACAAGCGGACACGTGCACACTCACGTGGATCATACGTCTGGAGACGTCCTTGGGATGCACGGAGACGGTGGTTGAAAAGAAGGCCTGCAGCCGCAGCCGTCGGGTCAGTTCACCCACAAGCAGCGCCGGTTCGGGTGGCTTCGGGTTCGAGTGCGGCCATCCGGAAAGACCGTGCCGATCCAGCAAGCGGGCGAACGGAGCCACGCCTAGGCGGTTCAGCTGGCCTGTTTTAAAAGGAGCTCATCACGAAATGAAGGTTTGCATTCTTTACACTACCAGTCTTTTGATGTCCAAATATTTGCTCTGAGCTAAATTAATTACTGGAATCATATAGGAAAGCGTAATTGCATTCACAGCGTTTAAGAAGGGATATGTACAATTATTTCTTAGCGGACCGTGAATTTGTCATAAGCTTCGCATTTCTGATAATGGAAAGTAGGAATGCAAGTGGATGAAAGCAACTGCCCACTATTGATAGCCGACATAACATCCTCAGCATGACACTTGTTGAGCTCTAAATCGGTGTAGCTCTAACAGTAGGAATACACTGATGGTTGACCCGCTTTCGACTTTACAAATACATACATACATACATACATACATACATACATACATACATACATACATACATACATACATACATACATACATACATACATACATACATACATACATACATACACTACATACATACATACATACATACATACATACATACATACATACATACATACATACATACATACATACATACATACATACATACTACTACATACATACATACATACATACATACATACATACATACATACATACATACATACATACATACATACATACATACATACATAACATACATACATACATACATACATACATACATACATACATACATACATACATACATACATACATACATACATACATACATACATACATACATACATACATACATACATACATACATACATACATACATACATACATACATACATACATACATACATACATACATACATATACATATATAGTCGCACTGGTCAGTGTCACTCAGGTCCGTTGCGGCTGAATGATCAGAACAGCTTTTTTGCATTTTGTTATTACTCAGCACAACATATTAGGCTAAATTGAGTGAGTGAGCGATCATAAAACTGAGACATATGTTTTCTTGCCTGATTTGGTGATTTGGTGCTCAGCATTTACGCAAGATTCGTTATGATCGACCCTTTCTTTTTCATCTATGACGGAAGCCATTGTGGCTAATACATTTTCTCTAGGCTCGCACTAGGCCTACAGTGGGGCCGGTAGCAACAGGCACGAGTACGTGAAATTTCAAAGTGATCGACAGCAACTGCTGGCCCCAGATCCCGGAAATTAGCATCTGGCGATGCTACTGGTAACAGATGAAGAAACCTAGCCCGTAACATCTGTACCCAAGCTTATATCAGCATACATAATTTGCTATAAATGTTTATAATATCACCCCAGTACTTACGCCTATCAATGCAGCCTGCAAGAAGAGCAGCAGCCTTCTGGTTGGGCGTCTGGAGCTCTTCCGGGAGCAGTGTCGCGTTCAGTATGCCTACAGAAAAGAGAACGTGAAGTGACGGCGTAATATAATTTACTTTCTGCAAGGTATATTAGGTAGCATTGCTGAATGGCACATAAGTAGATTGTTTCCCTAATAGATTAAGCTTTCGAAAGGCTCACATATAGCTCCCACGGGTGCTTAATAACCCGTGCTTAAGAGGCTATGACCTCTCTTCGCTAGTTTTTTATGCCAACTGCGCCATCCGCACCTTTCTACTTGTTGTCTAACAAATTACTTGGCGTAGACAAAGATAGCAACGTATTATATACCTGAGCATCAGTTTCACTCGGCCGGCCATCTTCATATAAGCGGAGACAACAAATTGTGCCCAAAAAATTCAGCGCTGAACGGCGCCCAAATCTACGAACGATAATTTTCGGGTGTTAGAAACTTATGACAGTGGCGGAGATGGGCTTCTGGTTGTCTATCAGGATATCTTTGGACCACTATGATAACCCTTTAAGGAATTTGGGAGGTATTTGCAAGGCTTGTCATTCGAACAATCTCTCTTTAATTGGTCGACAGACTTCGGTAATACTACGTTCCCTGGAATGACGGTCAAGATATGTTTTTCTGCGAATATTAAATTGGTAGGACAAGCGTACACAATTTCGGCAATTATTTTCCTTTTATCCCCTTTCCCTATTATAGTTCCGCTGGCAGACTATGCGCATGAAAAAAAAAAAAACAGCCCGCGATTACGACCGCTAAAGTCATATTCTCACAACGATGGCCGCGCTAGAGCAATTCATAACAACATTGGTGCTAGTGATCCACGAGAGCAAACATACTACCGAACGCCGGTCGGCCAATGAATAACCGTTTTCCTCAACGAAGCTTTTTGCATACGTCGTCTAAGAAGCGCTAATAAAAAAAAATTACGGGGTTGAACGTGCCAGAACCACTATCTGATTATGAGGCACGTCGTAGAGGGGGACTCCATAGTAATTTGGACCGCCTGGGGTTCTTTAACGTGCACCTAAATATAAGTACACGGGTGTTTTCGTATTTCACCCCCATCGAAATGCGGCCGCCGTGGCCGGGATTTGATCCCGCGACCTCATGCTTAGTAGTTCAACACCACAGCCACTAAGCAACCACGGTGAGTAGCGATAAGCATCCTACAGCCAAACGCATCGTTAGGTGGGACACGTGTACTCACTGAGCACGTCCATGTCGAGCGCCCGCCTAAGCACGGTGAACAGGGACCGCTCGTCACTGTAGTTTGGCACGTGGTGGCGTCCCTTCCAACGTGAGCAGGCGTATTTGTAGAAATCGTCGCAAGGGTTCAGCGACCAGTCCACGCTCGCGTTCAGGAAGCGTGCTGCACATTCGCGGCACATTTGGGCCGCTATACACCAGGGATCTCCCGAAGCAGAGAGTGGTACGTAACGTCGCTTAATAGCACTAATAATATAGATTAAGCAATTATACAGTGCTGAACACGCACAAGTATTCGTGTGTGTGTGGTCTATAAAATACTGCAGATGTCTTCTTCTAAGTCTACACAGCGTCTGTACATAGTCGGTGGGCTAACCGCTTCACTAAAAGCAAACATTCGGGAGTGTATGGAGAACAAAGAGACCAGAAAAAAAAATGCAGTGGTACTGACTGCTGCAGGTGGACCCTTGATAAATTCAAAGAAGCATAAATGAGTCTACATGGATCTATAAACCTTTTATATTTTGAGAGAATTGAGAGCAGAGGTACGCCAACTGTTTTCGTGAGGTCGAAAGCACAGGCGCAAATCTGTTAGGAACAAGATTGACAGTATAACTCGAACGCCGACGGTAAGCTCACACGTAGCGTATGAAAAATGTACACATTCTGTTTTACTGCTCTTGCTTTCCTGACAGGCTGAAAGCTTTCGTAATAGCTGAAGGCCTATTTGCAAAGATAAAAAACTCGTTTCGCCTCACCTTCGTATTCACATTGCTTGGCGTCGCAGAACAACATTCGCTCGGACGCGTGGCTCAGCACTGCGGCGAAAAAAAAAAGATATCGTTATAGCATGCTTGCACCCTGACGTGCTTGCCACGTTGTAGGTGTAACCTGGGCGTGTCAGTACATGTGCTTAGCACTGCCTATTTACGCGTACATTGGGAACTTTAATTATTTTAACTGATAGTTTGCGTATTAGTTCGGACAGTGATGGCCGAAACGTGATAGCCGAAATCGAATAGTGATCTCCCATATAATAGGCTGCATTCTTGTACATGATGGAAATATTTCAGCATCGCAACTTTTACGCAGACCGTAGTCAAAGTTGATAGACCCAAAAGTGCTTACACTTTAGTCGCAGAATGGTTTAAGTTTTCTTTTCATGACAGCAATATTGACCGAACAGAATACTTAGTACTTTTTACCTTCACGCTAATCAATTACCGCTCGTGGTACCGTACCAGTAAAAATATTTTATGAAAAACATTCAATATTCATGAAGGCCGATGTGTTTACCACCGAATACGGCACACTTTCATGAGCATGCAGCAAGTGAAAAAGTTCCATAAATACATCAAAGTGTCGCGTAAAAAATACCGGTTTCTAAAGTGATACTTGTACTGAAAGCTTCAACGTGGCAGGTGCGTAAGTTTTCAAAGCCTTACAATCGTTTCTTTTTTTTTGCTCTCATGTCGCACACAAGCAAGAGTCACTCATTTATAATAAAATTATTCTTGACGGAGAGATGAACAGAACATGTAGAAATACAGTAGGGCACAAGCAATAAATATCGCTGGGTTAAACGTGCTTCCACACAAAAAAAATAATAATAATAATAAGATTGTTCGGTTGTTTTGCAGTTTCTGAACATTTTTCCTACATTGCCAAAGTAGCAGTAGGAATCACGTGCAGTAGATGTAATAAAATAATCTAGATATTTCAACAAGGTAACTACGCGAAATATGAATCAAGATTATGGCAAACTAAAATATCCCCATCCATTTTATTAGCCGTACCCTGGCGGATACAGGTGACTACTTTAACCGAAGAACCCGAGCCAAAGCTGCCGTAGCTTTATCATACTTGTCCAGCGCGTATTTATACAGTAGACAGGATTCTTCCAATATAGGTATTATTAAGGCCAGTCACGCAGATGTACACCCGTGAGCGAAAGTATACGGACCACAGGGTCCCCGAAAAATGGGAATTTCTTCGTAATTAACAAGCATAAACTGGCATTGATGATTACACTGAAAAGTTCGCAGTTTCAAGTTTGGATTGCAGTCCTCAATTTCAAGTTGTGTTCATAGGCAGAGGAAAAAATCGGATTTTTTGCGCAACCCCTGGTCCGTATACTTCGGCTCATGGGGGTACATCTCATCGCCATGCAGTTTTGGGATAGGAATGAAAAGAGTTTCGTCTTTGTAAATTATGGTTGTCCAACTTAAGCCCACTAAGAGTGTGGGGCGGCACTCACATCCTCGACGTGTCTTGTTGGAGGCTGGAAATCCAATGGCTGGAAGGCAAATGAACATGGGCATTAGAAACTGCATGCGTTCAAGACTGCTGGGAATTCGACGAAACAAATCTTGATTAAATAGTTGATACGCTAGACCACAATGCTTTTAGTTTTAGGAACCGGGACCATATTCACATTTTTCTTTCGCTATAAGTGCTTGCAAAGGCAGCATGATGTCATTTCGGAGATATTGAACAAGGAGACATTTATTTGGCAGATAGCTCTTGAGGCAGTGAAAATAACTTTTCGCACTTTGGCACTGGGGCTAAACTGACGCAACTTTTAGAGCGACAGTTTTACTACTCCAAGTACAACAAAGCCAGAAAAAGCCTGGCTCCGTGAATCTGACCTTTAAGCTCAGCCGAGGTCAAACTGGTACTTAGCCTTCCATTATACGGCGGCTACTGTGTACGCCGCGTGGGCGCTCAGATCTTGAAAGCTATCTGCGATGTGGACAAAGTGCGCGCTCGCGCGGGCCTCATCTTCAAAGCGATCTGCGATGTGTACAAAGTACGCCGAGTGCTGATAGCTTCGTATGCGCTGTGCTTTCGACGCTTAGTTCGCGTTGAAGTGAGACGCAGCATGAAAGTCAATTCGCTCGCTGTTGTTGCCAGCCTCTGTGGGTTTTCTTGTGGTGCAATTGTAGATGCGGTAGTTGCTGACGGCGCCGAGCAGCATTTGTGTCCTTTCCCAAAGCAAGCAAAACCGTGCTAGTGCTCAACAAACTTGGTTTACCCGTATTCAACCATGTTTTTTAATTATGGGGTTTTACGTGCCAAAACTAGGGTTCGATTATGAGTCACGCCGTAGTGGGGGACTCCGGAATAAGTTGGTCCACCTGGGGTTCTTTAATATGCACCTAAATCTAAGTGCACGGGTGTTATCACATTTCATCCCCATCGAAATGCGGCCGCCGTGGCCGGGATTCGATCCCGCGACCTTGAGCTCAGCAGCGCAAAACATGGCAATTTTTTTTATGTGTAAGAGGTGTTTGCCATTGGCCGGACGTGTTCGCTAATACTATCTCCAGCAGAATATTATGCTGGACATAGTAATACGACACCGAAAAGCGGCCCCGAAAATGGTGTCACCAGATGGAAAGCGTCAGGTTTGTTTGCAAATGTACTGTGGCGTATCGTATTTGCTGCACTTGCAGTTTTTGATAATGGCCGCGACAGACGACGTTAGTGTTCATTTTACAGGTTCCGCGTCGCCGCAGATAACGCGTAGTTGTCACTGATTCCGAACGAAACATGCCAATACTCCTACTCAACGTTCTAATGCTAACCAGCTAACATCCTGACATTCTGATTTTTCAAACGAGATGAGGCCTTTCTTTTCTGTGGGCTCTTCATTCGGGCAAAACCAGCAACGCGAAAAGGCCTTTCTGTGGCGTATTCAGCCGCTTGGTCATTTTCAAGTCATTGCCTCAATGACCTCATGTATACTATGCAGATGAGCCGTACGTGACAGCGTGATTGTACTAGCTTTGGAGCGTGACGTCACGAATACATGGCGGAGCTGTCGTCACATTCTCCGCTGGCAAATATATAAACTTTATTGATGAACATTTGCTCAGCAAGGAAGATTGATAAAGATGCACGGTCAAGTTTAGAAAAGTTATTTTGGAAATATTCAAAGAAAACCGAGGTTCACAGGAAGACGGAGATTCGAGGTGTGATCAAAAGCGGCCAATAGAAACCTCACGCTGAAGCCAACATTTTGTCAAGACCATGATTTTCGTCGGGACAAGCACGATTCATTGGTGGTGAATATTCAGTTTCCCTTGACGGAGACAAGTTCCTCTATTAAAACGTTGGTTCGAACTTGAGTCTTGCCTTTGTTGGACGACGACTGATCATTTGCAAGAATTTCTGTTCCCGACCAAGTGGCGAAACAGTAAAGTATAAAGTCTCAACACAATTGTCCACTATTTATGTGCGTACTACACCTGCTTGTATGCAAACACACGTAAAGAAACGTGAATAATGGTTTCTATATTAAGCGCTATACTATACTGACCTTCCTCGATGCGCGCAAGGTTCATGGTGAGCACGGTGGCCAGGAGCAGCGCGGTCACGACGAGCACCACGAAGCTGTGCAGCACGAACGCGCGAAGCGTCGACGACGGCGGACGCTGGCTCCTGCAAAAGTTTACGGTCACAGCTGAACGCATAACTTAGATTTAGAAGCGTGCTTGCGGGTCGCCATCGTGGCAGTACATTTATGCAATACATAAAATTAGCGCGAGAGGAGAAGGGCTGCCGTGAAATTGTGATTGACGCAGCAGTAAATACCAAAATGAACACTCACTTAAGTATCCTTACGCGATTTCAATGCGATAGCATAATGACTTCTCTAAGTTATCACCCTACATTAAAACTCTACTTTAATCCACCTTAATCTACCTTGCTCTAATTCGTACCAACCGTAATCCACCTTAATCCACCATATTCCACTTTATTCCACCTTAATCCAATTTGGGGAGTTGGCCAGGTCGGTTGTTTTGGGTGTGGGCCGCGGCATCCATTTGACGCCATGGCTGTTCACCCTAGAATATCGCATTGCGAGCCGCAGGATGTCCAGTGCCGGGAACGTGACGTCATCACTTGGTCACTTGGGTTTTGGTACCATCGAATGACAACAACGGACGGCGGATGTTTCGCTTCATGGGGCATATAAGGATTTGGCCCTATAGGAATTGGTCCTTTGGCCACGCTGGAGGAGCCTGATGGTCTCGCTAGACGCGAGACACTGGTCTGCTTGATAAAGAGTGTTCAATTTTATCAAAGGTAGCGGTTGTCATCGCCTACCGCGGCTATTGATTGCACACTTGATAAGAGCCGTAAGTGGGCGAAACGATTCACAAATTGATATTTAAACCTAACCAGGGAATTTGACGGTTATAGCTGCAGCGGGCTTTGTCGCTTGCGCTATGTGCTCAGAAATCATATAAAAGTGCATTATTAGAGGGCAGATGTTTACCTCTGGCCCCGTATGCAACCCCTGCACGCGATCCCAGAGGGAGGGGGGAGGGGGGCTTGCGTCCGTATCACGGCGCGCGGACAGAACCAGGGCTTATGGGTTGCAAGACTAGCACATGCCCCCGACACCACAGTGGCTCCGCGGTTCTGGCTGACTAAAGGCGTGCCTAGAGCGTGCGTGATTGCACACGTCACGTCGCAGCCATCTGGCTGACTAACGAGATTATAATGTTTTCGCACTCCCATACGTAAGGAGTTCTAAGTGCCGCTGGCGAATTTTTTTTTTTTTTCGCATTTCACCTGTTTGTCGATAACTTCGGTGGTGGCGTCTTTTCCAGTTGCATTTGCAAGCGAACAGCGAGCCGCGATAATATCGTGTTTCACGGGACGAAGCGGGGAAACGAAGCTGGGTGTCGTCGTAGTGTGGTGCCATATGAGAAAAAAAAATGTATGATTTCATAATCTATGCAGCCCATGCATGCAGCCTAAACAGTTTCGCTGGTAATCCGTCACCACATGAATGCTGCGGCCCCACATACTTCCTTTAGAGAAAATTTTGGCACCTAGGTTTAACTGCCGGTTGAATATTCACGACAGTCGGCATATTCTTTAAATGTTCACTAAGGCATCGAGTAATAGGAAAGCGAGAGGTAAACTTCGTGTAGTAAGACTGGGCACTTCATCTCACCATATAAAGGCGTCCATGCGTCCTTGTCATGCCACGGAAACGCCTTGGCGCAGCTGCGTGAACGAGGCACCGCGTCGAAGCACTCGTGCTGCACAGGGTAAGACGAAGACTAATTATAGTGCAGCCGGTACACCAGCTTCGTGACAAAACCACAACTATAGGAGGTACGAACTGACGTCATCCTGGTCGCCATAACTGTAGTAAAATGAGCCCAGTGAAGCGCGGCGCGTTATCTGAATCGGCTTATCTCCAACAGCAAAGTGGATGCTGCGAATAGGATTATAAAATGACGTACGTGCCGTCATGTTAATACTCCCTATAGTCGGTGGCAGCCTGCATTATTAATCTCCTTCCACATCAATTGCAGTTATAGCTGGAAATTTTTACAGCGAAGCTGTATATATTACAGCTGTAATTAATATAAATAAAAGCTGTAATTATTTAATTTAAAGCTGTAAAAACCTGTACAGCGAAGCTGTAGAAATTTCTGCCGTTGCCGGTCATCTACATCTACATATAGGCATCTACATACATCTGCCCTTGCCGACACGCGGGATCGGCCTACGGGCATGATCGCGTGTACGATAGCCTCTTCTGCCGTGCACTGCACCCGCGGCCTACCCATGGTGACGGCCGGGAATGCATTGCGTGACGCGCGTAATGCAATGCAGATATACACAGTTCGTCTGGGTAGCGTGGCGTTGCAGTTCCCATTGTTGTTATCGGTACAACTGAAAACGTAAACTGTAGTACGTGTATCGGCAACGGCGGAGCCTCTGATCGTCTAACATGGCGCTCGGAAGGCAATACTGTGCCAGTGCAGAGTCGCCCGTGAAAGTGTGAGTGTGCGCGTGTAACCAACGGCTACATGACCTAAAATAAAGGCTGTCCAACTTCAACGTACAAGAAATACAATCCTAAACAAGCCATCAAATCACATTGGCATTCCAGCTACTTTCTTACCAAATCGCCGTTTTATACATTGAAGCACAGAAGTAACTGGAACGCCAACGCATTTTCTCCGCCAAGTTCGGGAATTAATATCTCGAAAGTGGTGTCATCTTGAGAATTCGAAGTGAATCCGCCTTGCGAACTCCACGGCTGGAATTTGTAAATTACAAATGGGACATGATTTTTTTGGTAATAAGTCGATTATGCATTTCAATTTTTTGTGCAAGTAATGTCCGCCTCTTCGAGTAGGCCAGCTCATGAACTAGAATTATACCATCTGACACAGGCAACTTTAGCAATTTTTGGAAGTGTTCGCTGAAACACCCTGTATGTATAAATGTAGTTACAGCGCTTACCTACTACCGTGGAGTTCGTTGAACGAGATTTAGGCGTCGTATAGCCTAGCGCGTCGTGGTGACGAGGGCCCAGGTGGTTCTAGCAGGAACTGGTTGCCGTAGCTGCAAACAATAACGTGGAAACTGGTTGAATGCTCAATAGGCGCCCTGAATGCAGCTGAACGCGACCAGAAATTTCGATCCTTAAGCAAATTAAGGGAGCCCATCGAACCGTGGCTCACCTAGACCGGTACCTCTTCTTCTTCTGAACGCACGCGAGGCGCGTGACAACGCGTTTAACCTGGTCGTGGCGTTTTCTTCTTCTACAAATACGAGTGTTTGGCCAGATTCTAAAGGTTTTTATGATGATGATGGCGATGAACTTAAGGTTATTGGCATATGCGCACTCATGGGGATTGGCCAAGAGTCGGGCAGATTTTTTTTTAAGTATGCAGCCCTCCGTCGAAAGCACCGGGGCAAGTGGCCAGCTTTGAGGAGTGGATCCGTCTCTCGGCGGGGGCCGACAATGTCCTGCGAGCGCTGTTAGCCTTTGTTGCGGAGTCAGGAATTGTCCGCATGGTGTAACCATGCGGAGAAGCATTCCTCCGTGGCTGGCCCTTTCTTGATCCTCCAATTCCCCAATTCCATTACCATTAACCGGCCGATGAGCTATCCCTCTTTAAATAGACTTTACTGTTCGTCTTGTGCTTTATGTGGCTAGGCGAAACGAAAAAGCGCCTGTTCGTCGCCTGTTTATCGTCTGTCCACAGAAAACTACCATCATCAGCATTGGCTCGAGCCTCGTCGTCTTCTTCCACCGCTGGCTCGTTGGAGCCCCTCGGGTTGCGCTCGTGCCACTGCTCCCGCGTTCGTCGTCGTCTGCTTCCGCAGTCGCTCCGTTGCCGCTCATCATTCCAGCATAGAATTATTTTCACTTCTTTTCTGTCGTCGTAATGGGGAGTCCGCGTTTACGGTGGTATAAGCCATTCATTGCCTTACGGTAATGGCGGGCGAATGCTGCTAACCACGCCGCAGAGCAAACTCGAGACATTGAACGCAAGCGACAGCGGCGGACTGCGGGCATACCATCAGTGACGTCGTTCTCTCGGTCGCAGCCGAACGTGTTTGTAACCTCATTAAGAAACACAAAGACGTAACTAATAATTGAGAAATACTTTAATGAACCGTCGGGATTAAACCAGTGTGGAACGCGATAGCGTTAACGGGCGCCGTTGACGCCGACACTGACGCCAGATTTTCTGGGACACGGGGTCCGAGGAGGAGGAGGAATAAACTTTATTTGTGTAGCAGATTTGTGAGACCTAGACATCTCTACCTAGATGACGGCCTCGAGCCCTTGGGCTCTGGCGGCATCTTCGGCCTGCTGGATTGCCTTAAGTTGGTCTTCCGGTGCAGAGCTGAGCAGCGCGGTCTCCCACTGCTCTCTGGTCTTGTGCGTTTTATTCTGTATGGGTGTCCCAGGACAAGCCCAAACCATATGTTGCAAGTCCGCCCTTTCTTGATAGAATCTGCATTTATCGGTGTAAAGTTCTGGATAGTAACGTTGGTAGGCCACCGGGTTCGGATATGTTTCTGTTTGCAACAAGCTCCATGCTGTCGCTTGCCGTCTACTTAGCGAGGAGTGTGCCGGGGGGAAACGGGCCCTGCCCAATTTATAGTGTTTGGTTATCTCTGTAAAGCTGGTCATCCGGTCTCTCTCCGTTCCCAGTATTTGCGTGTTACCTGCCCGGTCCGTCAGTTCTCGAGCCAGGTTGTGCGCAATTTCGTTCCCGGGAAGGGAGGAGTGTGCGGGTGCCCATATAATGTAAACAGTTCGATCTTCACGATAATTGGCTAAAATTCGTAGCGCTTCCGGCGAGATTCTTCCTTTGGCATAGTTTTTGACGGTGGTCTTGGAGTCGCTGACTATGATGTTAGCCTCCGTGGAGGCTATTGCCAGTGCTAAGGCAGCCTCCTCCGCCACCTCAGCCTTTCCTGTTTTTACACTGCCACTAACTCTGGAGTCACCCTCTAGACTGGTAGCAACTATCGACATACTCTGTCTATTTGTGTATTCCGCCGCGTCCACATAGACCACGTCTCTAGCACTACTGAATTTTTTGTGGAGAGCTCTCGCTCTTGCGATTCTTCTATCTTCGTGAAACTCCGGGTGCATGTTTCTGGGGATCGGGAGTATTGAGAGATTTTCCCTTATTTTCCGTGGGATGTCTCCCCGCAGTCCGTGCTGTGCTTCGTAGGATATTCCGATGTCGTTTAATATGTGTCTGCCCGTCAAACTCTGCGTAAGTCTTTCATACTGCGCCACTCTCTGGGCCTCAATAAGTTCGTCTAATGTGTTGTGCACGCCGAGTGCTAGCAACTTCTCGTTTGACGTATTTGGTGGAAGTCCCAAGGCTTGCTTATACGCCCTTCTAATGATACATTCTATCTTGGCTTTCTCCGCAGCGTAGAGCTTAGGGTAAGGGACCACATATGCAATACGACTGATTACGAATGCTTCTATTAATCGAATAAGATTGTGCTCTTTCATGCCATAGTTTCACGGGGCCCGATACAAAAAAATAGTGGGCCGATCCCGGCGGCGGTGAAGGATTGAGCAATGGCTCATACCCCCGTAAGGCAGAGGCTACAAGCAGTGACTCATCAATGGTTCAGACACATGTAAGCAAGGAAAGAAGGGGTTTGTGTTTGTTTCCGCTTAACAGAATTGTGTTTTCTCGTATATTCAAATTATTTTCTCCTGTATTCAAATTACAATCCGACGCTATCATGCCTGTAGGTTGCACATAAATCGGACTTTACAAATATACAAAATTTCTTACGCATTTTACTTTGAGAATTTCAATTAGCTCAGTAACGCGTGTGCTCCACGTGAAGGGCCTGCGTGGTAGTGGTTCGGGATGATTTTTCCCTGACGGAACGGTGTCGGCGAACGCCGACACCGGATTTTCTGCTACGCGGGGCCCTCAACGCGCGTTAAAATTCCGGCAGTACCCATCTCAAGATAACTGCCGATGGTAATGCCGTTAGCCCGTGAGCATTACGACTGCTACTGTATGACGGCGATGCAGATAAGACGATGGATTGACGAAGACAGTATGACGTCATTGGAAGGACTAAGGTTGTAATGATGAGGACAGAATGAGGACAATGGCATTACAACAGTATCAGGATAATAGAATTATTGGCGAGGGTATATGACGATGATGGGGTGAATACCAATTCATGACGACGGCTGTACGGCTACGACTACATAACGATGACGACATGGCGAGAATCGAGATTTGATCATCTGCGCTGCGTCGCCTGCTCAGCGTTGGCCGCATGAAGCCATCGCTGCTAGGAATCAAACGCTCGCCCTCCTCCGCAGCAGAACGCCAGAGCCAGAGCTTCCACAGTGGCCAACGAGGACACCATAAAGCTTCCTACAAATATTTGTAGGAATCTCTATGAATAACGCAGATACGCAAATAAACATCACGGAAGTTATATTTCTCAAAATCAGCAAAAGACACAACGGAGACAACATTTGAATACGAAGCGTCCCGTACGTTCCGCTGCAGACGACACCTTGTAACACTAGCGTTGCCTGCAAACGCGGCTTCGCACGCGTTGTCGTCCTATCATGGTCATCCCGACAACTGCCATTATAGGAGGGTGGTCGTCGGAGCATCGTCTTCTGTGCAGAAGGTCAACGGAAAGGCTTGAATTGAATTGTTGTAGTCGCCACCTCGGCGGCTCGTTCGTGGCGGTGCGCTGGGTATAATGTTTTGGTGGGTCCACAACATGTAGCACCCGAACAAGAGAGCCGTCGTGAGAGCGACCAGAAAAACACACATACCAGCGATTCTCTGCAGTGCTCGGGACTGTTCTCCATCCGAAAAGAGAACTCGCTTAGGTGCGTTCGTAGCCGTTTCGGTATAGCGGAACCAGCCCTGGAATCGATGACATACTCTTCTGCTTCTTGCGTTTGGGAGGCGAGAGAGCGGGTGTGGTGAAGCCGATGCCCGACACACCGACGCTGCCTTCCAAATTTGACGGCGGCCTGAATGGGTCATACCTTGGCGCGTCGAGAGCATTCGTCAGGCCGTGGAGGTCGACCAGTACGTCGTCGACGGCGTCCGCTGCAGGCGGTTGTTGGCCTCGTCGCCCAGCGCAGGGTTGCAGAGGTGGTTCGTCCAAGTCGCTCAGGAAGTGGTCCGAGTACGGCTTCACCCGGACGAGTGCAGACGGTGTGGCCGGAAAACTTACAGCCCTCGGTGCTTCACCCTTCGCATACTTCGGTGATGACAGCGAAGGCTTGCCTGCTCGGGATCCTCTCGGTGGCGACATGATGGACTTCCTGGGTGACTTGGCTGCCTGGACGTTTTGAACTGGTACGACGAAGTCCGCCTTCTTCGCAGCAAATGTCGACCTCCGCGCGGGGCGTGTTCCCACGTCGGGGTGTTTCATGCTGGATTTCTTCGAACTTGGCGCGAACCGCGGTGGAGCTAAAGGCTGAACAGAACTACGGACGCTCGGGGCTTGAGATGGGGAAATGGCGAGAACTCTTTTTTCTACGGCGTGTGATTGGCGCCTTGAACGGTTCTTCGCCTTATCATGCCTTGAAGGCGACTTGATATCAGTGATAGGATTTGCAGCACCCTCTATTTTAAAGGGACATTTTGACATCCGATCGGCAGTTACCGATGCCTTAGGTCTGTGAACGGCGGCCTCGCGTCGGGTCCCTTGTGGTGACAAGGATGCTTTCGCCGGTGCGGCCGGCACGGGGTACGGCCATGGAGTCTCAGTTCTTTTTGATTTCGACGACCGCCGATGTTGGTTGCGCGTTCCACCTGGAAGTCCGAGACCAACCTCCTGTACTGCCGCTGCAGTCTGCAAGGATTTGCCGTGCTCATCCGAAGCAGCTGGTTGGCGATGTGGCGGTTTCGCGACCTTGGACATCCTTGATCCGCGATGGAGTGATGGCTTTTTCTTTGGGCTTGCTGAAGGGGCCTTCACCTGGAACCCTGGAGAGTCCGGCTGAGCATCTCCCTTTTTTGGTTCAGAAGGTCGTCCAGGCACAGGTGACGTCGCGCTCGGAGACTTTCTCTGCCGCTGAGAAAACTTTCGTTGCGTGGACATTTTAGCGGAGGGATGACGCGGCTCAGAAGGCCTCACCACGTTCTGCGTGTGCGATCACGTGCCGGCTTCAAGCACGCGCTCTTCTTCGTCTGGTCCTCGAGATTCACAGCTGTAGTGACGATGATAGTGAAAAGTGTTTGAATGCTGCATGCTTGCTTAAAATATTTCACTCACTTACCGGTGTCTCTTCTTTTTAATAAGCAAAGCTTTATAGGGTCACAAGCTTCGGCGGTGGTGGTGCTGGTGTCACGCTGAAAAGCGGGCCAATCCTGGTGATAGTGCCGAAAAGATCCAAGCTCAATGGCAAATACCAGGAACAAGAAAGAAAGAGAGAAAGAGAGAAAGAAAAAAAGACAAAAGAGGAAGAGAAAGAAACAGAGACACAGAAAGAGAAAGGGAGAAAAAGAGAAAGAGAGAGAGAGAGTGAAAGAAAATCACCAGCCCTTCCCCTGCCAAGAAAACGGGGTTAATCAAAGGTCGTCGTGTGTGTACTTGACCTACTAGTTTCCCTTCCCTTTCCTACTACTTTTCGTTCCCTTTCCTTCTACTTTTGTTTCCCTTTCGTGCAACTTTTCCTTCCGTTGCGTTGTACGTTTCCTTGCCTCGATGTATACATTTATTAAACGTTTATGTTTTATTACCGTGACATGTAGTGTACTTTAGGTGAACAGGGGAAGGGCTGGTGACAATTTGTTTTTCAAATATCCCTTTTCCCACCGACTTGTGTCACAGGGTAGTCCATGGTCTAACAGGTAGACTACAGGGCTGCTGGTCTGTGAGAACCGTGTTCAGAACCAACCGTTTGACCAACTTGGGTAACTGAGTATGTGGCACTGAGTATAGGCTGCTGTTCAATGAGCCTCTTTCACACCAACTGAGCGGCATGGTGTACGCCACTGGGTGTCTTCCACTCTGCAATGAACCTTTTTCATGCCAACTTGGGTCTCTGGGTATGTGTAACTGGGTATGTGGCACATTTCCATTAACCTTTCGGGCGGCAACTCGGGTGTGCAGCTCTTCAGTGCCAAAGCTATCCTTTATTATTTCGTTGGTGCTGGGCAGAATTGAACTTACGTCGTATACGACAACAATAGAAACTTACACAGATCATGAAAGTTTAAAAAATAAGACGTTTCGGCTACCGCACGGCAGCCTTGTTCTCAATAAAGTTACAAGGCGGAAATGGTCCGCTTATGTATGCTTTAATATGTAACGTAAGCAACGCGCGTACGTCATTCCTGGGTTTACCTTAAGAAGACTATCATTTCGGAAATAATGAAGACACACTGACAGTTCTTGTTAGATACCTTGAAAAGGGGGGGAGTTATAGTGAAGGAGGAGGCCAGTCGCATCTTTTTCATTACGTTTGTGTATAAATGTCACCACTTTGAGGCTAAGGTGAATTTCTTTCATTGTCATTATATGCCAGATATGTAATAATTTCTGGCGTTAATAAAAATTTTGAAATATAAAAACTACCACATTTTGCTCGTGACAAAATTTCAGCCCAGAAACTACTTTGAAAGCAGGTTTTCGCGAAGCAGTTTGGAAATTGTAGTTTTTCTAAAGGTTGTGTTCAGGCCCTAAAGTGTGAACTTTGAAAAATGAGTCTGAAGATTTCAGAACATATCATCTTCATTGTATGACAAAAAATAAAGAAAGTGCCATGTTCCATAGGTTGGACTCTCCTTTCAATTCTAACCTACTCAGCGATAACGGCTTCAAAGTCATTTTCGTTTTTTTTTTTCAGCTTTAAGGCAGTTAGAGACCGTCACGAGATTATAATTCATTTTCTCCATTTCTACGGCACAGACTGCAACGAAACTTGTTGGTGAGCTTCATTATGCGTCTAGGAATGCAAAACAAACAAATTGAGGAAATGTGTTTTTCTGGAGCAAATCACAATTTTAGCCCCCCTATTAAGCAGTAAGAAACCTACGGCCGGTTCAGATAGTTAGCACGTAGCCGTAGCACATGCAGTTGCGCGATTTTCGGTGGACTAAAGAAGACGACGACGCCGACGGAGTGCACGAAGAGCGCGAGCCAGGGTCCGGCTGGCACGCGCGATCGAACAAGCGCCTGTCTTGCTTCTACGGTGCACTCTTGAGATTCTGCAGAAGGCAAGTGACGTATACGCCTTTATGTCAATCTTTTATTTTACATTATTTAAGCGTTTCTGTTCCATCTTCACAATAGAAGTCCGCGAGAGACCCCACCGTAAACCGCTTCTGCGGATAAGCGATTTTCCAGAACTCGCTATGACTGTTGTCGTTGTCGGTCCTTTCCTATGCGCAGGTACTGAGGCTCGTATACGCGCTCTTCACTCTTGCCACGGAAGGTATGATTCCCGAGCAGAAGGAAAAGACTGAGTGGAGCCGGCGCATCCGGGTGGTCGAGCTGCTCGTCGACTCCGCCTACCACACTCCGGTGCCCGAAAGCACTGGCCTGCACAAAGTCAAGGGGCTCGAATTCGCCGAGAAGCTCAAGGTTAGTCGCGGGTAGTGGAAGAGCGTTGCCGTTGGTGTGCAAGACGTCTATCATGCTCCTTATTATCGGTCAGCATTATATAGGCCATGGGTAGAGGTCGCGAGTTAGGTGGCGATGGGGGTGGTAACCATGGAGGAAGGAAAAAGTTAGGAGAGAGCATGACGTCACGCAGCCAGCCTTGCCAAGCGAACGCTCCGGGACGCCAGCCCTTTGCGTCTTTGCCTTTGCTCAGTGTCGGCCCAACATGTGACCTGTTGGGCCGAGATCACGGAGCAAGAATCGAGATTTGGCGAGATGTTTGGTGTCCGGTGGCCTTTTAATCAGTGCGCACTTGTTCGAGAGCTCTGCCGCAGCGCTGCATGCAGAGCGCGAGCCCTAAAATTTCCCGCCCGTTCAGACGTGACTATCACGTGTTGGGCCGACACGCTTGGCTTCAATCGTGCTGCGCGATGCTCCTTCCTAACTTTTTCCCTTCTCCATGGTGGTAGCGAGCCGCAATGATGGCAGCTTGAATTTTCGAGCTTGCCTTGATTTTCGCAGCAAAGAGGCACGCTAGTGCCTCTTTGCTAGTGTATGGCCTGGGCATAGTGTATGGCCTGGAGGAGCCATACACTATACCCGGTCCTTTGCCCTCAAGTCGAGACACTCGGATCATTGTCATTTCGATGTATATGGCCACGTACAGTTGATCTATGGTAGATGTGGGCTTAGTAATTCACTAGGAGAAGGGAGTTGGGTTTAGATGTGGTTTTAAATGATGTAACGAAAGTCGGGATCCTATTTCCCATAGAATTAGTCCGTTGGAGTGCTTACTTTGGTGAGGGTCAGTTGTCAGTCCCTATATAAATTGTTCCTGGGTATGATAGCCGGCGCGCATTTTTATTTACAGCGAAGCTGTATGTAACTACAGTTTCCAGCGGATCAAAGTCCGTAGACCAAAAATCCCGAGGATAGTGCAATACCGGGCCGATCCGCGGTTGAGGTGAAGCATGCTCCAAGCACTCCGCCAACTTGCAAATAAAACCCATATCGGATATTAAGCTGATAAGAACAGATACTACACTTCGACCCGCGTCGGCAATGTCCACGTTCGCACCATATACGTGTACGCCATCCCGCGTATTCAAGCTAGTTCCTACCAATCTAAGTCTTCTGTCTCCTGACGTCATGCTCTATATATAGGCTTCTTTCCTCAGTTCTGCTCCGTCTCAAATGGGTAGGCCGTGTTTTGTGCGGTCTGAACACGACGTGCGTACCAAGAATGAGCGCGTGGACAGAAAAGGGAATGGACGCGGCGGCGGCGGAAGGAGACCACCGCCGATGAGCGGGCCACAGAAGCCGTGCTGCCCACCAGGACCGCGAGGCGAAAGGAAATGCGATCTGGCCCCGATCCCGCCAACTTGGAACGTTTCACTGGAGCAACGGTCAATCACCACAGACACAGCTTCGCTGGTCATCCAGCTTCACAGAATGGAATGGCACTGACTTTTTTTTTATTCATTGATGAGCGGTCTATGCCTAGCGGCACATACACAGACTCCCAAGTAAGCGTGAAAGAGGTCCATCGAAGTGCGGCACATTGCCAGTGCATTCGTGGCGCAGCTCACTACGAGCCACAGTTTGATGGACTAGCCATCATTCCCACATTTGCAGAGCGATTCCCGCGCAAGTTCCCTCTCGTATGTTCTGTATGCAACTTTATGTTGCTGCTAATGCTACGCTTGTTTGTAATGTAAACGAGCGGAATTTTTTTAAACAGCGGTGGAGGGCTTCTTTACGTGGCGCAGGTGTGGAAGAACCACTCCCAATTCCCGGCTCTGACGCCAGAGGCGTTGCGCACTATCGTAGAAGCCTACAGGATGATCACGGCCAACGACTTAGAGGACACGTTCTGCACCATCCTGAAGCGGGCATCCACCGACGACGCTGATAGGAAGGCCTACCTCACCAAGTTCCTGCCGCTCGTGTGCTTCGCACAGTGTACCGTCACGTGAGTGCGCCCTCCTATAGCGTCATCCGCGCTTCTATATACACGAGCACATTCGACGGGGGTTGCGTCGGCATTCTCTTCGCACGATAAATTTCATTTAAGATGTTGATGTACGGCGACGGTCGGCATGCATGAATCACATTGGCATTGTGTTCCTTGAAATGCAGAAAGCCCGGATCAATACTCTTGTTTCAACCAACTTTACCGATGACGGGCGTCACTTTGTTTTATGCGCCAGAGGTGTTATTCTGTAGATTATATAACGCAATTTTTAAAGTCAGCTAAACTATAGTGACGGGCGGTGATTTTGATGCCCATCGTGTATGCCTGTTCTAAATTTGTTGTATCGATACCGCGAATTTTATAAACACTACTCATACATGAACTCGACAAAGTCGGGTCAAGTTTGATTGCCGGGCAGAGGTTTTGTCTCCCGTTTGTGCAAACGTATCAAACCGAGGTGAGCAGGCGGCGGGCCGTGCCGGCCAATGAGCAGTTGGTGAGTCCACCAGCTGACAAAATTGCGGGTAATCGTGTTCGAGAATAGACGGTGGGTGGTCATCCGGTAACCACCTCGAAAATAGTACGTAGCATCGACTGATTAACTCTTACAGGCTAAGATCCTCCCTATCGCACGGCCTGCCCCTACGCGTAATGGTTCACTAACCTCACAAAATTGGAATGAACCGGTCCGAATTAGATCGTCTTCTGAATCGACTCGGTCGCGTCGAGTTCCCCGACACGAAGCTGCACGTTCCTGTCCGACTCGTTAATGTCGATTTCGTTACTTCGTATAACCGTGGCGGGCAGCGAATATGGATGACATCGAAGGAGCCGCCGGCCGTTTCGACCTGCGCAATTCCAGTGCGCCCGTAAAAGATGTCGTGCTCTACGTTAACATGAACCAACTAGCCCTCATCAAGATGTCATTAATATCTTTAAGAAGGAGCGGCACCCTGATACTGTACTCGTAAGCTGAAGCACTGCAGATGTGAAAACTGCAGTGCGTACGCAAGCACGCGTAAGCGGTCAGTGCGACAAGAAAAAAAAGGGAGAGCGAGCTCAAAAATGACTCTCACTTTGCAGCCACCACGAACCGATGCGCCCCGTTCTCAGCACCGTGGGAGGCTTGGAACACGGCATCGCAGAACTGGCGCGGGTCTTCCGCTGGTCCCGCAGTCCGGGCATGGCACTCCATGGCCGCGGCGTTCGGCCCGAAATGGGGCTGCTTAATGGACATTGCCATTGAGGAGCAGCACCGTTTCTAACGAGACAGTGGCCATGCCGCTATCGCTGGTCTGGCTGGCAGCATTCGTCGGCATCCTTGGTCGGCCCAGCAACACCGCCAGCTGCCGGCAGCGCCGCCGGACTTAAATAGCTCGCAGAATCGCGCTGGGAATCTGCGAGCAATTCTGAATAGCGCTGCGTATAGTGCGCAGATATGTATATAAATATTTATTTTTCTGCTGCTTTCAATGTCCTTCTTTTACCGGTAATTGTTTGCTCTTGTAGCTACTGTATACTTGATGGCCAAGAGAATTTGTCTCGAATGTCCGGCCTTTTTGCTACGCCTGTTTCTAGACACCTGTTCCGGTTGCGCCTCGTGAGATTCGTGTCATCAGACCCGAGATGCTTAGAAGGCGGTACTTGAGCCCAGCGAAACGAGCACAACGCAGAAGACGGGAAGATAGAATTAAATACACGCGTGGCGCTGACTTCCAACATTGTTTATTGGCGACACAAAGACAACATTCAGAGTCTTCAAGAACAAGCTATCAGGTTAAGCTGTCTATACGCAAATGCGACTTGTACAGGTTGTTCATGCACTTTGGCCGGCACAATTTTGTCGAAGAAATAGTGAACAAATTCTTACATATCGAGGTTTTAAATTGACAGTATGTTTACATTATACATTTCAAAACATTATTACTCGAGAGCAGCTAAACTTGGATATTCATGACACAGGTGACTGACTTTTCGCGTGTGAAGACCAGATTTGGAGTAACCATTATTTCTACCCCAACGCATCTCATGAGCATTTCGTTGGTTGAGATCGACGAGCACAAGCGTTGAACATTCGGGCACGGGCGGATGACAAAAATATCTCACGCTGTCTCGTCCTTCGATCATGAGTCCGCTAAACCTCCATCCTCAAATATTGCTGCTTTGCAGCTTGCATAACCACGCATTAGCAACTAGTCTTCCTTTGGAACGAGACGTATTCGTAATAAGTTTAATGTACTCGCGCATTTTCGTTGTCGATGCTACACCCTTCCACTTAACTATTATATGTAGATGTAGATTTAGATCCTTGGTTATTATGCTTGAGCACCAACAGCACGAGTAAACAACGCGAGCATGAGAAGGTAAATCTTTTTTAAGTCAAAACCATATAGTAGAAACAGGCAATAAACCAGAAAAAGTACGTTGAAAATATTCATGTTGAAATTAAATGTAGAAATAATAAAGTAAAGCGAAGTAAAAATGAACCAAGGTTAACGTTCCGCACATGAGAGCCAAACCGACATCTTCCACGTGACGTGTAGATCTTCCCCGTGCACTTTCTTGCATATTTCTGTATATGTACACGATTAGCCTTGGGCTTGTTAGCCAGTGCCACTAACGGCCATGGCGGTTAATCGGTAACATCCTTTCGGATGTGTCACTTACAGGCAGTGTTATATTATCGGCAGCGAAGGAAATACAGCACTGCTTTCATACTTTCTTTGTGTATGAAATAAAAAAGTTGTCGCAGTTTCACCTGAAAGGCGAAGCATAAATTGCGATAGCAAATTTGTAGAGATCTATACGGAGTAATGATAGTAGCTTTATCGGCTGTATAAACTTGGACATGCAGCAGCACCGGCAACACGCACAACTGTTGCCGACGCCGTCGGCGTTTTGCCCGCGTTCGCACGAAACGCGTGCGGCGTTGGTGACTGTTGCCGGAGCCTCTGATATAAATAGGCACTTGGTTCTGCAGCTAAACGTCGCCTCCCTTCCCTCCCCCTCCTCCTCCCCCCCCCCCCCGCGCCCTTTCGCGCGTCGGAATAAGGCACGTTTGCTCTACACATATGGTGATTGTAAAGGAGGAAAGAGACGCCTACTTCTGCAGCCCTTAATGGAGGCAAACCGCGCGTTTGTTCTCCGCCGTAGGTTCCCCTCCCCGTGAAAGGGCGCGTCCCTCGCGCCCTTTCACTCGCACATACAGCGTTCGGCGGCGCGCGGCGACGATTTCATCTCCATTGACGTCATACGGAACCTCACGGCGACGGCGATGGCAACGGCGACGGCGACGCCGACGGCAGAAATCTGCTTTGGAGTGTCCATATAATTGCTATCGCAATAAAACTTTCAGTTGTTAGACCAGCGCTTGTCCTGTATTCTTTCTTGTGTTTCGTGTGTATGTGCGCTACCCAATAAAGTATAGGTTCCAACTCGCCCGCTTTACAATCCTTCTATGAAAATATATTTTGATAGCCGTAATTTTTACGATCCGAAATAGATTTATGACTAGATGAGAACTTTATCCGTATTTTCTTTCAATTCTTATATTTTATTTTATACAAATTTTTTATTGCAATTTATTTAGAAAAGAAACACTTGTTTGATAAACTCTGCAACATGCATGAAAAAGAAGAAAATTGGTATTCTGTACGCTGCTATAAAATACGCTTTTAATATTGCAAACAGCACTTTGACAAAGCTTCTGTCAGCAAAAAAAAAAAGCAGCTTTTTGATATTAAAAAAATTAAATTCTGGGGTCTTACGTCCAAAAAACACGATTTCATTATGAGACACTCTGTATTGAGGGACTACGGATTAATTTTGACCACCTGGTGTTCATGAACGCACCCACAATGCACGGTACACGGGCGTTTTTGCAAGAGAGTCAGACGATCGCTCCCAATACAAGACTTCAAGCCCCTCATCCGAGGAGCACCCCAGGTCGACCTTTTTCGCATACTATGGGGCTGTCGAGGTATCTTCAGTAGTCCACAGGGCTTGTAAATTACCACGAAGCAGTAATGGGAGGCCCCACTGCTCAGCTCGGACCCGGACGAGCAGGTCGTCCGTCCGTCCGTCCGTCCGTCCGTCCGTCCGTCCGTCCGTCCGTCCGTCCATCCATCCTTCCATCCATCCGAGGCGTTCGTAACCGTTTCTAAAAATGAAAAAAAAAAATTATTGTGCAAGTTTTTCAATGTGATGAATTTCGCTCAATATCACCCATAAGAATGAGAAACTTAAATGCCGAAGAGCTCAACTGTCACACCTTTACTTTAGCCGGTGCCTTAAAGAGACGCGGCCGTACACGCACACGTTCGCCCGCCAACAGTCACGGCAATCACAGGCACATGTTAAGGGGCTGACAGTTGCGCCACGTTGCGCTGTTCGGCAGTTCATTTTTTGGTTTTTTAATGAAGTTGGCTGGAATTCTGTATGCCGCGGAAGTGGGGAGCGTTAACTTCTTGCATCCCTATAGAAGCAGTAATGGATTCCTCGCATGACGGGCTCGAAGCCCTTGCATTGGATCCATTGCCTGGTTCCCTCAGTTGAATGAATGAATGAATGAATGAATGAATGAATGATTCCTTCAGTCGAAAGATATGTAGAGCAGAGTTGAACAGTTTCATCAGAGCCCTTAGCATTACTGCTAGTCATGGGCTCATGCATTATTTAGACAAGTACAAAAAAATAAGTGAAGCACACTTTTGTGGAAAGGAAAGAAAGAAACACAAAACGAGAATATTAGTTGCGCATTGAGCACAGTTAGTGAATGTAGATGTAGACGTAGAACATGAATGTTAGCGGTACATACCCGCTCGGGGGGATTGGCCAAGAACCGGGGAGTTCAATTCAAGAATAACATTAACCGACTCTTCTAAGAATAACAAAACAAAATGTAAAAGAGTGTAAGCAAAATTCGTGAATAGGTAGATGAGAATTAATAGATTGATTGTCGTTAATGATTTTATTAAAATTAAGAATAATTGAGAACAACATGTCAGCCAATTGAAATTGATTTGTAAAGAGAGAAAAAAAAACAACAACCTTAAGTTGAGATTTTGTCGTCGAAATCTCATTGACCCTGCAATAAAATCCTGGATGGCATCGCCAACCTTGCTGTTGGGCCCAAGTGTCGAGACTCCCAAAGATTGCAAACTTTGAACATTTAAGTCTAACCAAGAAACGCGGATCGGAGTTGCAAAGAAATTTCTTGATGAGTAACATCAAGAAATTAAATAAGAGAAACGATTGATAATTTTAGGAAATCAACAAGTTAATCTTTTTGTATCCCTAATAAAATTTCAAATTGCGAGAAAAGCAATATCGCGCGCGAGGCACGGGGGCGAGGTGACGGAGAGAGAGAGAGAGAGAGGCGGGGGGGGGGGGGGTCCTTCTGCTCCGCCGGCTTACTCCTCACAGCGTATCTTGCAAGCGATCTGCGATGTGGGTGAAGTGCGCGCCCGCACGGCCCTCATCTTCAGAGCGTTCTGCGATGGGGACGAAGTGCATGCGCCGAGTGCCGGTAGCTTCGTATGCGCTGTGCTTTCGACGTCTAGTTCGCGTTGAAGCGAGACGAGAGACAGCGCCAAGGTCAATTTGCCCGTTGCTGTTGGCGCGCTTTCTCACTCCGGCGTTTTCACAGCGAGTTTCCGCGGTCATCGAGCGAGATGTGTTCATGTTTACCCGTGCGCGCGTGACACCGTGCTTGCCTATTTAGTAAGTAAGCGAATGTTTACAACTTTATACGGCCCATTAAACTACTATCCATGCTTCGTATAGCTCTCTGTTAATTTTCTATCGCAATCGATGCTGCGCCTTTCGGGCGAAACTGCGACTTTTTTCGTTCGTCAAAAGACCTCCGTTGCACGTATCATCGTCATCATCATCATCAACCTATATTTATGTCCACTGCAGGACGTATAAATCTACCAAATAAATCGACCAAATAAAGAAAAAAAGAAAGACAGCAAATCTCAGTGATTCTTTTGGGTCTCATTTCATTTACTACAACAGCAGCAATCTGCGACAGTAAAGACCACCAGATGTTGTTGTTGTTGTTGTTGACCTGAGAGGTTGTGACCACCAGATTCTTTTCGGTTGTCTTCTTCTTCCTCAAATAATTGGATTCACCCACTGCGCCGCCGCATTGGACAAGAACACATCGGTTATAGGGAAGTTGAAGTTTCCTTTAGAACAATGAAATGTCGTATTGTGCCTTGAAACTTTTACTTGCACAGGAAGGGTCTGGCTGTGTCCTATTATTTTTGCAACGTGACTGAATCTATTCAACTTGCAGGGGGGAGGGGTGCGGTCGTATAACAACTTATTTTGAATAATAATTTGAAATATACATTTATCATAATAATTAACGCTAAATATAATTTTGGTATTACAGAAACAATAGCACGGGTTAGAGAAATAAGTTTTGACGTTCATCGAGCATCAGGTGAGCATCAAGGCGCGATCTCGCTCGCTCACCCGCTGAGGCACAAGCAGTCACGTCATTCATGGGCGTTTTCTATGTGTTTGACAGTGACAGTTGAAGTTAATCGAGAGGATCGGGAGTGACCCACTCGTCTGTGCTCAACCTTAACGGAAACTCCGAAATTGAATCATTGGTGCGGACACTTGGCCGGTCGGGCACAGGTGAACCGTATGAGCTAAGCAAAGTCTGTTCATGCGTCCATAGGATGTAATAGCCAGCAAAAAGAGCTATGGCAACGGCAACAACGAAAACACACATAGCAGCAACTCTCTGCATCGCCAAGATCTGTTCTGGCTCCGGAAAGTTGAAAAGTTCCTTTGGCCCGTTCCCGAATGAGTCAGACATGTGTACCAGACCCGGAAAGGACGACAGGAGCTGCTGCTTTCCAACGCGGGAGCTTGGAACCGGTGTTGTCTTGAAACCCAGCTTCGAAGCACCGACGCTGTCGACCAGTTCAGACGGCGGCCTGAACGGGTCGAAGTTAAGTCCCGCAGGCGGCTTTGTAAGGCCTCGCATGTCAGCGAGTATATCGATGGTTTTTGCTGCTTCGGGCCGTTGCAGCTTTTGAGGCCCATGGCCTTGTTCCTTCGAATCGTCAAGACCGTAGACTTGGTGAGACTTCGCCTTTGTGACTTCAGCGGGTTTGGCAGAAAAGGATACTGCTCGGGACCGAGCTGTTTTCGTGGATTTTAGCGGAGGCAGTAGTGGGGGATTGGTGAAATTGTTTGGAGGCCCCTTCGGAGGACAGGGGTTTGTCTTTCTGGTGGCACCTATAGCTTTAACAGTCTCGTCTAACGGGAGTAAAATGTCAGCCTTTCTGACTGGAAGTCCTGATGCTGGCCCTTCAGGCATTTCTTTCTTGATATCGGTCACTCTGGTTGCAAATCTTGCTAATGTTAAAGGCAGAGCGGGCGTGCCCCTACTAGAAACTCTAGAAGGTCGGAAATGACGGACAGGTGTCGGTGCTGCTGCCTGCAATGGGCGACCGGTAATGATCTGGCGGCCTCTCCCTCCCAACGTGCTTGATATCGGCAGCCGCGCATGCCACATTGTTTCTTTGTCGTTCGTACTTTGACGACCTCCGACTGGCAGTTGGTGGGACAGATTGATGATGCGCAATGCCTCCTTGTCTCTGAGGGCCCGGCACAGAACCACGGACACCAGCATCTCTAGTCGGTTGAAAATGCGGATTCTCCGTTTCTATAGTTGGCTTTCTCCTTCCCTGTCGCCGCATCATTTTGGACGCATTCGGCTTACCAGAAGTATCGGGAGCGATGACCTGTACGCCGTGTTGCAAGCGCTTCCCACCATCATTCAAAGCGGGCACATTCGGTGGCATTTCCGCCGATTTCTTCGCCTGGGATGCACGACGTAACGACGGCCTCTTGCTTCCTGGGGCGGAGGATTTGACGCGATGCCCTGGCGATTCCAAGTCAGCCCGCTGATCTCGTTGGGCTGACGGTTGCCGCATTCTCCCTGGCCTATTATCCCCAATCTTCTTGAGAAGCTGTGGCGTTTTCCGGCTCGTAGTTGGTTCAACAACATGTTGGTACGGCTCGGGTGGATGTGTCTTTTTCATCTCTGGGGAGATATTCATTCTAGAGAACGGGGAAGCTGAGCACGTGATCTTCTTTTTCTTCTTCTAACCCTTCCTGCGGCCTCTCTGAGAGACATCATCTACTCAGGTCTCTAAGTGGAAATAACGAATCGCCCTTTTTATTTACTCGAATTATTTAAATGGCATTCTTGCTCTTCTAATGCAGAACGTATCTTGTACATTTTGCAGTAGAGGCACTAGTGCCAACTCAATTTCAGGGGAAAATATCCCTGGTCGAAAAAAAAAATAATTTAAGCGTGTTTTGCACTTGTATTATTTTTAAACCAAAATTCGATATAGTTATGGCTGTATTTATTCCGGCTCCGGTGAATCATTCAAAGAAGGATTCCTGAACCTTATATTTACGATATTGGCTTGAGCCTATGTGTATTCCTCTGTCTGACTTTTGGTTTCTAAAAACTAGTATTAAGCCAAACGTGCGTATTTGTCGTGGTAATTTTCTTCAAGCTACAAAGCGTCTGCCGTTTTTTTTTATTCATGTCTCTATTATTATTATTATTATTATTATTATTATTACTATTATTATAAATTACGTTGGTTTTTAGATCACTGAATAAATCCTGTATCGCCATCTAACCATGAATCTCCCCTCATCGCAAACGAATGCTGAATTAGGCATTATTCTGATGTTCCCAGCTCAACCTTGTTGTAGGAGTCTATCAGCTTTCAACCACTTAATTCCTGGGCCATGCGCCATTGTGTGCTGGTTGCCATGACTAAGGGTCATCATCATGATCATCATCATAATTTCTATTGCACGATGTCCAAGAGCCTTTTGATCGCCGCAACAAATCAAAGGCACTTTTCTCGTCTGTCATAAAAAAAGATTACTTTGTTGCGGCACTGCAGCTAGATGCAACATTCGGTAATGTTGTCCAAAAGACCGAGAAAATAGAAAAAATAGCACGTAGTTCATGCCCGCATTAGTTAACTGCCTGTTGAAATAACCCCTTCATTCAGAAATTATGATATTATGCAGGTAAAAAAATTAAAACTTGCCGGTATTGATGCTTTAGGTGTCTAGAGTGCGAGGGATAAAAATGCACCTTTTAGCACAATTATTATGCAAATTCGGTCGTGTCCTCATTTGGAGACATCGTGACTCAATACTAACCTTTTTTTTTTACAAGTATGCTCTGGGAGTTCACGAAAAACAGTTAAATTATTTATTCGAGGTTGTGCGACTGGTGCATGAATGGGTTCACAGGTTGTAATAACATAAAGCAATCATGCCCGTACAAGAGTTTGACCCTTTTCGTTGTTTGCAGATGCCATGACCATTTAACCTGAGTTAACTGTGTTTCAGTTGTGCCACGCCTGCTCCAGGCATGAAATTGAAGCCTTCTCAGAAGGTATTCACGAGTAAAAGTCCTACTCTATCAAGCGGAAGGAATCTGCAGAAGAGTAGTAGTCAGTTCTACATGACCTTTGAGATTTACGACACCGCGCTGCAGGGTGCCTGAATACACACCTCCGAGCTCCTACTGATCTTTCCCTCACAGTATTTCTCAGTTCAAGCGGAGCCCCCGACCAAAGCTTTGCTGTCATCGCAATCCCTCCTTCCTCGAGATGTTAATATTGAAGGAGTTGATTTTGCGTCATGAAGCACCAGGTGGGCCAAAAAAAGCCACAAATTTCACCATGTTACTGTTAGCATGCACCACCACATCAGAAGAATTTGGCAGCTTGCTGGGAAATTAAAGCGTGACGATGGTTGCTGATCAGTGCACAGTGGCGTTCAAGTGAGGAGGAATCTTGACGTTTATGTTGTGAAGATCCGTTTGGTTGTATGACTGTTCCTGTAGCTCACTTGAAGAGGTACGTCGCACGGAAGCTGCCTATCGCAGTTAACGCCTCGGGGCTACCGAGCGTCTTTATAGACCACCTAGGCTGCCTGTAGTTTGTGACATGCTCAAATATGCTGGTGAACACCCGAAACACGGTGAGCAACTGCGTCGTCTGCTAGAGCAGCATTCCAAGTTTGGGCAGTCTCGCCATGGGTGGGACTGATTGCAAGAGCGCAATCATCATTATCATCGTCATCATCATCATCATCATCATCAATGGGGATCTGCTGCAGGTCATCGGTGCCTGTAGGGCTTCTGGAAAATATCGCCGTCGGCGGCACGATTTTCCTGGTGGCTCGAAGCAATGAAGCCATCTATATGAAAGCGAAAGTACTGCGCAAGACACGCAAGAAAAGAAAATCGCACATTGCCTAAGACGTACAATTTGACGTATTCTGTTCAATTTTGTATTTAGCTTCTACCGTTTCCTTTAGTCGTCTGCCCTGGCGCCGTCCAAAACACTGCGCTTCGATCCGAGGCAACGGAGATGTCCGGTGTGACGACCGACACGGACCGCATTTCTGGGACGACCACGGCACGCGTATCGTCAGTGCCAATCGCGGTTCCCAACGCCGCGGAGTGATTCCGCTTCATATCTAGGCGGCTACGAAGCGAGAAATGAGAAAAGGAAAGAAAATGACATAAACATGCAATAAAGCAGGGAGCTAGAAAAGTAGGAGGTGATATTTCCTTGTGGTATGTGCGCGCGCTGTTTAGTCTTTGTTTAACCTTTTCACGCAGAAACTCTGCGCATTGTAGCCTTGACGCATGGCCACGTCACGCCACTGTCGTGTTGTGCGCCGTTGGACTTTGTGCCAAATGTGGCAAGAGGTGCCTATGAGAGTTGGAAATATCGTCTGACCACAGCCGAATCGTTCAGCTTTCATGCCAAGCTTTTATCGATATTTGCGCGGCATATGTCAGATGTATACTTACAGTCCTAGTGCTTGGTTTTCTTAAGCAAATACACATGTCTCCGTCCGCTTTGTTTTATGTGTGCCCGCCTTACTCGGTAATTTCCGCGCACTGCTCATCCTATAGCTGCGAGATGGTTTATAATCTTCTGACACCAAGAAAATAAAAAAAGAATATTACAAAAACAGCAGTGGTACATGGGACCCAATTGACAAACGTTTCCTTTCGTGAGAGGGTTTTGACATAGGAAGGTGGTTTTCGACAATATCTACAACTCTAAGATTAACGGAAATTTTCTTGCATGAATAATTCTACCGTAAGGAATTAATATGAATTTGGCCCAGTTCTTTTTAAGGTGAATTCGAAAGAAGAAATGAATCGCTGATTCAGTCGTCTGGCGTGGTTGGTGGTTGAGCAAGAAATAATCGCACCCCTGTCTGCGCCTTGGTTCTCTGGAGTCATTGAGTACAGCTTGCAGTGCACACGTCATGTTCGTCAGAGTACAAAATAACAACGATTCATCCTTTAGTGAGAATTCAACTTTACAAAGTAAAAAAAAAAGTGCATTCTTCAATCAAACGCTTTCAAAAAACTCACATGGCAGAATGATTCGTTGAGGTGAAAAATTTTGTTTAGACGAGAGATAGAGAGTCTCCAACCGCGCGTGCTTGTTTGTTCATGGTACCCCGTGAAATGTGACCTCGCGGCACCTTGAACGCCGTGGAATCTCAATAGTAAGTCAAAACCTCAAAGCTCTCTGTGGTCGTTGCCAATTTTAGAGCTATTTCACGTACATTAGAGCGACTTCTAGCAAAAACTGCTGGCAATATGATTGCCATACCGCTGTGGCGTAGCGGGAGGGAAACGTTTTTCCCTCAACAGTATGTGCAGTAGTTGAATATATAAAATGAACTTGCAGCACATCGTGGTCGCGAGACTTGCAGTGTTATTACTGTGCTAAATGCCACGTCGAAAAGACAGCAGGCCCACCTGCTTCAGTCATAACTCATTGTACCGCAGTCCGATGGGAGGCAGCGCTGTCCAGCTCCGACTCGACGGATCAGCTCAACCTGGTCAACCGAGCGAGAAGGGCACTAGGGACGCTGAACTCCTGGACTGAGGGGACCACCCACTGCAGAGCGGAGGAGCTACCTACGCTCGCGTGCTCTTTCGATTAAAGTTTATTCTCTCTCTCTCTCCCGCAGTCCATTTGCAACGCGTTGTATCCCGCGCTCACGACGCATGAGAGAGAGAGTTTAATGATAAGAAATGCAGAGACGTCGGCCTGAGGTGTATTCCTAAAGCCAGCTAGCTACTCGACGTTGGGGGAAGGGGAAGAGGGAAAGAAAGAGGGAAGAAAGAGGGAAGAAATGATGACGACGATGATGAGAGGGGAAGAGATGAAAAGGCGATGATGAGAGGAGGAGGAGGATGCGAAAGATATGGCGAGCAATTTAATTGGCATGCTCAAAGCCTGCACACATAGGCTGTCGTGCCGCCTTAGTGGTGCCATCGTCATCTTTTCATTGCAGTTGTACGATGAAATTATTAAAGAAATTTCAGCATGCAACACGATTTCGGCGCTGCCGAAAATCGACACTAGCAGCGAAGCGGCTGTATAGGTAATGTATAGGGGGTTGGGTTGGCAACAGATGGAATGGAACAGTACGCTAGTTTGCAGTATCCCACCCACGACGTCGCACCACCCCGTTGGACTCCGCCTCTGACATTGTGCTTTGGCTCTTGCATATGACGCAGTGTCGCTCGGGGTAATCGGGAAGCAGCAATCGACGCCATCCTCACAGTTGGAGGTTGTCTCTCTTGCAGAAGTTAGCTGATCTAGGCCCTGATGGTCGTTGCGCCTTTCACAGAATGGGGGAGTTGCAGACCCTCGAACGGACGTTCGCCTGTAGCATGTTGACATGTCGTGCGCTATGCGTAACAGATGGAATGGAGGTCTTATAACCAGTCTCATTACCCTTGCATTGTGTCTTCGGCTAATACGCCAAACGTAACACAACTCTCCATAGCGCTAAAGACAGGGACAGAGATAGAAACGCCAACACACGGAGAGAGTGAGAGAGAGAAATAACATTTATTAGCACCGAAGGAACTAAAGTCCAACTCCGGGCCTCCTGGTAAGCTCATGACTCCTGGCGCAGAAGGTTCTTGACGTGCTGCACCAGAAGCGGCCCCCATAGTTTTTCAAACTTTGGTGGGTGAGTATGCGTCGCTGTTTGTTCATGCTACGTAGCGGAGATACCCTGGATACCCAGGGATGCCGCGGCGAGCACTCGCGTGGTCGAGACGCTCAGGTTGGTCTCTGTGGTTAACCCAATACACCGTTCAAAGAAGCTAACGATAATTATTGATGAATTTCGTATTCGTTGGCTAATTCACAGTTTGTGAAAATGAGTGCGCATAATTCTTTTTATTGATGACGCTTTTTTTCTTTCACTTTCATATTTTTCTGCAGGCTTCCTTGCGCCATTTTTCCTTCCGTGGCAAATTGACAAACTCCGCGCTTGCTTGAGGCACATCGAACGTCGCGCTTCGTCGCACATCGAACGTCGGAAGACGACGGCAGTCTTGCCGGTCGTCAGGATCAGGCGAGGTGTTCCATGATGTTCCATGATGCATGACCGATACGTGGTGGAGGCCTATATCCACGAGGCTGCAGGGAAATAAATGAGAGAGGGGAAGAATAGCAGAAAAGAAAGAGATACGTGGTGTTTGACGTGGTGTTTGAGATGGAAGAATCAGAGGAAACATTTGTACAGAAACGATGAGCCCATCTGCAGCGGCAGTATAGGCGGATATAACATGTAAGCCGATTTGTCATATATGCATTGTCTATAAAGCGGCGCAAGCACCGAAGTGGAGGACATCTGCCATCCTTTTATACCGTCTCAACCGCAGCAAAGTTATCGCGTTGCAGCACGTGCGTCTGAAAGAGCTAACTGGCCTAACACATACCAGGATTGGCGACGTCGTGAACGATGCAGGCTGCTGACGCACTGCAGTTCATGGCGATCTCAGGTGCCGTGTGCCAGTTTCGGGCGGCAATGTCGTAGCGCTCAACCAGCGGCACAGTCGTCAGTCCTGTCAGATGGCAAGGAGGGTAGATGCAACCGACAAATGAGGCGCTATTGAGAATGCGTAAACTATCGGTAAGCACTGCAAAACAAAGCATCTCTCTCAAAATCATTCACCAGCAATCAACGCTTCGGATCCTGTCACGTTGTGTTCATTCTGTGCCACAAACTCTCCCTTGCATACAAACCGTGTCGAACCGAACGCCCATGGATCAGGTATCGTGCACATCGGGCTCAATCGACTTTACTGCGACCTCAAGTATGACCTCGTAAGTGGCTTTGCTGTGTCCGCATGTCCATCAGTCTATCCGTCTCGCTACGGTTTGTAGTCGCAGAAAATACACGTGGTTCTATTGTCTTCAATAAAGCTTATCCTTGGAAGATTAATGTGTCCTTTCAACCATTGGGAAACCTGGCAATTTCGCAGGCATGCAACACAGCAAAGCACTAGTCCCATACATTCATATGAAATGTGATATCGTAGTCAAAAAGCGTTGACCAAATGTCACATTTATCGTTGCATTCGTGCACTCGGACGGTGCTTTAAAAATACGTTGGGTTGGCATCTTAGCGAGACACAACACGCCAGGCAACCGCTGCTGTGCAGCACCAACAACGCCCCGAAAGCGTCTCCACAATACTGTCGTGACGAGCAACGTTGCCCCTGGCCGTTGCAGGCGTCTAATCCATTTCCGTCGGTCTCGTCTAGCGTTATGTGCGGGAAGACGAGGAGAGATACGATAGGCAAGAGCCGTAGACTACCAACATTTTATTTCGGTTAGATCGACAGGAACGCTAGTGCATGCGATCACAACGCTCATGCGAGAGAGAGAGAGAGAGAGAAATGGTCAGAGTGAGGAGATAGTTCATGGGCTCCTCAGGAAGGCCAGATGGCCGCCAGGCGATGCGTGACGGCGACCTCTTCGGCTCGCTCCACGGCTCGGAGTTGCACGTCCGGGCTGGAGCTAAGCAGCACGTCCTCCCACGATGAAGGTGAGGGAGAGGCCAGGAGATCAGGGTGACGGGGATCCTCTTCGCTGTCACACAGGTGATAGTCCTGACAGTGTGTCCGGGTAAATGGAAGAGGTTCGAGTATGAGTGTTTCTAACCTGCAGTGGGTGACCTCCTGACGCTTGTGCGCATGTGCGTGGTGCGGGCCTAGTGTGTCTTGTAAGATGGTAGTATTGGGTTATGTCGTGATACGAGAGCCGTCTCCGGGTCCGGGTCGCCCACCGCTCGCTGACGAATCGTCGAGCAAGTCGGTGGGTCACTTGCTTCCCTGGATTCCCCGTGTGAGTGTAGTGTAGTGTAGTGACTGTAGAGCTTTAGTGTATAGTGTGTGCCACTATTCCTCGCGCAAAGATTGTTATGGTGGTTTTGGAGTCGCTCATAACTATACAGGCGTCTGTTGAGGCCATGGCCAACGCAATGGTGGTTTCTTCTGCTTCGGTGCGTGTGGCAGTGCTTAGCGAGCTCCCGGCTGTCTGTGTCTTGCGTCCTGGACCTGGAACAGCGCAAACGGCGCAGGTGTGGGGTCGATCATAGTACTGTGCTGCGTCGACGTACGCCACGGCGGTGTTGGTCCCGTACGTATTGCGTAGGGCCCGGGCCCTCGCTCGTCGGCCATCGTGGTGGCTGGCGAGTGTGTTTTTGGGCAGTATAACTAGGGGTTCGGGTACGAGTGTGTCTGTAACCTGCACCAGGTGACCTCCTGACACTTGTGCGCTTGTGTGTGGTGCGGGCCTAGTGTGTCTTGTAAGACGGTAGTATTGGGTTATGTCGTGATACGAGAGCCGTCTCCAGGTCCGGGTGGCCCACCACTCACTGACGAATCGTCGTCGGGATGACGAAAACGCTCGGGCGAGCTTTTCTCCTGCTGAAGGGATAGAGCAAAGCCTAAATGCAAAACGCTTCGCTCGCGCCTCTGGAGATCCTGTAAACATGCGCACCAAAATGATGGTTACATGCAATCAGACGTAAAGGATGTGCGCTGCTGTTTCTAGCAATCCGCGCTTCCGTTTCAATTTCAGAGCGGCGACAGCGATGCATCGTAATCGCGACAATGCCCGACATTTTTTGTGCGCCTGGTGAGCATCAACAAACTTGTTGCATGCGACCAAGACGTTCCACGGTGAAGTTCTCGGCTTCACATTTGACGGGGGCGTATTTGCATGTGTAAGAAACATTTTGGTGCCGAAGCTGCTAATCGTGCCGCAGTGTACTCCATGAAAGAACATTTTGTATTACTGCCGTGTGAGCGATATAAGCTCAAAGCAGACGCCATCCGACTAATGTTTACTTGTCTAAGCTTTAGGAACAGCCTCGTCCAGTGACAGGGTATCGGTCAACTAACTAAACTAAAACCTAATTACCAACTCAACCAAGTACCCTAACTAACGCACTAGAGCTTAGTGTAAATAGATATATAGCTGACCAAAACTTTTTGTGCGAGGAATATGCGAGTTCGGGCGGGGCCAGGGGGGTGGGACACGTCCATTATACAACGCTGCTGTGTATAATTTCAGCACAAACACCTAGCACAGCTAATAAACATCCCGTTTCATGTCCATTCTGAAACATGCTGAAATAAATGTGGGAGAGACGCCTGTCCTGGTGAAATATTAGCAAGATCACGCCGCCTTGCCATCCCAGCCCTTGTACTGATATGACCTTCGATAGAAGTTGCACCCGCGGAAAGGATGTAGAGCTACAGCTGCCGCGTTCAAGAATTCAAGAGCCATTCTTTTCTGCATGTCCCACCAAAAAAAAAAAAAAAAAAGCACAGTGCGTGATAACGTAACTGTTCCTCATATTATCGTTTTGACAACCAAGAATTTCTGGTACGATCTATTGGGTTATTTACAATTATTGGTTGGCAACGCCGTTCGCATTTCTTACCATTGAATCCTCCAACGGTATAGATGGATCCTTCCAGCACGACGGCGGCAAAGTTGCTCTTGGCGTGGGGCATACTGGGCAACTCTGAGAACCGAGATTTCCTCACGTCGAGCTGCTCCACTGCAAAGCGTTAGTGAAAAGTAGCAAGAACAAGTCAGAGTGCTTTTGTACATTGTTGAAGCCGAGTTCTTTTATGCTTCAGGACGCACGCACAAATACAAAAAAAAAAAATGCACATGCAACGCACTGCTGGAACCTGTGCAAGCGCGATGTCTCAACTGTTGAGTTACAGTATATAGTCACTTTTTCACCGCGGCATCATCACATGATCGCCAGCGCCAACCAATCGGCGCCGCTCTGCGCCCGCCCATCTCACTATGACGTAATTGCCGGCGCCAACCAATCGGCGCTGCTCTGCGGCCTCCCTAATCACTATGACGTAATTGCTGGCGCCAACCAATAAGCCTGTGAAACAGCCTCTCCTCTCGCCTGTCTACTCTCGGTCGATGAACCTTGCGTTCATCTTCACTTCGTCGTACCCTTCCCTCCACTGGTCAGATATATCACAGCAACAAAATGACGAAAACGGAAAATCATAGTGGCGCTACCTATTTTGGATTATGTCACCTGTCGTGTGACTTGAGCCCTAAACGTTCCACAGAGAGCTAAGCTCACGTAATAATGTCCCCGCAATGTCCTTTCATAAAAAGCCCTGCAGCCGTCGTGTTTATTTGTGCGTGACAATTTACAGCAAAAACACCCGGGGATTACAAAAAGCTAAATGAAAAGGCAGACGATCTTTCGAGAAAATGGCGCGCGTTCAGCTGTCTGCCGCAGGAATAATACGCGGTTCGGTTTGTTTATAGGTGCATTGTGTGTCGATTGTGCTACGTAACATGTTTTAGAAAGTGCTTCATAGTTCCTCTAATATAGTCAGCAATAATAATTGCTACTTCGCGACTACTTCGCGGATTTCCCAGAAAGCCCTAGAAAGGTGCTAACCTCTGTTGCTTGTGTTACATGACAACAAATTTGCAGGGTACAGCACTATGTAAGTAAGGAGCCCTGCATCATGTTGCAGCACACACGACATCCCGACATGCATATTTCCACGTGGAAATCTTCAGCAACAGCGATGCAGTCGTCACACCTGCCGAATACCATGATTAGAGTGGTAACGATTGCAACATAAGCGTACTGGAGGATAACCTAGCGATGCCGTTGTACCCGCCGATGATGTACAGCGTGTCCTTGTGGGCGACCACCTTGACGCCGCTGCGGGGCGAGGACATGGTTAGCACCCGGATCCAGACGTTGGTAGATGGGTCGTAACACTCTACGGAGTCCAGGACCTCGCGACCCGTGAAGCCTCCCACGCTGCGTGAGTATGAGCATCGTCATCGTCATTAGTTGCACTGTTATTGGGTGCACTGTAATAAATAAGCTAGTGCACTGTAGCGCACTCTCACTGGGATAGTTGTGCCTGAATCACAGCCACCCCACGTGCGTTTTCGCGCCACCAATATTTCCACCGTCTCCATCTCGGCAAATTTAGAGACTAGGTTCGAGACAATTTTCGCACGTTATGCACGAAAGAGAGTGCGAAATTAAGAATGGTAATACTTAATTACCTCTTGCTAGTTGGGCTACAATTTTTCATTACCTAGATACCATTAGCTGAAAGCCATTGGCGTCTACTACCCCTAGATTCGCTCTCCAAAAAGCGATTCGGAATACAGTGAATCCGAAAACGACCTCACATGTAGATGCGTCCTCCAGCTGCCGCGGCGCTGGCGTCACTGCGGACGATGTTCATGTTGGCCACCATGGACCACTGGTTTGCCTTGACGTCGTACCGCTCGACTGTGTTTGTGCGCACGCGTCCGTCGAAGCCTCCCATGGCGTAGATCAGACCCTGCGAATACAGGAGAGCCCGTTTAACGACCGCCCCGTAGCGGATGAAAAGTGCTCCTGCGGCGTGCCGAACAACTACGCAATAAGCTGCATATGACGCAGCATAAAATATGTGAGCAAACTAGCAAAGAGTAGCAGCAAACCACAGTTACCCCTTTCGATACAATCTTACAATAATCTAATGCAATAACGTCCCATGCATTTTATACCCGCATCTGGCAACAACAGAGAACGCATGTTTATTTAAAAAAAGTTTGAAATCAGCTTGCTTTTGTTGTGCACATAAATAAGACTGTACTCGCAGTAACCTCTCATTATAGCAAAATTATTTATTTCTTTTCGCTTTCTTTTTGAGCTAGCTTCCTACCAAACGGCATGCATTTCACACCGCAATATTCGAAGAGTAGTTCCGCCCACCCGCTAGGTGCACCATACAAGATGGCAACTTGCGATTGAACGAAGAGCCGAAGTGTTGCTTCTTTCTATTCTTTTTGAGATTTTATGTGCCCAGTTCCGATTATGAAGCACGCCGAAGTGGAGGCCTTCGGATGAATTTCGACCACCTGGAGTTCTCTAACATGCACTACAACGCAAGCACACAGGCATTTTTACATTTCGCCTTCATCGAAATGCAGCCTCCGCGGCTGGGATTCGATCCCGCGACCTCATGCTCAGCAGCACAACGCCTTAACTGACTGGGCCACCGTGGCGGGTGCTTCTTTCTATTAACAGCCGCAAAACGAGTGAAGTGAAGCTGTATATGTCTCTTTGTGTAGTCATTTTACACCCCGTTCTTAGATGACCACGTATGACCACGTATGACCAAGATGCCAGAGCTAAGACTACAGTTCGCGAAGCCCCGCGCCGAATGTACATATTTGCAGGAATTGACAATAGTTAAGCGGCTAGTCTTTCGTCGTCCGTGCTTGCCTGGAGAACGGCTACGCTGACGTAGCAGCGCGCATACGCCATGTTCGCCTTGGCGCTCCATCTTGCCAGAGCCACGTCGAAGCAGACGACCGAGTGGTAGCACTCGCGGCCGTTGAAGCCGCCCACGAAGTAGATGCACTGATCGATCACCGCCGCTCCATGGTACGCCCTGCAGTGGACGTCGGCAAACATCTTTTACCGGCAACAGCTTCTCATGCAAAGTCTGGATATGTGGAACGTTTTGTGCCTCGCACTCCTACGAACACTTTCCTGTATGTGGCCATACAGAAGTCCACCAACCGAAAACTCGTACAATCTTACTCGTCCAATTAGAAAATTAGAATTTCAATTAGAATTTTTTTATGCGTACCATTGCATAATGCAAACGTAAAAGTGTTCGTCAAGGTCGTGGTTTCTTAACGCAGAGCCGCATCACTCCTACCGACATACTATTTGTGCGTGTCACTCAGCCAGTGGCGATTCTTTCTAGCGCGTTGCCTTTCTCTACAAACCGTGCGACGCCTCCGAGTGAAACAACCTGAAAACAATGTAGCTTTTTTGTTTAGTGCATGCGCTACCTGGGCGAGGTGTACTGGTTGCCCATCACGCGCCACTTGGCGGCGCGACAGTTGTACGTGAGCATGTTGTTGGTCGCGCCCACGGTCCAGCCGCCGAAAAAGAACAGGATGTCCTTGGGCACGCGAGGCTTCAGCCACAACTTTCGGGACAGGTCAACGCCGGCTACTACACCAACCGCCATGGACTGCTGGGTGAGAGTCTGCATGAAAAAAAGTCAGCATGTGTGCCATTAGCCATACCTGCCACCTCGAGACCTTGTAAAGCAGACAGGGGTACAAGTAAAGAATGGCGAGGGCAGTGACGTCGTGCTTGGACGGATGACGGTAACATCAGAGGTCGCACGGCAGCCGAATAAAAGGCTGATAGATTAGTCTTGCGTTGGGGCTAGACGGAATATCTTACTTGTACTTAGGACGCAGCGCTGCAAAGTTAAAACACAGGGACGAGACACAGGCACTTCGTCTCTGCTGTTATGTGCTGCGCATGCGGCACTAATGAGCCTGAGACAAATAACATTGTGGGCTCTAATTTCCCCTCGATGTTACGGGATGGCACCACCAACACTGATACTGGCATTAACGCAACACCCGCAGGGCACGAGGGCTGTCGTGGCGTGAGACCTTGCGAGAATAATTAATCATGTTCCTGATCTGGATTTTACGGCAAATAATGCAATTTACCAACTGTAGCCTGCGAGTTCCAGTTACTTTCAATGGATAAAAGAGCGTTTTGTTAAAAGTATGTGGAACAACAGTGCATTTTACGGCGAGCTTGAGGGCACATCTGCAAACTGGTACCATTATTGAAATTCATTCCAGGTGGATACGCTTTGCAAACTCGCCGGTTACAATTCGTAAATTCCACTATGTGTCGTAAATTAATTAATAAGTTAGTTATTTTACTATGTTTTTCGATTTCTCTTGCAAGTAATGCCCGCCTTTCTGAATAATCGAGCTCGGAGACCAGAATTCTGTTATCTGCAATAGGCAACTCCATTCAATCTGTAACTCCACAAAACAAAAATGATCACCGCGTACAATCCCTAATAAAGCGCGACAACATTACTGACACGGCCCGTGCCACTGTTCCCAACAGCGCCAGTATTATGTTCATATGCTGCAATAAAGCAGGCAGAGGGCGAGACAATCCGAAATGCTTTACAAATTTCACTTTCCCACAATAGATAGATTTCACGGTACGTCACAGACGGCCCTCAGGCTCCATTCAGAGCTACTGCGCTGCTGACGTGACCAACTGCATGCCCAATGCAATCCTATAGACAGCCATCTGCAAGAAGCCACTGTGCAGAGAAAAAGCAGCTAACCTGTTGAATCACGTTCAGCACTTTGAGGCTGTCTCCGTCATCCACGACTTGTGGGTTGCCGATGACTTTCTGGAAGTCTCTGCAACAAACAAGACAACAGCTCAGCTGTGTAAAAATGCACTTACACTATACGTTTAACTACTTGGCGGGAGGATCACACGTGGTGTGCTCTTTGCACCCATGCTTTTATGACGTAATTTCTCAAACCGGCGCCTAAAAATGAGGAATAGTAGACCAGATTTCATCGTCTAAACCGATGACTGGACCTCACGCGATAGACGCATTGTCGTGCCGTGATACCGGGCGTTGATATCACCACCGCTACTCGCCGCGGTCTATCATGGCGAAGGATCTCGGAGGCCGGCTTGTAAAGCCGTTTCACATTATCGTTATTCAAAAGTGCGGAAATTCACATCGCCCGCGCACTGTGATAACTGTTTGGTGTTGCGGTTACTGCTAACTTTGTGCGCCGAAGTGTGGCCAAAAGCGGAACTGCTTTAATACGTAAGCAACCCGCCCAATTCCGCCCAAAAGGCGAAGCATCAATGGCGACAGCAAATTAGCAGAGACCTACCTACACGGAGTAAGGATAGCAGTTTTATCGGCTGCATAAACTTGGACAGATTCGCTTACTAACTGAATTAACAAGCTTGCATGGTGTCAGCCCGCGCAAGCAAACATGAATAGAATAGAAACATGAACATCACACTCGATGACCGCAGACAACCACTGTCAAAACGCTGGCGGGACCGAGCCCGGCAGCAGCAGCAAGTTTCAACGAAAACTGAGTGGCGGAAGCACAGCGCATACAAAGGTAAGAGCCGTGTGGAGATGGTTTTCAAGAAGCGGTGCGCGCGACAGCCCGCAGCCGTGCGATTAACAAGTATGCAGTTGCTGGCAGAGTAGAAGTCGCACCCCCTCTCTCCCGCGCTGCCTTCCCGCTTTTCTCCTTTCGCGTGGGAGAAAGATTGAGTCGCCATTTCCCCTTGCGCCCGATCACAAGATATGCGTTTGGTGCCGCAGCTACGTCGCCTCCCCTCCCTCCCTCCCATCCCCCCACGGCCTTTTGCACGACGGAAGACGTCGCGTTTCTTCTTCGCCGTGCGTGCGCGTCCCTCGCGCGCTTTCACTCGCACATCCACAATACGGCGCGCGACGACGGCTTTATCGCCCTTGGATTTTATACGAAACCTCACGGTGACGGCGACCCGGCTGCGCACCCGGCTGGCGTCCGCAAAAGGCGTCCGCAAAAGCCGTGCCCGGAAAGCACGTCACCTCTCCCACAGAAATATTAGTTAGTCGGGTGTCGAGGTTTTAGACCTAGTGTCGACATCAGCAGATGACTCGTCGACGAAGCGCTTCCTCGACGAGGACTCAGGGGACGAGCGTGAATTGAAACGTGAAAGATCACACTCGATGACCGTGAAAGCGCTTCTTTTGGCTAGGTTGTTTACCGAATGGTGCTGCAATGTGGTGTTGCCTCATTCTCAACAACACCACTTTGCAGCATCCTTCCGTACAACCTAGCCAAAAAAAAAAAAAAACTCTTTCGCGTTCTCAGCTCTCTCAAACTCTCTTGCCACGCGTTTGCGTGTTCCCGCTCATACTTCTCACGATAGTACGCGCTGTTTTATCACGTTCTGTGCGACAGCCGAGGACTGCACCTTAGGGCTACAGCGTCTCCAATCGGCGGTGTGGAACGTGTCTTATCTTATCTCCATCGTCACCGGAATCGTGCCAAGCAATGTCGGAGGTCAGGTCACCTCGTTGAGCGAATTCGCCGTCGGATGGCGCTACCGGAATCAGTCACGACGTTTCCTCGTTTTCTCTTGCTTAAAACTTCAAAAATCATTGGCGTACAGCGGCATGCCCATAAACACAAAAGGTCTGTTGAGCGAAAAATGCTATTATAGAGAGATGCGGCCTATGACGTCAAGAGGGTGTGCTCACGTGGCGCGGCAGCGTGCGAAGCGCACGAACGGCAGGAACTTAGCGAGGTAAGCCTTCCTCTTGTCCACGTCGGTGGAGATCCACTTGAGTATGGCGCCGAACGTGTCCTCCACCTCGCTGGGAGCGTACAGGTGGTCGTCTTCGAGGATGGTACGCAACTCCGCTGGCGTCAGAGCCTGGAACTGGGCGGTGTTCTTCCACACCTGCATCACGCACAGACCATCGTGTTGAATTAAGAAAACAGCCTCTTCTATTTATGCCGCTAAACTAAGCATGCTATCAGAACGATATGTCGCCGCGCGGCATATAACATGTGTCATGATTAACTTCAGACCTTCCGAGCTACCATGCCTGCGGACAAAAGCAGATTAGCGAGACTATTCTTGCTGCTTGCAACATTAGTTATACTAATGCTAGGGCAGAAAACTGAACTAACAAAACCAAAATTAAGCTTAAGCGCGCATCAATTTAATTTATTAAAGCGCCACCCAAAACGAAAGTAAACTCCACGATAATAGCCAGATAATATTTACAATATACAAAACGAAAGCAGTGGCCTTCGTACCGAGTGAAAGGTTATGAACAAATCAGCATAGTGTCAGTCACCTTTGCCCAATGTGCAAGTTTCTTATACATCTAAACGTCGCCTCCCCTCCTTCCCTCCCATCCCCCCACGGCCTTTCGCACGACGGAAGACGGCGACCCGGCTGCGCACCCGGCTGGCCCGGAAAGCACGTGACCTCTCCCACAGGAATATTAGTTAGTCGGGTGTCGAGGTTTTAGGCTTAGTGTCCACATCAGCAATTGACTCGTCGACAAAACGCTTCCAGCCGTCGACCTTTTGTACAGTTTTATACAGTTTCTTATACTCTCTAATGCACGTGATTGCACGTATAATTGTACATGGCAAAAGTCTTTAGACATCTTATCTTAGTCTTTATCGGGTTTGAGTGCCTTGGCATCACGACGAATTGAGAACTACAGGGCATTCAGTACATGCCGTGGTAAAAGACGCTCCTTCGAGTCAAGCCTGAACCTGGATCGGCTGGTTCTTGGCGTGGCTACTAGGTGGCGATTGATTACTTGGAATTACTTGCGGGTCTCGCGCGAGATTTTACGGCGAATAATGCAATTTATCAACTGTAGCCTGCGAGTTTCAGTTACTTTGCGTTTCAATGGATAAAAGAGCGTTGTTAATACATGTTGATACTCGCACGCATATACTGCAAGTTAATCGCAGTCGTTTTGCTCGCATATTCTGCATACACATCTTTTTTTTTTTTGTCTCAATTGTGCTCTCTCCTCCTTTCTCCTTGCTATTGACGTCGGCGGCTTAACTTCTAGGTGGCATTGCTTTCACTCGGGAGCTATGGTGTCGTGAAATGAATGGATGGCGTGATACAAAGAGCCCACCTGGTACAAAGCGCAGGCCGGTGCAAGGAGCAAATTTTGTACCAAAGGCTGCCTCCAATTATATCCTACATATCCTACTCATATCCTACATATCCCGTAAGCATTAGAACAAATTAGTCAAAAGTGGTAACAAATCATTTTGATTGGCGATTATTGCTCAATTTCTGATGCTCGGCCGCCGTTGCCAAGAGGCACGTAATGGTAGAGAAGAAGTAGATTGTTTGTACCTCATCGAATTTCCGCACAAGGTAGCGAAATGCTTCTCTTGCGAGGTGCTCGTAACCGCGGCTGGACGCTAGGTGGTAAGTGTCGATGCAGCTCTCCGGTTCGAGGTTCTCCTTGAGGGTGTTCAGGCAGTGTTCCCGTATCTCGAATATCTGTGTCGTAAAAATAACGAAGTGTGCGGTTACAGACAAGCGACACAGTCATTGCTGCGACAGTCACAAGTGCATTGCTAGCACCTAACACCATCGGTTGTAGTTATACTAAGCAGTGTAACTTTTCACAAACTATGACGATATAGAAAGAGCCCAGACCGAGCAACAACGCGGGATGTTGGCCAAACGTGATGCATGCTTTGCCGATGGAAGGCTTCGCGGTCGATTCGTAAATTTCTGTGGCAGTGTGTCGACACGTTTTTAAATATTGTCAATAAATTACCAACTATTCCAAACAATGTATTTTTGTTCTGCAAATGATGTTTTACTTTAGGTTTGCCACGTCCTCATTACCCACGTAAACATAAAGCAGGATATGCAGTTGGTTTGTGCATATTCCCATCAATTTGTTTGACGAGGTTTTACACTTGAATACAACAGTGGGTCCACGAGAGAAACCATAGCGGTGGACTTCATTTATATTTTGACGACATAGATTTAGTTAACGTGCAAGTGAATTTAACCAGACTGTGTAGAATTTTACCCACTTCCCCCTCCTGTCGAAATATGGTCGCTGCATGCGGCCGCGAACCAAACCGTCCACCTTGTGTTCAACAGCACAGCGTAATAGCCTCCGAGCCAGCACAGCGAGTCCTTTCCAATTGGATGAAATATCCTTTCTCTTATGTAAGAAGACGGCCATTACTCGAATAATAGATGGTGCTTGCAAAGCGCCTGGCACGCCTGCTCATGTTGATACTCGCACGCTTACACTGCAAGTTAATCGCAGTCGTTTTGCTCGCATATTCTTCGTAAACTGCAGACTGCACTATTGCCCTTAAAAATGTCCTGCCTCGAATTGTTGGAATTCCAGGACTTACCCGAAATGGACTTGCCGCGATAACAGGCACCAAACACCAATTAGCTTTCTTCTTCTTCTTCTTCAAAAGCCGGTTAAACTCGACAAGTGCACAATCGCTGAGCAAAGATGATGAGGCTACGCGACGCGGTGTTCTCGAACTAGTAGTATTCAGTAATGTATACAACGTGAAAATATCGTTGTGACTAGTTTTTTTTTTTTCCCTTACTACCACCCAATCCATGGCCTATGTGCCCCGTAGTGGGTTGCGCCATATCACTTAGGATCAATCCTTACATCCTAGGGTCAACCAACCAATGAAGTGGCACTTTTTCAGCGAAGACAAAAAAAAAAAAGCCTCTCGTTGGCAAAATATACCGACCGATTCCAGCGATTCGAAGTGTCTTTGACAAGGCTGCGTTGCTGTATCCCAACACCTAATCTTTAACAGCGGAGCTGTTCTTGATTGACCCTGTGCCGTCGTGCTCCTTGGCGTCACGCTGGTCACGTGACCTGGGAGCGAGAGGGGCGAGATTGAGGCAGACAGCTGCGCAGTGCCGAGGAGGGGGCGAGTGAATCAGGCAGCCAGTGAGCGTTTGCGAAGTTCTTGCTCCGCATTCGTTCTTTGAGAATGGCCAAGACTGCTTATACTCCCGAGGAAGAAGCCGCCCGACGTGAGCTCCAAAAATTGGATTTCAAGAAATCCTTTCGCCAGCACTGCAGCCCCTGACTAACCTTGAGCTTCTCGGACGAGATCGAGCACTTTGACGATGTTGTGCAGGCCGATGCGCTCGTGCAGGGGAGTGTAGTAGGCGAAGTCGATGAGCAGCTCAATCATGTCACTGTCCAGATCTTTCATCACCACTCGAATGGGCGGTGTCCACTCGTTTTTCTGTTTCTGGTCGAGACTCGTGCCCTTTTTGGCGAGGGTGAAGAGAGCGTAGCACCCCGAGTACCTGCACGAGGAGGCGGGTCGACAGCGACAGCACAGTGATTTACCATAGGGTACACAAGCTGAACAAAAAAGAGCTACGACAACCTCCCCCTTTTTTTTACAGAAGTTCCTCTCGTATAGTTGATTCACTACTCCTGTGTTGGCGTAGACTCAACAACAAAGTTGATTTCCGGGTACATGCCCCAGCTCTCCGGGTCTTGAGAGTGGATGGTCGAGCGAACACTGCTGCTGTTTTCTGTACTTTTCAAGTCACGACTAAGCAAGCAGGTAAACTGAGTAAAAGCAGGCAAGGTTTTATTGGCAGGTTCAACCGGTTCAAGCTAAAATACGCCAACAACCAGGTGATTACGTTTTCAAACAGCAACTTTTGTAACAAAATGCACGCAAATGCGAAAGTAATTTGTCAGTGGCTAAAGCTCTTTGCAAGTATTATCTAATCGAACTAAATGCTTGTCTTCCAGCTGGGTGTAGTAGTAGACAATATTTGCAGTAAAAGTATTCGTGTTTCCATTTCATATGTGCGGAACTGTTAAAGGTTCTTGGCATGTTAGGCATATAGACTTAATTCAGTAGAAGCAATCTGTGAATCACTCATGTGGATCCCTTCGGTGCCTACAGCTTCTCTATTCCTTCATTACAGGCCTTGTCACAAATAGCATGCGCGAATCACGTTGCATAGCCTTCCCGACAAAAAAATATGCGAGCAGTGCACAAGCACACGCAAGACTGATGACGATTATGTCTTGGTCTATCTTGTCAGACTTAACTGACTGAAACGAGTGAGGCAGTTTCAGTCTTTTGTTGGTCTTTGTGTTTTAGCCACACACTGCGAGTAAACTTAGGTGGAAGAACCGTGCTATTCACTGAGAACTTCCGAGTAGTCTCTCTTACACGAATAATAAGTACGAACAGCACTAAATGAAATGCGGGTTCTTCTTTCACTATAAGGTAAAGAGGCATGTTGACTGGACTGTTCGCTCGTTTGGCCCGAAGAGTTTTAACTAGCATGAAGCCAAAAATCCTTTCTGACCCGACTGTCCCTTTATGCGCAAAAAACTTGACAAAGTCGCATAGACCCGTCTCGTCGGGTGGTGAAGTTCGGTCATCGGGTTTCATGCAATACTTATCAGATTGAAGAAAGAAAGCGTCAACCCGCATGAGTCGCTTGGAAAAAGACGCGTAAACGCATTCGAATCTAGAGATGGCGACCGGTGAGAAGAAAAAAAAATAGCACACGGCTGAGCATTATAACTGGGAATACCCACCCCGACGCAGAACGGCCCATGAACACGACATAGTCATAGCGAATCGGCTTTCTGTCGGGTCAAAATTATGGCGGTCATCAGATTCATGGAAATGGCAGCGGGTCGTACCAAGAGAGCGCCGTCGGGATAGGGCGAGTCATTCCGAGTGCAAAGAAAAGCAAACTTGCTCTACCCGCTTGGCGTATAATGCATGTAAACGTGGTTGTACCACGAACTCAACCTGCTCGGGTCGTGAACTCGAAGTGAGCACGGGTGCAAAGCGCGAAAATCGTATGAAAGAAAAGTTCCGCGAGAGTGACACTCACTTGGCAGACAGTACGAACCGATGTGCCCAGATATCCGCACCGTCGGCCGCGCGGAACACGACGTCGCAGTACTGACGGATCTTCCTCTGATCTCGCAGACCCGGCATGGCCTTGGCCACCGCTCCCGGGGCGAACTCTCGCTGCCTGCCGTCGTCGTGGAAGAGTTGCGTCGCCTCGGACAAAACGGTCACCACGTAACCGTCAGCGCTCATGCCGGCAGCGTCGCCCGCGTCCATGTGCTTCGCTGTGCTTTCAACGGCGGTGCACATCTCGGGAAGGCCACGAAGGAGCTTTGCGCAGGGCAGGCCGACGAAGCGGGCCGCAGGCAAGCGTTGTCCTACCCGTACGGCCACACCAGCACGCGCCCAGAGACAACAACACGCCGATCCGACCGTGAGCCGACTGAGCAACGTGCCGCTGCTTGGCGGGTTTAAATAGCCCGCTACCGGCTATTTGCACGCGCTTCGTGGCTCGTAGTTCGTTGATGCTGCCTATATCGTACTCTTCTTCGTTGTTGTTGCTGGTATTGCTACTGGAGTGTCATAATGAAGAGAAGTGGCCGTTAATGGCAGGGTTCTGTAGCTACATCTGTTTCTCGACAGCCGTTCCAGTTGTGCCTTTTAAGATTCGCGTCACATAAGATCCAAGACGCTAATGAAAGTTTGTAGTCAAGCCCGACGCACAGGACAACCGTAACAGCTGGGCGACTGATGTTTGCAGAGACGACGCTGAAGTTCTTGCGTGATGCAGAAACAACTGCACGTTTTTTTCTTAATTTGGTCGGTCTGGTTTGATTTCGCGCGAAATCCTTCAACGGAAACTGCGGGTAGATGCGCGTGCGGTGCCCACACTGGGTCGTTCGCCATTTCCGACTTAGCAGACGGTTATAGTGACATGAGACCTCATTGGTTTACAATAACCGGTTTGTCAGTATAGGGGTATCAACTTGTCCCTCCCCCCCGTCCCCGGAATTTTTATTAATGAGCGCGACCAACAGCAGCGTAACACGTGCTGATCGGTGTATTGGGCTGGCTTCTTATGATGATAATAATGATGATTATGATCATCAGGTAAGGCTCACACCCACAAAGATGGATAGATCTAGAATCAGGCGGCAGGATGGCAGCGTAAGAAAAATGTAGGAAAGAAACTAAAAGTGCAATAGCAAAGACACCAAAAACACAAGAATAGCACTATAATTAAAAAAGGGTAATAATGAAAAAGACCAGATAGGGGCTTTTAATAAGAAAGCCTATGAAGGAGCAGAAATAAAGTTTCTTTATAAAAGTGAGCGGACGGTAGAATCATCCGAGGTGGGCAGCGACCACAGTCCAGGATGCCGTGGCTTTGAGCGGCAATGTTGACATATGTTCCTTAGACATGGTGGTCTTCAGGGCTTGCGACTGTCAGCTGGGCCTTCCACTCCTCGACGATTGGCCCAGGGATGGGTGGTATCGATGGACTGCGCCCACACTCACATGCCATGTAGTAGAGGGTACTGGGTAGAGAGCAAGAGGTGCAGTTCTAGTTCTAGCTCGTGGGATACAAGGCGTACAGTGGATGCCGTGCGAGAATGTAGCGGTCTTGACTTCTTTTGTTTTTATTGCGATAGCAATTATATGGACACTTCAACCGGATTTCTGCCGTCGGCGTTGCCGTCGTCGTCGCCGTCGCCGTGAGGTTCCGTATAGATTCCAAGGGCGATAAAATCGTCGCCGCGCGCCGCATGCGCGAGCGAAAGCGCGCGGGGGACGCGCGCTATCACGGAGGGCGAACTCGCCCGCGCGCTATCACGGAGAGCGAACGCACGGCGGAAAGCAAACGCGACCGTCACGCGAAAGGCCGTGAGGGTATGGGAGGGAGGGAGGGAGGGAGGGAGGCGGGGCGGCGCTGTGCTCCGGCACCAAAGGCGTATCTTGCCACTCAATCTCCCACGCGAAAGCATGAAAGCGGGCAAGCAACACGGGGAGGGAGGGGGGGGGGGGCAGCTACTCCTCTGCCAACAACTTCTCGTCTGCACTTTGCCCGGCGGTGCTGGTCGCCCGCACCGTCTCTTATCTCCACACGGCTCTGACCTTTGTATGCGCTGTGCATTCGCCGCTCAGTTTCCGTTGAAGCGATAGACCGCGCGAACCTGCGCTTGCTGCCAGCGTTTTGACAGTCGTTGTCTGCGGTCATTCAGTGTAATCTATTCATGCTTGCTTGTGCGCGTTGACACCACGATTGTTAATTCAGTTAGTAAGCGAATGTGTCCAAGTTGATGCAGCCGATAAAACCACTATCCCTACTCCGAATAGCTCTCTACTAATTTGCTATCGCTTTCGGGCGAAACTGCGACATTTTTTTTTTCAAGACGTCCAGAGCCTGTATGGAAATGCGGCCGGTTTGTATGTTCCTGCATGCTGTTTGCGCGTCCGTGGTGACTGTGATGCTATTTTGTTCTCTCTTGCCCGGTCAGTGACTGCCAAGGCTATGCGCGAGCGTTTTGTATTTAGCTTCTGCCAAAATGCCGCGGCCGCGGTCGGAATCGAACCCGCGTCCTCGAGCAATGCCATAGCCGCAAAGCTACCGCGACGGGCACAGAAGCGTGCATTTGACGTGCGACCATTTCCGTAGTGCCACCTAGACCCTACGGTGATTTAATGCGGCTTTGCGTCTGCACGCCCTGCGTAAGTTGTCCGCTTCACAAATTTGCGTGGTGTTTGTTTTTTCAGAAGTAGCAGAAAGGTACCGGGCCGTACATTCAGTTTGCTCGCAACCGCTACCATGTCTATAGTAGTAGCACTTACTTGCCTTCTCATATTAAGGCATGGAATGAGTATGTATGACCAAATTCACGGACCGTTGCTACATACGGACAGCCTGTGTTGCCAGCCCTTCTCGATGCACGACATTCCTCGTGCATAAAAAAATTTCACTCATCCGCCAGGGTTGTGTCGCTAACCTCCAAAGAAAAGACTTCAACCCCGGAACGTCGGCAAGAGTAAGTACCGCTGGTTAAACAATGACAGAGGGAGTGGTGCCGCTTCCTGGCATAGTAAGCCCCACGCAGCCCAACTGGCACGCAAACTTACGCAAACTCTATCACAAACGTATTAAGAATATGTGAATGGGCACACACTTGAATCAATACACCAAAGCATGGTTGACAGCGACTACACCGACAGCACACGAATGGTCGAAGCTGAAGGTTTCGTGACGGTCCACAGGAGTAAGCGAGTTACTGGCGATAATACATATTTGCTATAAGCTATTACAAAGTACAGAAGAGCTATGTTCCTAGCCTTGTGTGCAGCAAGAGCAAATCTATTGCAACTGGCAGATCGATTAGGCAGAAAATACTCAGATAGTGGTCACACCGACGAACTTCACTGAGTCAGAAACGTGACAAGCCGCTGCTTCAAAGTATTTGCCAAATAAAGAACGAAGAGCAAAACACACTCATCCTGATTCAATTCATAAGCGTAATGTTTGGATAGCTTGGAATACCATTTTAGCCTCGCTTTTAGAACAAGCACCATAACGCTGCTCGCGCCGTTTGGACAAAGCTTAATGAGCTCCGAAAGCACTTTGACATGTCCTCTGAAGCTTTGACCAGAGCTTCGTGTCGTCCACCCGGTCAGCGTCTACGATATCCGAGGTTTCCTGAGCCGCACCGGGCGTCATGTACATCCATTGAAAACACGGAGGTAAAGGAGGCAGCTGAGGCAAGCAATCGACGCGTCACCACGTGATCAAACATGGCAGCGCCCACGGGATCGCCGCGAAAAGGGCCAATACAGCTGAGGTGCTTCCTGCATTTTCAACCAATGTGACCACACAGGCGATGAGGTTAGTTGTAAGGTCAGAGTAGGTTATTATGGTTTGCTGGTGACATCCAACGAAGGCCCGGCGCCATTCCGTTTGATCGGGACCCATTTAGCGCCGAATCAAACGTATACGTGGGTCAACCAATACGATCCTGTTCCAAGGGGCTCCAGGTGCTAGTATCACCACTTGACTGGGGTCGTCCTGTCCCATGAACTATAGTAATTCGCGGCACTGGGCAGTGTGATTCACTCGGTCTTAATGAGTTTTACACTGGACCTCGCCTGTGTCCCTAACATTAAAGTAGACATTACAAAGGACCTTGACAATATTGCCGACAGGTTTCACATTGTGCATGTCTGATGCATTTTTAGTACGGATCCACTCTGTTATCCTTCTCGGAACGAAGGAGTTCTTGAACCTATCCGTTCTTGCGAAGTAGGGTGTTTTATTAGAGCGAAGCTGTATATGGCTAGGTTCTGGCGGATCGCGTCCGCGGACAAACTGACGCCTAGAACAACAATTTACGTGTCCATGTGCGTGGCGGTTTCCCGCTGCATTTGTGCCTTAGCACAGGTGTTTATAAAGAGGATGGATGGCCCATTGTTATACTCCTCGCCACCACCGATGCCTCTTTCACCAGTGTTGCGATACTCGGCGGCGGCACGTCCCACCAATCATTGTGCCCCTTTGTCTCGTAACGTAGAGATCGCACTCGCGCTGTTATCAGCAGTGGCCCTTTGGACTCGCTATGAGACGGACGCTCGTTAACCACATCTTCCAGGATCCTGACGTCAGGATCCTGACGATGCCATACAGTGTGCAGCGGCTATGAACGCTGTGGCTCATACGCTAGTCTATGACGATGGGGTGAACATGACGCAGTAGACGCACTACTTGGCCATCGCGCCGGACGAAAACAAGACTTCGGTCTCCTTGCTATTCGACGAACATGCTGAAGACGCTCAACATAGTCAATAATGATAATATAGAAATTCACTATAGCTTAGCCACCATAGTGGCTTTGCTAGCCTATGGTGGCTCTGAAGAGCCACCAGGGCCACCATAGACAGCTTCGCTGGCTTCCATCTTCACAGTAGTGGAAGGCCCTCGAATTTTTGTCATGTATCTGGTGGTCAGCCGCTTTCCCGAAGCTTCCAGTAAAAAGGAACATACCGTGGCTTGGATAGTTATCATACATGGCTACTGCCCGAATTAAATTAAAGGATTTGTGCCTCAAAAAACGTGCGTAGAACTGCATAATTAACTTTAACCAATGCGCCTGTTGAGAAGCAGCGTTGCATCAACTACCGGATACACTTGTTCTAGACTTGAGGTCACACTTGGGCTAGTGTGAAGATCCACTCGAGTGTGGTTACGCGTTGGTCAGGTTGCTCCCAGAATGCTCGAGACAGATATTGCGCTCACTCAATCCTAGGCGCCTGAATAATATTTCTATAGATGCACGTACGTACGGCCACTGGGTGTGTACTCATCCTATCGATGTATATCACTGTAAACGAAAATACCCCCACATGGGAATTTTAACAAGGTGATGTGCCCTATATACTCCCATCCTTGAATATTTATTCCGATGTATGGGAGGAATACAACGGCATTCCCTCGTTTCACTCCGCTCACAACCTGTGGGAGGATAAAGGCGGACATGACGTGATTTTATTCCGCCTTCAAAATTTTGTTCTCCCCGGGAACTCCGCGCAGGGAGTTTTAAAAAACTCCCCCGCCGGGACAGGTTGGTCACGTGGTGCTTCCCATAAGGCTGTGCGCCGCGCCAGCGACCGGCCGCGTTCGGCGGAGTCGGTGGTGCTCATGGCTGACGGTTTCTTTACATCTGTGACGTGTCGTTCCGTGCCAGCGTTTCGCCGATTTTCTTTCCTATACTTCCTTCCAGAAAGTGTTATAGGCGTGCCTGAAGCTCACTGTATCTCATCTTCATGTGCGTTAGCTGTGATCACTCTGCTGACAACGATGAATGCAAGAGCAACGATTTCAAGTGCGGAAAAAGGCTTAGTTGTGACCACGAAGCTGCCGGTTGACTCGTGATGTCGGCTCGGGTTTCTGGCTGTGCTTCCGTGTTGCGTGACCTTGACTTGTGTTCCTCAGTGTGTTCAATACCACTTTTATGTCCTTTTGAGTATATTCTGACAACGTCCGGTGTAAAGTGTCGCGTAGCAATGGCAACAGCAGCCACTGTTCGAGCGACAACGTCCGTGATAGCCGCACATGAATGCCATATTCCGACTTCGTCACGGTGCTGTGCTGCCAGTAAGTTAGACCGTGGTGCAAGCAACTCTTTTATGAATCTGTGTACGGATATCCTCGCCCAAGAAATACGGTAGGACGTAAGTACGTACTGTTATAAAGCTTCTTACTGAGCGATGTGAATTGAATTGTCATCGCGCACTTCTGTTTTGATCACTTCGTTGCTTCGGATATTGCATTAACATCATGCTCCATCCAACATACTGATTTAGGAGCATACCTGCTGGCTCCGAGCGTGAGGATTCGTTTGCCAGATCAGCGATATGGCTCCGTTTCACAGCCGAGAGACATTGCTTGGACGCGGAGCAAGTAGTGCGGTCAAAAAAATGTACGACTACGCAATTTTCGGTGTTACGTAGGCTGCTACGGGTCATGCTCACAGGTAATAAATTGTTGCCCCGCCACAAGTCTTTCGCACGAAGCCAATTTTGTCATGACGCTCGCGCACGTACATTTTTCTTGCGTACTGTAACTAACGCACTACTTTTTGGCCGCGGACGCCGGCAGTGTGCGAAGTCGCTTCAGCGCTCACGGAATGGCATTCTAATTTTGAAAAATTATGCCATGAACGTTGTTTTTTCAATATTTTAAGTTAACAGTTCCGTGTGGATTTAGGTTTCATGTTACTTTCAGAGAGGCCGATCTCATATGTGTGAGCCTGTGAGTCGTAATTCTGAAAACACTACAGCTGCTCGCTAAGCCGTTTCGAGGCCCACATTATCGTGGCTATATATACTGGCAGGGTTGCTTCTTGTTGTGTGTCGAGTGTGCGTTGCATGTCTTTCATAGTTCTTCATCGGGTGTTTGTGGAATGTTTGTGTTTATGTATTGCTTGGTCTTTCTGGTCTCGTTCACTTGTTTCGCAGAATTTGGCTTATTCTTGTGCGTATGTGTCGGAATTTGACCCGAAGCCTCTACATAAAAATTCTCCACGCAAATTGACGTGTCTTTTTTTATACTCCCGGTGCACCTCGAAAAAGCTCCGTCCCGCTCGAAGTAAAAAATAAAAAAAAAATGAGAAAAAAAAAACTCCGAAGGCACCACGCAAAAATTCCGCCCGCACGGAGTAAAAATAATACTCCGATCATTCGGAGCATAATAAACTCCCAACCGGGAGGTCGCTAGAAGACAAGCATTATACTCCCACCTGAGAGTTGATTCCGTTTACAGTGATACGTATTCTATATATATTTTATATAGACAAACCCATAAGGTACACACGTCGCAACCGCAGTATAACCGCTCGCGGCAGAACACTTATACAATTTATGGCTATTCTTTGCCAAACCAAGCATGCTTCGCATTACGAAGATTTCAACTGGAGTCTAGTCAAAATTTGTTCGTCATTTCGGTAACGCGGGTGGGATTCAAACCCGCTTCCTTGTGCTCATCAGCAGAACGCCAACGCCAGAGAGACATTCCGGCGGACAATTACACATCGTAGAGTTTCCTACAAATATTTGTGCGAAACTTTATCAATGACACATTTGCACAAACAAACTTTAGGCAAGTTATATTGCACAAAATCAGCGCAAAAAAAACAAAGGAAACATTTTAATCCAACGCTCCGCGTACGTTCCGCTGCAGACGCTGCCTTCCTTCGCTAGTTAGCTTGCAAACGCGGCTTCGCTCGGGCCGTCGGCCCCATTATGGTCGTCCGGCCCGCAGCCATTATATCAGGGCAGTCGTGGGAGCATTGTCTTCAATGCGGAAGTTCATCGGCAATATCTGAATTGAGGTGTTAAAATCGCCACCGTGGCGGCTTGTTCGTGGCGGTACGCTGGGTGTACTGTTTTGGTTGGCCGACAGCATGTAGTACCCGAAGAAGAGAGCCATAGCGATAGCGACCAGAAACACGCACAGAGCAGCAATTCTCTGGAGTAGCAGGATCTCGTCTCGATCCGAAAACATTCCAGGTCGCTTAGGCGCGATCGCTGCCTCCTCCGAATAGTGGATCATCCCTGGATACGATGACAGGCGCTTCAGATTCGTGCGTTTGGGTAGCGCGACAGCGGTTGTGGGGAAACCGAAGCCCGACGCACCGACGCTGCCTTCCAGATTTGACGGCGGCCTGAACGGGTCGAACCCTGGCAAGCCGGGAGCCTTCGTCATGCCTCGGAGGTCGGCAAGTATGTCATCTGCGGCGTTTGCTCCTGGTGGTTGTTGCTGGCTGGGTCGCCCAGTGCAGGGTCGCAGAGCTGGTTTGTCCAAGCCGGCAGCCGGTCTTGCCGGAAAATTGACTGTCCTCGGTGCTTCACCTTTCGCATACTTCGGGGATGACAGCGAAGGCTTGATCGCGCCTGCTCGTGATCCTCTAGGTGGCGACATGATGGACTTCTTGGGCGAGTGGGCTCCCTGAACGTCTTCAACCGGTACGACGAAGTCTGCCTTTTTCGCAGCAAACGTAGATCTGCGCGAAGGACGTGTTCCCATCTCGGGGTGTTGCATACTGGGTTTCTTCGAACTTGGCGCAAACCGCGTTGGAGCTAAAGGCTGAACAGAACTACGTGCGCGCGGGGCTTGAGATGGCAAAATCGCGAGAACTCTTTTTTCTACGGTGCGTGATTGGTGCCTTGAACGGTGCTTCACCTTCTGTTGTCTTGAAGGCGACTTGAGAGCCGTGATAAGATCATCAGCGCCCGCTACTTTCAGTGGACTCTTTGAATTCCGCTCGGCAGTTACCGATGCCTTATGCCTGCGAACTGCGGTCTCACCTCGGGTCCCTCGTGGTGGCGACGATGCTCGCGCTGGTGCGGCTGGCATGGGGCACGGACATGGCGTCTCAGTTCCTTTTGGTTTCGTCGACCTCCGAGGTTGGTTGCGTGTTCCACCTGCAAGCCTGAGAGCAACGTCCTGTTCGGCCGCTGCAGGTTGCAAGGATTTGCCGCGCTTATCCGAAGACATTCTTGGGCCGGGATGGAGTGATGGCTTTTTGCTTGGGTTTGCCGAAGGGGCCTTCATCTTCTGGAACCCTGAAGAGTCCGTCTGAGCTTCTCCCTTTTTTTGTGCGGAAGGTCGTCCAGGCACAGGTGACATCGCACCCTGAGACCTTTTCTGCCACTGAGAAAACTTTCTTTGCGTGGACATTTTAGCTGAGGGATGACGCGGCTCAGCAGGCCTCAACGCGTTCGGCCTGTTCGATCACGTGCCGGCTTCAAGCATGCGCTCTTCTTCGTCTGGTCCTCGAGATTCACAGTTGTGGCAATGATGATGGTGAAAAGGGTTTTAATGCGAATATAATGCTTAGGATGCTTGACCCACTTTGTGGTGTTCGACTATGTTCGGGTGTAACCGTTTCCCTGCCAACTTGGGTCACTGAGTAGTTGATGGTCTATCTTTCTAGCTCTCCAGGGGATATGCTGTTCAAACAAAATTTAGATCGTATGGCAGTGTTTGCTTTTCTGTACCAATAATTAACGCAATAATAATACAAACGCTTTTATAAATCTTCATTCAATGTACGCTCTAGAAAATCCCCCAAAATGCTACATCAGAACCATTAATGAAGCATTGATCAATAGTTTCTCGTTGTTTAAACAATATGCAATTTGCGTCCTAGGCAACAAAGAATCACTCCGTCTGATGCGACGTCTGCACAGGAAGCGTCGTGGTATGATGTTTAATAAATTCAGTCCGTATACTTGCGAAGACAGATAGTTTCCCCTTGCGGTTCCATACATCAGGCACTTAAAAATTTACAACTGTAGTAGAATGACTAGCATGGGAATGCATACAATTAATAACGTCTTTAACCAACGATGGAAATGTCGATACACCGCGAAAAAGGAATAGCATCATCGAGGAATAAATAATTCAAATACGTGTACGCTGTAATGGCTTTAGTGACTCTCATGACTCGTTTCACCTGTTTGACTTGTGTTTATATTTGTCTGATTATTGACATAATATGTACTCAGTGTATATGCTTTGGTGTTGCTTCCCTGTAATAAAGAACAAGAAATTCCCAGCTGTTACAGTTGTCCTGTACGTCGAGTTGCAGTTCGATCTTTATTAGATTCTCGTGTCTCATGACACGATTCCTATAGGGCATAACCGGGACAGGGTCTGAGTTCACAATAATGCTCTTACGCCAGTATTTTTCGCAAGCGCAAATGCTGCCCAATCTTGTTGCTGGACACACTGCTAGCGAAGGCTGCATTCCTGTGGTAAAGAACAGTAACGAAATAAAAGCTTTGTGAATCCGGCCCCAGGTCTCGAGCAACCAGTGGAGCCACCATGTGCCGGACATTTAGGATGACCACTCTTGAACATCATGGCGGCAGTAGCAATGAGAGAAACAACAACTATGAGGAAGACGAGTAAGGCAACAACTAACAATTTCTTTAAATTTTTATTACTTATTCATTTCTAAACTAATTTATTTTAAGTTTTGATCATAATACCACCCCGTTCATGGCCTATCCCCCACAGTGGGTTGTGCCATTGATTGAGGTATCATCATCATCATCAATCAGCTGACTTACTCGCATCACCGTCACTAAATGGTCCTGTCTTAAATATCTTCCTGATTTCGCTTTTATAACAGGAGCTACATTTAAACGCTTTTTATCTCTAAATTGTAATAAATCATCCCTACTTTCCGCACATGATTTTCGACATCTAAATTTCCGGTGGAACGTGAGCAAATCCCTTTCACGAGAATGCGAGGTGACTTTATGAAGCTTCCGTTGTAGAGTTCCCCACTTAAATTCTTACCTTCATAAATCTGGTTTATCCATAACTAACCTGTGCTCTTTTTGTAATGAACCGTAAAGTGTGGACCATTTCTTTCTTTCTTGCCTCCGCTTCTCCTCCCTCCGCAGAATGTTCTCATATTTCCAACATGTAAGGTAGGGTTAGCGCTTACTACACCAAACATTTTGTCCCTTGGTGCGTGTCAATTAGGCACAAGCCATGGGTCAATGATCCCTGCTACCCACAAGTTTATTGAAGCGTCAGGAAGGCTTCACTGCGATAGGGTACCGACCGTGGGACAGTTCACTTTATTTTCTTTTTTCCAAAATTATGAATAAGCCCTCTGAAAACTTTAGTTGGCATTGAGTTGACTATTGCTACGTGTTAAATGTTTGCCTTTACCCCCGTTTGGTATTTTGTTAGACGCACATTTCAAACAACCTAATGTGGCCAATCCCCCCTGGTGGTACGAGCGATGTTTTGAGGCAACGACAACAACTAATGACTAGCGGCATGTGGCCGGGCACGTGGTAATTTCCGGTAGTAGGCCACTTAGCCTGCGAAAACACGGCTCGTCGCTTAGCCGGTTCAGTCGGACACGGCGTGCTGGTGTCTCTCAAAGAGCCGCTGGTCTAGAGGTGTGTGGCCGGCAGGGCGACGCTTGCCTGTGGTTCGCTTGCTCGCCCTGCTCGTCCCTGCCCACCATGCCTTCGTGGCATCCCACAGATGTACGCTGCCATTGAGGCCACAGAGAAGCCCAAGGACGCCGATGACCCGGCCAGCAAGTCTGTCGACAGGGACATCACCGCGCGGTCCGAGGCTATTCTGCTCTTCCACGATGATGGCCCATCGTGGAAGAGCCCCTGTTCGCACCAGGGCGCTACGGCTAGGGCCATGTCTGGACTGCGGTATGAGACAAAGATCCGTCAGTTTTGGGACATCGCGCTCCGGGTGCCCCAGGATGTGCAGATTTGAGCGCACCAGTTCATCTTGGCTGCCAAGTGAGTGTCTTTCTCTCAGTCCGTTTCTCTCGAAGCACATTCGCACTCACGTGTGCTTGCGGTCGTGCTGCAATCTCACCCAGCTGCAGTGCTTCTACGGTTGCTTCTTTGTTAACTTGCAGTCCCGGCGTTTTCATGTAAACACTGAAACAGCTGGCCGGATGGTCCGCCGAGGCCATCCCGATTGGGCACCTGGCGCCTTTGCATTTTGCGACGAACCCGATTTTACTGACTTAGACGGCGGTGATTTCGTTTGCATGAATTAGACTCGAGCGAATTCAAGCCTATGTGCCGCGAATTTGCCGCATTTATGTGCAGTCTTGCGTCTAAGGGGGCCGTCTGAGAGGTAGCTATACTAGTTCAGGAGATAACGGCGTTGTCGCACACTTTTCCCACCGGTTGTCTAACGATTACCTGCCACCTCAACTCGTACGCATTTACAGTGCCTTTTCCAAGCGAGTCGTGCGAATCGACTCGTTAGCTATTGCTGGGTCAGCCCGACCCAACGCCCGTTTGCCTCGACCCAATGTGTAAGAACAATCTGTATACGTAAAATGATGGGAATAAATGAAGCGGCTTCGCGTTGTTGAGAAACCGACATTGAGGAAAGCTTGTATTTGCGCTCGTTCGTGCCACCTTCTCTATAGCCTTTGGTGTGTCGTACCGTGCATACTCGTGTACGGACTGGGAACGTTGTAAAAAAAAAAAAAAAATCCCCACAAATATATTTAAACATTACCCCTGTATGAGCCGCACCCTTGATTTTGAGAAGGTTGGCAGTGTTATTTGTTGTGTGGTGCGAGAATTTCGAAACATTTATTTTTTAAACAGTGGCAAAACAAGGCAGCCGTTCCGAGTTTTCGACGCCTCCAGGTAGCAAAAGCATAGCCTCCGAGATTGGGCGCGGCCGCCTCCGGTACGCTGCCGTCACTGGTCAGTGGGGTGTCACTATTTATTCCAGCCAGGAGGTGACGCTCTACGGGAATAGCCAAGAATAACCAGAGCCAGTACAAGCGAGTACTGTAGTTCAATAAAGGCAATTGCCACCGAAAATATTTACGAAAAAATGTTGTTTCTTTTTCTCTATGTAGTGGCCGCACCCCCGATTTTCACCCCAAATCTCGGGGGGGGGGGGGGGGGGGGGCGGACCTGCGGCCATTACACGAGTACATACGGTATTTTTAATCATCACAAAAAAAAAAAAAAATTGAAAAGAAGCATCGCCTGTGGATGTGCCGAAATCTCGGAAGATCCCCTGTGATTTGCCGAGTTCTCGCTAGACGACGCTGCTATACCACGCGGTAGAGCGTCTCGGTGTCCTGCTTGCGCGCTGCTACCATAAAGTTAATACTAACTCCATGGCCGCTACAGAGCGGCGGGCGAGGAGGACATCGAGGCGGCCTAGCGCAGCAGGAAAAGCAGATCCTTAAAAAAAGCTCTTAGTAATGCGGAAGAAACAACGCTAGTGGGTGTACCAAAATCTCAGAGTCTACACCGATTTGCCGATTACATGCTAGATGGCGCTGCAATACCACGCAGCAGAAAAGACAGATTTTTCAAAAAAAAAAAAAAAAGTGCTAAGGCATGGACCTCGAGCTCTTAGTTCATGTTAGCAAGGAATATGTGTTTACAAAAACAGCTTTTGAGGCTTGTCGCATACGGTATACACAATAATGATGAAACAATGCAGCCAGGTTTAAAATATAATCTTTCTGTTATACCACTGGGTCTATCGCAATCAGATATTGCACATTTCGCAAAATTATCCGGGCATTTGACCTATGTCCTCGCCTGCTGAATGAACACCAAATGGCAACTAAAAGTCGTCGGCTGCGATTAAAAGTCGTCGGCACGCCTGTGAATGTTGCGGCGAATTGCAGTACGCAGCCTCTTTTTGCTCCACAACCGTAAAAAAAAAAAAAAAAAAAAAAAAATAGCCTTCGACGACATCCCTGCGAGAATGGGTGTAGGATAGCAGCGTTTAATGCTGTTCCGGTGCTTCCAGTGCGGATCAAGTCTGATGTTGAATTTACATCACGCAAGATAAAATTTTGCAGAAGGGTAAAAAGAAGGACACCGACCACTGATAGAATACAATGACGTTTCGGCTACCCTGACGGGAGCCGAAACGTCATTTCTTGTATTCTTTCAGTGGTCGGTGTCCTTCTTTTTACCCTTCTTCATGATGCCTCCCGACCAGACGGGCTTCCGTCAAAACCTCGACTTCAAGATAAAATTTTGTATCGCGCGACCTAATGGGGTTCGATTAAGATGGTTTCGTCTACTAGCAGATAAAGGTTTCAATGCCCCCACAGGCTTGGCTCAGTGGTTATAGCGTTCTACTGCTCAGCACGAGGTCATGGGTTCGATGACCAGCCTCGTATGCCGCACTGCCAAGCACGATAAAATTAATTCTGAACCCTACACTACAGTGTCTCTCATAGGCCCATCGTTGATGCCGGACGATTATATTTGAAAATATTGCAATTTATTCTTTGCAGTATTTGCAAATATTACATTCAGCGGGCTTAATGTAAGCTTCGCGAATAAGAGAATACAAAGTTTGCAAAGCGTTTGTGGAGTTGTGGTAATAATTCCGTATCAGCTTCGTGGCGGCACAAACGTAAAATAATGAATTGACCCTGATAGCTAAGAAGTGCGGGTAAGCGCGTAGGGAGTACGCTAAAAAATGCCGACTACATAAAGTTGAACTATTTTGACAAAGGTCCTACTACACAGATTCTAGGGACGATTTAGCAAAGTGTGTGAGGGTACGAAAGTAAAGGTGTTTTTCAGTCAATCCAAGTTCTCGAAAGCGAAAAGAGGGTTTTACACATCCATGCGTGCACTTTTGATTTCCGAAGCATCTCATCTCTCCAAAAGTACGGAGGGGGGGGGGGGGGGGGGGGCGACGTTTAGCTGCAGCACCAAATGCGTATTTATATAAAAACGTTGCGAGACGAGAAGGTGGTACAGACTTCCGACGCTGCTCGACGAGTTTCCCGTTCTGATCTTGACCTCCGAGCCGCCCCCAGAGGCCTGTTGCATGTAGGCTCCCTACCTGGCAACAGTCGATCACCAACGCCGCGCGCGTTCGGTGCGAACGCGGGCAAAACGGCGACGGCGTCGACAACAGTTCTGCGCGTTGTTCGTGCTGCTGCATGTCCAAGTTTATACAGCTGATCAAAACTACTATCCTTACTCCGTATAGCTCTCTGCTAAGTTGATATCGCAATTGATGCTTCGCCTTTCAGGTGAAACTGCGATATTTTTGAACATATACGAATCTGTCGTCCACATTTAAATTTTGACTCGAAGACCCTTTCTTTAAGTTAAGATTAGGTGGCTATGTGTGTGTGCGTAGATGTCGGCTAGATTACCACGCGATTTGTTTATCACTCGTTGTGCCGTCTGAATGCAGTTTGAATTTCGCAGCAATCTCGTCGATAAAGAGTTCTCCCTGGTGACAACGTGCGCAGAGTTCCAAATCGTGGAATGCAATGTCGTTGGCGAAGTAGGGATTGTGCGTTAGAAACTTTGCTGATAGCGACAATAGGTCGTTCATTATCGTACTGATCGATTATTGATTGGATGTTTTATGGTTGATTGTGAGAGGTTGATTCTACCACTGCCAACTCACCTCCACCAACCACATACACTTGCAGACCAGTTCTTTTACGCTGCTGACAAAGATAATCGCCGCGTGTAGGTTTTTGTGTAGAAACACTTACAAGTCCTATTGAACCTCGACGTGTCCATCCGCACGCATCAGAAAGGAAACTTGAATAATATACTCCTGCGTTTCATCGCGCGCGAGAAAATAAAATGATAAAGAATATCGATGATGATAGAAGGTTCGGGGGAAATTGCTGATGAAGTCATCGTCTTTGTCATTGCCGGGCGAGCATTCGCTGCCTTGGCTGGCAGCTGAGCATTCTTTCTTGGTCGGCGCTGGGAAAAGTGGCAATTCACAATAGAGTAAACTGCAGATGTGTTATTTTACTGAAATGAACTGGACGCGCTTTCTCGTCATAATTGTCTAGCTACCCTATCGCGTGCTTAATAAAGAGGTACCGCAGGAACCATAAGTTGTACGTCAGTGGCAGAAAACTTATTTCCCATTATAATTTAAAATATTGCACAAATTTCTTGCCCATAGTGGGCACGAGTCATATCTTCTCTGGATAACAAGAACAAGTATCTACGCTCGTGCTAGTGTAGGTAACACGAGAAGGAAGAAAGAAGTTCACCATCCTGAGGCCACTTTCCATGTTCGAGTCGTCGAACAGTTGTCGGGTAAGTCGCGTGGCTTGTGCAAACCACTGAGAGCCCTTACTGCAGAGCCAAATTGATTCTTTACTTTAACCACTGCACTATCGCTTTGTAATACACATTCCCTGCGGCCTTCGCAGGGCTGGCTCTTGTATACCACACGTTGCACCGCGGCCCTCTCCAGCATTGCTCCCTGTGAACTACCGGTACTCTTCGACGATCACTTGGCGCGAAGTGCCTCATGGCACGATGGAGCTGCATTCGAATCATGATCACGCTGATGGCTGTACCACCGGTCGCCTTCTACGTACAAGCCGCGCTTTGCGAGATCTGGGACAGCATGTTCAGCGAGCAGGTATGTAGGTCGGCCTGCAGCGTGTGTTCTTTATTACAATGCATGATCCACAAAACCTATACTGCTTCCTCTTGGCGCTTGGGCTCAGCCTGCCGCGGTGGCTCAGTCAGCTAAGGCGTGGCGCTACTGAGCACGAGATCGCGGGATCGAATGCCGGCCGCGGCGGCCGCATTTCGATGGAGGCGAAATGCGAAAAGTTGTCGCAGTTTCACCTGAAAGGCGAAGCATCAATTGCGATAGCAAATTTGTAGAGAGCTATACGGAATAATGATATTAGCTTTATCAGCTGTATAAACTTGGACATGCAGCAGCACCGGCAACACGCAGAACTGTTGTCGACGCCGTCGGCGTTTTGCCCGCGTTCGCTCAAAATGCGTGCGGCGTTGGTGACTGTTGCCGGAGCCTGTGATATAAATAGGCACTTGGTGCCGCAGCTAAACGTCGCCTCCCTTCCCTCCCCCTCCCCCACGGCCTCTCTCGCGTCGGAAGAAGGCGCGTTTGCTCTACATATATGGTGATTGTAAAGGAGGAAAGAGACGCCTACTTCTGCAGCCCTTAAGCGAGCACGGCGCAGAACGCGCGTTTATTCTCCGCCGTGCGTTCACTCCCCGTGAGAGCGCGCGCCCCTCGCGCCCTTTCACTCGCACATACAGCGTTCGGCGCGCGGCGATGATGATAAGTGGTTCTTGAGGGAAAGGGAAAGGTTGGCGCTATCGCGACGATTTCATCGCCATTGACGTCATACGGAACCTCTAAAGCCCCTATATAAAAAAGTAGCGACACTCTCCTCCTCCACCTTCCCTCCTCCTCGATTCTCCTCTCTTTCGCGCTCGCTCCTCGACCGTGGCGCCGCCTACACCGCTCGAGCGTAGCAGACGACCTTTCGCAGAGTGAATGCGCGCTTAGCAAGGCGGTGCGTTTGAGCGTTTGCGTTTGCTTTCTAGCTTCGAGTAACTTCGTGTACAGCATAGAATTTCTGTAAGGAGGGTTATATAAATTCAGTGACGGCAGGTTTTCGTTTATTCCTGTTTTGAAAACTTCTTTTAAGTACCTAAACGAGCGCCAACGCTGTACCATGACGACCCCGAATGTATCGCGTGCGCTACAATTAGGTACGTAACATTTGTCAAGCGCGTGTCGCAAGATATTGTTGCGAATTAGAGTAAATAATAAGTTTGTGATCGAATGTCAACATCTTGGCCTCCAGCAAGCCCTCGGTAACCTAAATAATCCGCACCGTCCATACCATGTGAATTCGCGACGCCTATCAGATGACGTAAAAAGGCTGATAGAGGACACAAACAATCGCTGCTCTGAAGGTTCGATGGGGCATTACAAGCTGCAAAGCTGCCTACATGCGTGCTTGCCAATCTTATAAGCACGCGCCAAGGCTCGGGGTGGGCGCTCGTCCTATTATGTTTCTAGTGCCTCATACTCGACAGAATTTTGCGCGGTCGGTCATCCAGTCGGGACTCTGCGTACATAGAAAATGAAATCACTTTTTTAGCATTCGCTCGCGAAGCGGGAAGGCGGTAACAGCGCTTCACTCAGTCTCAAACTAGAGCATAGTGAGCTTACGTTCAGTAAATTATTTTTTCAGGTTTGTGACTTGTCACGTTAGCTCGTCCGTTCACGAAGTGACGTACTTGTCGCGAACAGAGTTGCATTAAGGTGCATGCTTTGGGAACGGTTGCGAGTGGGTGACCGCACGTTTTCTTTGCGAGTGCTCCACCGCCGCTTCTTAAAATTCACACACTTTAAAGCTCACGCGAATTAGCATGTATGTACGTCTCAAAGACCTTTGATGCTGTCATTTGGCGACGAACGCACCCTGTAACTCGATTTTGGTAGAGTACGCACGTTTTTCATCGGTGCCTTTGTATCGCTTATCAACCGCGCTACCGCCAACGACAAACACGAACGAAAGAGGCAAACAAAGCTGTTCGCTGTAAATAGGGCTATTAAGTAACCACAATTACGATAAAGAGTTGCTTTCCTAAGATGACTTTTTACACTCGACCCTTTAATTTTATCAAAAGGACTGCGCAGAATCTTAAAAAAAAAGTTCCGGAATCAAGTTTCGGAATGACGTTCTCGCACGCAGCCTCGCGTGCCCGCGAATGCAAGCCTGTAGGCGTACAAAACGATTAAGCGCGCCGATTACACGTCCAAATACACCAAAGTACACGTACTCGCAAATTACCTCGCATAGTCGTGTGGAGAGTGTTGGTCTGAAGTTCTTCCTGCCAATTCGATGAATCCACGTCTTTCTTCTTAACCCGTCGCGCTTACCGGACGGTATCGAGAAGAGTCGCTTGCCTTTGCTAGAAGTATTTTGGCATCCAAAGGCGCAGCAAGCCATGGTTATGGAAAATGCCTTGAAGCGACGTCGCACTTGCCACAAAGCTTAGTTTAACGCATTCTCAAACTTAAACAACAAGGAAGAGCAACGGTACCAACGTGCGCTCCTCGCCAGTCGGTAGACGCTTATCAAGCGAAAATGGCGACGGAGCGTGATCGTAAACAAACGCAGCCAGCGTCCGGTGGCTCGGCGGTCCACGTGATGTCATTAGGCCAATACCAACGCGGCGTCGGCCTCGGACAGGGTGTGCGAGGAGGCGGCGGCATTCATCAAAGCGTGACGCTACTTTTTTATATAGGGGCTTTAGGAACCTCACGGTGACGGCGACGCGACGCCGACGGCAGAAATCTGCTTTTGAGTGTCCATATAATTGCTATCGCAATAAAACGCCCGTGTGCTTGCGTTATAGTGCAAGTTAAAGAACCCCAGGTGTTCAAAATTATTCCGGAGCCCTCCACTACGGCGTGCCTAATAATCAGAACTGGTTTTGGCACGTAAAACCCAAGAAAGAAGAAGTAGAAGAAGGCGCTTGGGCTCAGCCATTGCATAACGTAACACACAAGCGCCCACACGCACGCATGCGCGCAAACAAGCTTTTGCACCTTGCTTCGAAACATCGATATTGAGATCCCTAGTTGAGCCTTATAAGCTGTACGCCACGGTCGTAGAACGGCCAAAATTATTGACAGGCGTGAAATTCATTTTGCGCATATCGTTAGGGGAAGTCTAAGCATATGCGATGCAGCTAAGAGCTTCGATCAGCCATTGTGAAGAGCTACGTAGGTTATACTGCAGAGTTACCTGGCAAATGAAGTAGTTTGAAGAGTTACCTGGCAAATGAAGCACAAGTAGGCGTCGTCATTAACGCCACATGGTGAACTCAACTGGTTAACGCTCGCCGAGTACTAACACTATGGTAGTGAGCATGTGCAAGTCTACATTTGGCACGCAACGCTTTCTACCACACACAAATCGGGTGCCTTACGATCGTTGTTCCCATTTAAATGAGTTAAGGGAATGGAAGTGCTGTTGGACGGGATACCCCTGCGCTTCTTGGCACGGGAGAATAAACACTACAGCGCAACTTGTGCCCAGATAACAAACAATTGTTGTAGAATTCGTGACCTGTCTCTTACTCATGTTTACAGCGCGAAAAATATGCAGTAGGAAGGTAGCCTGAGAATACAACACACACCGCTGTGTGTCACCGCCTATGTGCCTTCTTCCTATCCATTCCGCCACACAAAGTTGCATATTGGGTTCTTAGGCGTTCCTTTATTGGTTGCACAAATGGGTTGCGAAAAGACAGAGTTCGACAAGTAGTTTTACTCAGTTCCCTTTAATGTTCAATAGTAAACTTGTATATTACCACGTTTCAAGTCCTTGGTCGGCTGCTGCGCACTGACGGACGCCCAGTACCACGTGATCAGGGGTGCCTACACGAACATCTCCGAGCTGAGACTCAACCGAGACCGCCTACTGGTGCCCGTCAGCAGCTGCAAGATCTCCTCCAACAACTCGGTGGCTGTTCTGCCGCATCGAGGACTCTGGGAACACGACGTGCTGTCGCTCGCGATGCCCAGGGACTCCTTTACGGTACGCGGAAAACTTTTATTTGATAGCGTTATCGTAGGGCTAAAATTATTGTATCCCTTAATAGCAATGCATCAAGTGAATTGTACAATGGCATTTAAAAATAAAAATCACAGGAAATGTTAAAGTAGGCTGCTGGATTACACATTCTAGGACCAAACACTTATTAAAGAACGTGATATGGCTGCGAAACTCAAGGACTCTAATATCGAGCAAGCGATTTCGGACACTTGTGCATTGACGTACCCTATAATCACCAGGCATTTACTTGTCATTCTGTGACAAAACAGTGGCAAAGGGGGTCGCGTCGTGACGATTAGTGAAAGGTAAGATTGTCAAGAATCTGCAGTACCGAAGGCCATCGACTGTGCTGGAAGCATCTATTACCACCATTATCAAATGCAACGCAATTATAGCGTTTACTCTTACTAACGCGTTCTAACCAGATGGTATAGTAATAAAGATAAGTGTTGCAACGCTATTAAGTCCGTTTTTCATGTGTGTGCGTCTTATCAGAAGCGCCAAACACGCTTTTATTTTAGCTCGAATAAAGACATGGAATAACTGGTGGCCGGGCTGCTTCGAAGTTTAACTTAGAGCTTTCTTTCACGCGAACCCCTGCATTCTCGTTTACAAAATAATTATCTGTGCTTCAATAATTGCTAATGTCAGTCTCTGCATTTATATCCCTGACACTTTCGGCTATTGAATAAAGGACATCATTATGCGACCTCACTGCTGCTGCCAATAGTTGTTTAAGCTGGAAAAACCGCTTTTCACAGCACTGTTTCTTCCGCCCGCTTTGCGGCTGCTGGCTCCGACTGTCTTGCCCGATGGACGTGTCCCGGATACAGTGCGAACAGAGG